>NC_090277.1:97381277-97746518 GCF_040414725.1 Anabrus simplex | reverse complement strand
TGAGTTGCACTAGACAAGACAAGCAGCAAGTTACTTTTATCGCTGATTTGTTCACTGGATCAGAGAATGCTGACTTAGCATCACTGACCCTGTGAGAAACTTCTTTCACAACTGTGACGGTGTCCTGATTACCATTAACAGAGCACACTGATATCTCAGTTGCTTCCATACTATCGGAGTCAATGAGGTAGAGACAGCTGTGAAAGCAACAGTTTACACTAAACTGTGCCGGGAGACAGGGAATAAAATACTACAGATATCAAGAGAAGGCAAGAAGAATTCAGTTTTCCCCTAAACTTTCAAAATAACCGTGTGATAGGCGGATAACACAGAACATCGTGAGAAGCGGACGGATCCAATGGCTTGGTCGTATGGTGAGGTTGTCAGAAAAGGCACAACTTAGAGCTATGATTGAGAAACAAAATCCGCACCTATACAGACTGGCTCCCCGTCCTCAACCACATAGCCCCTTCTAATCTTCGCCAACCACATGCTTTGGTTCATCAATGTACAATGATAAATAACAAAGCCAATCTTCCTGCTGCCACAGAAAACAGAAGTCTCAAATGGAGAAAACCTCTTCTATCGTAACAGACCAACAATTGGAAAAATAGAACATCAGTGTTACATCAAAGAAGGAAAACGAAGAAGGGAAAGTGGAATCCATTCCTGCTCTTCAAAACTTCCTGTATACAAAGAAGCAACCCCCTGAATTTCTCGAAGAACTTGGTTATATCAGGACAAATCATGGGAGATGTGGCCTTCTGCTGCATAAGTTGGGAAAAGTACAATTTCCGAAATGCGATTTTGGTGCAGCTCGGTATACTATCCAATAATGTTCATACCATCCTCATATCAGAAGACAGAACAAGAAATTTTAATGTAACAGTCATACGATAAATTAATTAGTAAATACGAAGCATGTTTTTTTTTTTTTTTAAGTAAGTGCCGTTTATAAATATGGCCGCTGCAGAACTTCGGTCGTCGTTCAAAGCATGCGCGCTTAATACGTCCATCTGTAGGCTGGCCAAAAACGCCATTATGGAAGCATTCGCCCATATTTACGTTTCTTTGTGCGTATCGAAAATGCCCCTGACAATATGAACGGTCCCGCCGAGTGTGAAGTACGCCATGTGATTCGTTTTCTAAATGCAAAAGACGTGAAAGCTGTTGAAATTCATCGGTTGATTAGTGAAGTGTGCGGAGAACACACTATGAGCGAAGGAATGGTAAGAAAATGGGTTAGAGAATTTACAGAAGGCCGTAGTAAAGTCACGACGAGAAGCTTAGTGAAGACTTGGTGACTACCACTTGTTCCTGCATTTAGGATGTCAGCACCACGGCGAAGACGAGGACCTAAAAACGACCGTGCTGCAGTGGCTGGCAAATTTTTATGATGGTGGAATTCAGAAGCTGGTTTCACGACATGACAAGTGCCTTAATATGCTTCGAACTTATGTTGTGAAGTAGTTTCAAGGTACAAGCTTACATGTAAAAAGTAATTGTTTAAAATATTTCATTCTTTTCTTTTCTTCACCAAAACGGTTCTTACTTAAAAACATGCCTCGTATAAGTTGGAACAGGAAAAAGAATCGAATCATGATCAACAACTGCATGTGACAGAATTGCGAGGAACGTGACTCCTGTCAGCGAGAAGCTTCAAGAGAGAGAGAGAAGCAGTCTTGTAATGAGATGAGATAAATCCCATCTTGTACATCGTTCCTTGGTCACGGGGAACTGGACTGAGGAAAAGGAAGGCCAAAGGTAACTCTGAGAAAATCTATTAAATTCACTTTGCGGAAAGAAGAGGTGTCAAATGATTTCATGGTAAAGAAAAAAGCATCTAGTCTCAGAAAATAGACATGCCGATAAGTAATTTTAGCAGTGACTAATTAATAGGCACACATGGAGCCGGGAAAGAAGGAGGAATATAAAATAACTAATCAGGATATTCAAAAATTTTGCTTCTAGAAGCTTTGTTTTCATCAGTTTTGCGGTGTTGCCACTACGTGTTACCACATCAGTTTTAACTTTTATGCTCTTCAGAATATTTTTAGAAGCGCTAGTTTGCGTGCACCGTGTCAGAGGCGGCCTTATACAAGTGATGAAAAGGAGGATATATATAGCTCTCAATTCCATTGAGTCGTAATTGGATTATTACATACAGCGTGCTGATGATAGAGAACATCAACTGATCAACTTTACATGATGAGATAATTATTTAATACAAACCACAACGCTCTACTGATTTGATGACCTAGCCTCATTTGCTTTCATTCTAGAAGTGAGAGAATTTACACCCGCTGACAAAAACAGCGTCAAGCACCAAGTAGAAGTGGTCCAATTTGGTCGTAATTTGGTACACGCGCTTCCCATCAATGGGTGTCATCATCATACTCTGCAATCCTGCTATCCTCTTCACTTCCATTTAGTCTTTTCATCTCATCAAGTTCCTCAGCTCCATGAAGTATGTCTTGTTTTGTCTACCTCTTCCTTTCTTTCCTAGTATTCTTCATTCAAAAACGTTTCTTCTTCTTCCTTTATTCATGGGGTCTCTCTGAAAGTTCCTTTCAGCGCCGATCTCGAAGATCTTTTGCTACCATGTGTTTTTCTTCATCCCCACCTAGTTATACCTGCTCCCTTTATAAAGTTGCAGGTCCTCGTTACTGGGTCTTCTTGGATGTTTCTTCTCTCTTCACCAGTAGTCTCAGTGTGGAGATTCTTATTCTTCCCAGCGCCTCACATTCAAAGAGTATGTGTTCAGCCGATTCTTCCGTATCCTTACATTTCCTAGATACATTGTCTCGCATTACTCCAATTCTGTGTGGGTGCTTTTTAAGATGGCAGTGTCCATTCAGCAGTCCTACTACCCATCTTATATTTTCTCTGCTGTTCAAAAACCTTTACTAGGAAGTCATTACGTCTCAGGATATGACCTACAAGTTTTAATTTCCTTTTTTTTTACATATCCTTTATTAGGCTCCATTGTTCATTAACTTCCTTTAGAACAGCATGTTTTCGACATTTCCTCGAAATCCACATTTCATTTGCTTCCATTTCCTTGTTTTTTCAATAGTGCATCTCTCAAAACCATACAGTAGTACACTCCAGACAAAGGATTTTTATTTAAAAAAGCCTTTCTTGTTTCTAAACTTACATGAATATTTTTTTACATCCTTATGCCCTACTTAGGAGCTCGATTGTACCAGCCTAGCTGATGTATTTGCCTTCTTCTCCTCCCAGAATCTCTTCATCCTCTCGCTGAGCTTCTTCCTTCGTTCTTCTGTCCAAGTAATAGTGGCTCTGGTGTTGGTTTTGTCTTCAAACTGGTGATTGTCGATATTGGTTCTGAATTAATGTCTTCTGAGATGTTGATTTCTTGGAGATCTGTTTCAATTTCACGAAGCAAGCTGTTATTGGTTTCAGATGAAAGGGCCAGGTTGAGAATTCTTTTACTTAATCTGTTATTATTCATTCTGATAATGTGTCCATAAAATTTCAGTCTTATTTCCCGAAAAGTGTGAGGTATTTTTTCAGAATGACATTATGAATATTTGTTAAAAGATTTTTTTTTTTGAAAAGCCTGTTTAGCATGAGGTATTCTTCCTTTAATTTCCTTGGTACAGTCTTCAGTTATAATGCTTCCTAAGAAGCAGAAATGTTGCACTTGTTCTACTTTGAAACTTCCCATTCTTATGTTTGTATTAGCTTCCCTGCCATCTTTGCTGACAACAAACATTTTAGTTTTCTTGCTATTGATCTTAAGTTTGTAATGTTTCGATGTATCGCACATTCAACATTCTATTTAATACCTTCTCAGAGTCTGCTATGGAAATGTCATCAGCAGATCTAATACTGTAAATAATGATTATTGTTACAATAACGATTGAACAAGGTGAGAAACCATCACATTCGTGGGAGTTTTAGAGTCGGCTTCATTGCTGACCAACTCTCTGAGAACAAGCTAAGATGGTACGACTGTATCATGAGAATCCCAGAAGGTTGTATGATTCAGATAGTAACGGAAATCAAAAATCAACTGATTTAAATTTAGATATTCTTCACACATAAAGATTTGCAGGAAGCCCAATTTAATCTAAAAGATAAGTCGGAACAAGAGGAATTGGGACAAGGGCAGTAAGACAAAGACAGTGACTAAGATAAAAATCGTCTTTGAGATGTGGTACTGGTGGCGGATGTTGCGAATACCATGGACCGGCAGGAGAACAAATTATTCCATCATCCAGGAAGTAAAGGTGGAAAACCATGCAACAGAAAATATTACAGTTTAGCCGTTCTGAGTGGTTCATACGGTTAAGGCGCTGGTTTTCTGAGACCAGGTTGGCAGGTTCGATCCTGGCTCAGTCCGGTGGTATTTGAGGGTGCTCTAATACGTTAGCCCCATGTTGGGAATTTTTTTTACAATTTGTCGCACCGACACAGATAGGTCTTACGCCGACGATGGGGGTAGGAAAGGCCTTGAAGTGGGAAGGAAGTGGACGTGGCCTTAATTAAGGTACAGCCCCAGCATTTGCCTGGTGTGAAAATGGGGAAACCACGGAAAACCTTCTTCAGGGCTGCCGACAGTGGGGCTCGAACCCACTATCTCCGGGATGTAAGCTCACAGCCGCGCGCCCCTATCCGCACGGCCAACTCGCCCGGTGTCGGTAGATTTACCGGCACGTAAGGGAACTCCCTCGGGACAAACTTCCGGCGCCTCGGCGTCTCCGAAAACCGTAAAAGTAGTTAATGGAACGTAAATCCAATATCAGTCATTACTGATCTACATTTAGGACAGTCGCCAGGTGGCATATTCCCTGTCTGTTGTTTTCGTAGTCTTTTCTTAAATGAACATCTTTCTTGATAAATTATTCCAATCCCTAACTCCCTTTCCTGTAAACGAATATTTGCCCCAATTTGTCCTCTTGAATTCAACCTTTATCTCCATTGTGATCTTTTCTACTTTTTAAACACACCACTCAAACTTATCCGTCTACTAATGTCATTCCACGCCATCTCTCCACTGACAGCTCGGAACATACCACTTAGTCGAGCCGCTCGTCTCCTTTCTCCCAAGTCTTCCCAGCCCAAACTTTACAACATTTTTGTAACGCGATTGTTTTGTCGGAAAGTCCGGCTTCATAGCTAAATGATTAGCGTGCTGGCCATTGGTCACAGGGGTCCCGGGTTCGATTCCCGGCAGGGTCGGGAATTTTAACCATAATTGGTTAATTTCGCTGACACGGAGGCTGGGTGTATGTGTCGTCTTCATCATAATTTCTTCTTCATCACGAAGCGCAGGTCGCCTACGGAAGTCAACTCAAAAGATCTGCACCAGGGGAGCCGAACTTGTCCTCGGACATTCCCGACACTAAAAGCCATACGCCATCTCTCATTTGTCGGATATCATCCCGAACAAATCGAGCTGCTTTTTCTTTGGATTTTTTCAGTTCTTAAATCAAGTAATCCCTAAATCAAGTATTATTATTATTATTATTATTATTATTATTATTATTATTATTATTATTATTATTATTATTATTATTATTATTATTATTATTATTATATATTACAATTATGTGGCCATACTTCGAGAAGTAGCCTTCCTCAGAGGCTCGGATTCGATTTTTGATACTGCCAGAAATTTAAGATTAGCAGGAGGGCTGGTATTGACCAGTTAGTGTTAAGAATGACTGACAATCCTGCTGTTTTGATCCACCAGAGGCTCTGATTAAAAATGAAGCGACAACTACAACAACAACAACTATATTCAGGGCTGCCGATAGTGGGATTAAAATCCAATGCCTCTTGAATGCAAGCTGGCAATCATGTGATCAGAACCGCTCAGCTAACTCGGTCGGTTTTTCCGTGGTTTCCCAATTTCATACCAGACAAATGCTGGGTATGTATTTTAAGGCCTCGGTCGCTTCTTCCTAGCCCTAGCCTTTTCCTACCCCATTGTCGCCATAAGGTCTGGCCCCGTGGCTAAACCGTTAGCATGCTGGTCTTTCGTCCAGGGGTTCCAGGTTTGGTTCCCGGCTTGGTTCCCGGCTGGTTCGGGGATTTTACTTCTCATAGGTTAATTCTTCTGGATCGGGAACTGGATGTTTGTACTGTCTTCAGCATGAGAATTCATCTGGGGTAAGGCCACATAATCATAGACGTGCAGGTCGCCTGCAAGGTGTTAATTCGGAAGAACTGCACCAGGGCCCTGTAGGTGGGGGAGTGGAATAGCATCCACGGTATCCCCTCCCTGATGATGTTCTTTCGATAAGGAAACATGCCATTCTGTTTTTAATTAAATGATACCATTTTCAGACCCTTTTCAATCCCTAACTACATAAATGTGCAACTCCTCTTCTTCAATATTATGACAATGCTAGCCGATGTTAGGTGAATTGTGATTATAAGAACATAATTGTGAACCCCTCAGTTTATGAAATGTATACACTTGTGCCATTTTACACGAGACTAAACGATGTTGGAGGAAAATTATTCAGTAATATCAAGATACATATGATATCTTCGGATGAGTTTCTGTCTTAATACATTTTGGTTGACGTGACCTCATACCTTCTCGCTTGATGGCTACCCAGTTATTTCAATAACAGAACCCTGCTGACTCAGTGTAAATATTGAGTTACACATTTTTGATACAGCTATCACAAAAATGATTTCTCTTTATTTACTTAGCTCATTAAATGTTAATAAAGAAAGTAAAATAATGTTTCTTTATGAAATAATACAAACTGTTATCACTCACAAGTATTTTTTCTGAGATGACACACACACACACAGCTCTAGTTGACTAAACATAGATGTAATAAATTCATAATGCACGTGGCCCCTACTGTTACTTGCAATAGTGTAATTTAAAAAAAATTGTGTGCAAAGTAGAACAACAATTAAATGTAATCATTTTTACCACGTGACGATAGAGCTGTGTCTCTGAAACGCGCTGTGAATTAAATCATGCACTAAAACTTGTGACTGGTAACATTTGATACTATTTCATAAAGAATTGATTCAGAGTCATAGATGAGGCCTGCCTTAAAATACATGGCTATGTTTAAAATAATGTTTACTTGACTTCGCCTAGTCTTGGACCTGCAGGGGATAATCTGCTATTAATTTGTTTTAAGTATTTTACAATGTATTTATCCACAATTAGTTTCGACAGACTGTGAAGAACCTCACTGTTATACATTGTAAATAGTTATGTAAAAAACAAAGCAGTAATGTCGAAGGTTAATCCCTTTGTAGTTCACATTTGAGATACGTGAATGTACGTGAAAAGGGAGTGAGCAAAGTCCAATAATAACATATTATAAATTCAATTTTTAATGTGCATGTTTGTTTCTTTTCATTATTGTTTAACAAATATTATTCTACACCTGACGTTTTCAGGAAAAATGATTATTTTTTCTTAGCAACTTCAAGGGCACATGGTCCTCCTGACAAAAATAGTGTCGAGTTTTTGACTTTTTTTTTTGTTGCAAAAATCTAATTTAGAATGCCCCTTAAAATCAATAGAAATCTTCACAAAAAAGACAGTTTATCGTTATTCGTCTGATATGACAGCATTTAATCTTGTAAGAGGTGGATGGGATATGGTTTTGAACTTATGAAAAATGTTGAAAAACTCTGCAGTTAGATATTTCAAGTTTTGGTTGACTGCATACATAACATAGGACCTGACTGGATAAAATCACTCCAGAAATAATTCTTCCATTTTCATTTCTTTCTTAATATACAAACTTGGCTGAAAATACAATAGGGTGGGAAAGAAATGTAAAACTTAGAATCTTAGGAGTTAAAAATGTGAAGTCCAACATGTAGAGAGAAATCCTGCTAATACTCTAATGTGTACAACATGTTAAAGAAATGTCACAATAATTAATAAAAAAATAGGTGTATATTTTTTCCTATCTCCCATTTAGAAAAGCTATCTAATTTTGAAAAGAATAGAGTGGTTATAGTACGGAGTATTGCGAAGAATGACTGTTTGCCAACCTTCTTTGATGGGAGTTCTGACAGTTTGGGACAGAAACAACAAAGTTATGCAGGATATTTCAGTAAAAACGTGAAAAAATTAAACAGGAAATATTGGGTGCTGTATTAACCATTTTGTGGTAGGAAGCCTACATTTAGAAACTAAGCCTCTGCAAATTAAATAACTGTAAATATTGTAAGACTTACACGTAAATAAATACACTAAAATTAGCTGTAAATAATCCGGAAAAAAGTAATAGTGAGAGACATGTTTAAGCTCATATCTCCGTAAGCTGGTTTCTCAGACTCTAGGGTCCCTTTCTCAAATTGTTCAGTAGAGTATCCCCTGTTTTCTGTTTAATTTTTGCACGCTTTTACTGAAACATGGTGTGGAATTACAGATAACTGTATGGGCAGAAACTTATAAATGATATTCGTCACTACCAGGAACAAGAGAATTAAAAGAATTCGTTGATAATGAGGTAAAAGAGAAATTCTTACGTGACGGATCTCAGAGTGCCATTACAGAATCTCCCCCTCCTCCATCGCCGAGGTTGTTGGCTGAAGACCCCTTCTCTCCAGAGCTTAAAATGAGGTCCTTGTTTGGACAGCCTCGGAAGCGCATCTTGGCGTCGTCTCCTACTTCCACAGTTTTCTGGCAGAAGACGAGCATGAAGCAGGACACCACGAACAGAACGGAAGGAATGATCGAAGCCACTAGGAAGTGGTTGTAAGTTCCTTCGAGATCAAAACGTGCCACCACCTTGCTAGTATCATGACTGGCAAAGAAGCAAGGAAACCTTGCCCTGGCATTATGATCCGTGCCATCCTTACCATATTCCCGAAGGAACTCTTTGCACTCATCCCTTAGCGTATTGACACAGCCTTCCATGTTGATGAAGAGATGAGACTCATTGGCGATCAGGAGATCGTGTTCTGGTGGTGCCACCACGCGCTCTGGATCCAGGAGATGAGTGTTGGTCACACTGACGTAGTTGAGGTACGTGAAGTTAGCCTGATCACCAAAATGCTGCCGGTCATCCAGAATAGTACCATTGATACAATCACTTGCGAAAAGACCTGAAGATGTGTTGGTTACCGTATAACAAGAAGCCATTAAAATATTGTTCTGGTCCTCTGTCCACACGTCTGTCATAGTTTTTAGGTCGATCGCACTATGACACTGAGATAAATAGACTCTATCACCACTAACCACAATCACATTCTTGTTACGAGTTGGAATATCAAGACATCGTCTCTCACAGTTATAAGGGGTATGAATTCTTTCACAAGTGCCTCTGTTGCAGTTCTGTAATCCTTCCATCGCTATACAAGTTATCTTCCCTCTCCTGCCTGAACACTTTAATGGAGGGCCTGACTCTTTAAACACGCATTCGAAGGCATCGGTAATATTGATACACTCTCCATTGGTGCAGTTGAATGTACCGGTCAGATTACGACATTCATCAACAATGCAGCGAGCTTTCTTGGCGTTCTCTTGATCTATACCGTAACAAGTCTTATTGGTCGTGTGCGTGCAGTTGGCGAACAGTAGGTTTGAGCCATTATTACGCAGGTTAACGTACACTTGCGTGCACGCACCCGAACTTTTACTCAGGCACCATTCACCACATGTTCCCCAGTCGCAAGCATCCCTATGCCAGGATCGTGTCGTCGTGCACATGGCTGGAATGTCCGATATTCCAGACTGGAATGCTCGCAATGTCGGCATATAGACAGCTACTGTCAGGTATACTAGAGCTACACTGCTCAATACGGCTGTCATTTGACACATACAAATGGTGCCACATATGCGATTATCCTGAGGAGGAATAATCAAATCCTCCGGAGGAACTTGCTTTTGCTTCCCCATGTTGAATTATTTCTACTTGTATTACAAGCTCCAAGCACTAGCACACTCGGAAATCAAGATAACTGTCATACATGTTTAGCAAACTCAATTGTGTTGCTCGAATCTGCAAAATTTTCTTTGATCTCCGATTACTTTTGGAAAAAAAACTGGCAGCAATTTATGACGCTGTATCAACTAAAGAAAAATTGAATTCCTGTTGTTTCTGTAAAGAATGAAACTTAATTTCAAGCCTTCTTTATTGTTTGATATCAAATTTGAATTAATACTAATTGTTTTGAAGATACTTTCATGCACAGCTGGACGTCACTTTGGATAATATCAGAATCAAAACTGCAAGTTTGCACACGTGTTAAATGAATAAATAAACACTATTCACTGCACTTTTGGATCTTGCTTTCCTCTACACTTCATTCCTAATGAACTGCATGTGAGTGTGGTTTGTGTGGAACCACAGCGAATCAATTTCTCTACCTAAACTACGTGGTTGAAGGTCTGTCTGTTGTTTTGTTATCACACAGACTAGTTGCTATGAGAGGTTTTACTGTTCGTTTTTTACACCCTCGTTACTATAGCACCTTTGCGTGTATGTGCTATTTTATTATTGACGTATCTTTCAACAAAAAAGGTCTTCTTTTTTATTTCGCTTGTTCCGCCACCAGATTTACTTACCTACTCCCCACCCCCAAAAAAACTTATACTGCTGCATCGCTACTACAACACACAGTGTGACACTGCATTGAAGGCAACTGATATTTAAAACACCACAAACCTTGGACACGTTCAAAGAAACGAGTGGTCATGTTGCATGTAGCACACACACACACACATTCAACACAAGGAGACGACAGACGGCATATAATTGTGTGGCGCGCTGGTAGGTGGCAGCATAAGTGCACTTTGGTCGTCTGCGCAAAAGGTTTGAGCTTCCTTCCCTCTCTCTCTCTCTCGGCCGCAGTGTGAAGAGGAGGAAGGAGGAGGGAGAGGAGAAGGAGGGATCAATACAGAACACACACACACACACAAGCCTGGATGCAGGCAAGCACTGCGCAAACCCAACATTCTCTCTCTCTATGAGTTCTGGCTTCATTGATCACTACCCTAACCTAGATACCCTAGATACGTCCCTGCCAGGAAATCGATATTTTGACCAAATAAAATTACTGAGCTAGCGTGCGTCATCCCATTCAATTCCAAAATTACCCTCTGTTATCAGCCCATTGATTCGTTATAATACCAGTCAGGTCCTTGGGCATTTCGACCTAACACTACAAAATTTCGTAATTCATTTCGTAATTCTTATTACGTGGCTCTTCATATCGTGATCGTAGCCATTGCAATTTAGGAATGTAGTGGTGGAGGTGATGATGATTATAGTTTTTTCTTCTCTTTTTTTTTTGCTAGTGACTTTACGCCGCACTGACACAGACAAGTCTCATGGCGACGATGTGATAGGAAAGGGCTAGGAGTGGGAAGGAAGCGACCGTAGCCTTCATTAAGTTACAGCCCCAGTATTTGCCTGGTGTGAAAATGGGAAACTACGGAAAGCAATATTGAGGGCTGCCGACAGTGAGATTCGAACCCACTATCTGCCGGATGCAAGCTCACAGCTGCGCGCCCCTTACCGCACGGCCAATTCGCCCGGTAAATTATTGTTTTAAGGGGAAGTACAACTAGGTAACCATCCTCGCTGAACAAATTAAGTAGAAACAAAGACGAAAATAAATTTAAAACTATTTGTTAAACGGAGGAATATGAAGGTGAATTTTAAAAAAGATAACAAAGAAGAAATATTTTATTAAGCCGAAAAGACACCGAGAACTTGAATTTAGAACCCTTTGATTGAATGACGGGATCGTCAGTATTCCCATCAGTGGCTAGTTCCCCTACATGGTTTGAGCAAAAAGTACCTAATCTTGTATAAGAGGAAACTCTGAAGAAACTGAAAATTAGTTTTTAAACACTATTAATAGTGTACTATTTTCCTTTCTGAACTGAAATAACATAAGTATTTATACGATTCATGAATGTTTCAAATAACTAATTCAGTAAAACGTCCGCCTCTGTGGTGTAGTGGTTAGTGTGATTAGCTGCCATCCTCGGCGGCCCGGGTTCAATTCCCGGCTCTGCCACGAAATTTAAAAAGGGGTACGAGGGCTGGAACGGGGTCCACTCAGCCTCGGGAGGTCAAATGAGTAGAGGTGAGCTCGATTCCCACCTCAGCCATCCTGGAAGTGGTTTTCCGTGGTTTCCCACTTCTCCTCCCGGCAAATGCCGGGATGGTACCTAACTTAAGGCCACGGCCGCTTCCTTCCCTCTTCCTTATCTATCCCTTCCAATCTTCCCGTCCCCCCGCAAGGCCCCTGTTCAGCGTAGCAGGTGATGCCACCTGGGCGAGGCACTGGTTATTCTCCCCAGTTGTATCACCGACCCAGAGTCTGAAGCTCCAGGACACTGGGCTTGCGGCGGTAGAGGTGGGATCCCTCGCTGATTCTGAGGAAAAAAACCTATCCTGGAGGGTAAACAGATACAGAAGAAGATTTTGAAACAGATTGCCTTGTATGTTCAGTCTTCGGCCCTAAGGCTGGTTGAATCCTCAACAGCTCTGCCATCAGCTGTCATAGATGGCCTAGGCATCACTGAAGAGGCGTACTAGGGAAATGAATAGTGAGGTAGTTTCCCGTTGCTTTTCTCACCGAGCCAGAAGTTGCTATTACATATTAGTCTGCCAAGCCCACTGAAATGCATACACCAACCGACCCTATGAGCAACGTTTTCACACCATTCATAGCAGGGACTGATTGCATAAGGAATGGCATTACTAGCATCGCTCATGCCTCAGTCACTTTCATATTGTCAAAGCTAAGGATAAGACAGAGACAGATCTATGAAAATGACAGAATTGCTCTAGCCCATACCAAAACACATCGTGCACTGCAATATGTTTTTAAAACAGCTTATATAAGTCACACTTATATTTTATTATTTGACCTTGTGGTTAGGGGCGCGCAGCTGTGAGCTTGCATTTGGGAGATAGTGGGTTCGAACCCACGAGTTAAGATTTCTAAGTCGTCTACAAATACTAGGCAGTCTGTCTCTAATTTTCCTGTGCCTAATGTAATTGATGCAACGATTGATTGATTCATTAATTTCGAGGAATAAATTTCGTTTCCACTGTTCTTGTACGGTATTACTTTCTTGAGAACACAGTTGAAGAGTAATGGGGGTTTCCTCCTTGTTTTGCTCAATTTTGAAAGTTTTCTGAGATTCCCTCCATGAATTTAATGAATTTTGTGTCTTTTGTTTCAAAAGTGTTTTGAGGTATAAACCTTGTTTTTAGTATATTATTATTATTATTATTATTATTATTATTATTATTATTATTATTATTATTATTTCATTCGGGGGCTTGATTATCGTGTGGACTCGATATGAAATCTCGTAGTTGAAACCAGTCTGCAGTGCTAAGTGTAATACATTCGCCTGTGGAGAACCTATCTTGAAGTCATGTAGGTGTAATGACGGTACGTAACAACTTAAGATGATAATGATGGAGCATTTCCTTCCTTCTTGTAATTCAGGCTGAGTCTGGTCGTAAACAAACCTAATTGGTGTAGTCAGCGAAGTACTGGCGTAAATAAGTGACGTCATTGTGAGCCACAGTAGGCTTCGACACAAGGATATCTGTGGTTTGCAGAAAACAATGAAGCAAACACAGTATACATGTACTGCTTATGCAAGGAAGCTAGTTGCTTTACGTCGCACCGACACAGATAGGTCTTATGGCGACAATGGGACAGGACAGGGCTAGGAGTGGGAAGGAAGCGGCCGTGGCCTTAATTAAGGTACAGCCCCAGCATTTGCCTGGTGTGAAAATGGGAAACCACGGAAAACCATTTTCAGGGCTGCCGACAGTGGGGTTCTAACCTACTATCTCCCGAATACTGGATACTGGCCACACTTAAGCGACTGCAGCTATCGAGCTCGGTATGCAAGGAAGAGGAATGTTTCTGAGGGAAGAAATCTGTTACCACATATCCATAGACTAGCATTTTGCTCCATGCTGTAAATCTTCTTTTTCTACCGCTTTTCCCACACCGGTGGGGTCGCGGGTGCGAACTGCGACGCTAACACTATATGGAACGATGTAATCACTATTGCGTGTATCGGTGGTGTGTTGTATGAATATGAAGAGGAGAGTTTCGGGATACACACAAACACCCAGTCCCCGAGCCAGAAGAATTAATCAGAAGCGATTAAAATCCCCGACCCGGCCGGGAATCGAACCCGGGACCCTCTGAACCGAAAGGTAGTACGCTGACCATTCAGCCAACGAGTCGGACTTTGCCCAATGCTATAAATATATTCTTGAATTGTTTTACTGTAGAGCTTGTTACATTATTTAGTAAAAAACAAACCGATTACTTTGGTGATGACAGTCAACAGCCTGTTTCCAGTCATTCGACCGGGTCATTAATGGAATGAATGAAGCACCATCTTGCGGCGAGGATAGGAAATATGCCGGCTGCCGAAGCCTGTCGCACTCCTCTGAGGCAATGATAAATGACTGATAGAGGAAATGATATGTTAATGGGGAGTGTTGCTGGATTGAAATATGACAGGGAAAACCGGAATACCCGGAGAAAAACCTGTCCCGCCTCCGCTTTGTCCAGCACAAATCGCACATGGAGTGACCGGGATTTGAACCACAGTATCCAGCGGTGAGAGGCCGGCGCGCTGCCGCCTGAGCCACGGAGGCTTTACTTTGGTAAAGATGTACCATACATAAATGTTTGGAAACTGTATTTGCTATAAGTTTTGTTATGCACACTTTTTACATAGAACTAATATTTTACAGAGATATTAGGAAGTTTATAAAAAATGTAATAACTGTGAATAGCTCCGTTTACGAGTCCTTCATTTCAGTCACCACTGATCGGCATTTAGGGCAGTTGCCCAGGTGGCAGATTCCCTATCTGTTTTTACCTAGCCCTTTCTTAAATAATTGCATAGAATTTGGAAAATGTATTGAACAACTCCTTTGGTAAGTTAAACCAATCCCTAACCCCTCTTCCTATAAACAAATATTTGCCCCAATTTGTCCTCTTAAATTCCAACTTTATCTTCATAATGCGATCTTTCCTACTTTAAAAAATACACTCTACTAATGTCATACCATGCTATCTCTCCACTGACAGATCGGAACATACCACGTAGTCGAGCAGCCCGTTCTTTCTCCCAAGTCTTCCCAGCCCAAACTTTGCAACATTTTCGTAACGCTACTCTTTTTTCGGAAATCACCCAGAACAAATCGAGCGGTTTTCCTTTGGATTTTTTCCAATTCTCGAGTCAAGTAATCCTGGTGAGGGTCCCCTATACTGGAACCATACTCTGATGGGATCTTAGCAGAGACTTATATGCCCTCTCCTTTACATCCTTACTACAACCCCTAAACACCCTCATAACCATGTGCAGAGATTGTACCCTTTATTAACAATACCGTTTATGTGATTACCCCAATGAAGATCTTTCCTCATATTAACACCTAGATACTTACAATGATCCCCAGAAGGAACTTTCACCCCATCAACACAGTAATTGAACTTGAGTTGCGTTTAATCAGTGTGTGGAATATTTATTTCTTCTTCCGGGTTAACCAGGTTGTTGTTTAATGTACCTTACGTACAGTTTGCTTACGTTTGGAACGAATTGCAATGGAGGTTTTCTTCATTGTCTTACTCCTGTTATGATGGTTTTCTGAGATTTCTCCCATGAATTTAACTTTGAATTTTGTGTTTGTTAATCAAGGCGACAGAAGTACTACTCGAATCGGAGCTACGGGGGTTGGGGTATAACTTATGGCAAGATGTTTTCCTACTTGAAAGCGGATTCTGTCAGACAAATGGAGATACAGTATACAGATGGGAGTGCGGAGTCTAAATGAATAATGACGAGTAAATTTTCTAGATGTAGGATATAAAGCGAGGAATCTGTTAACCATGACATCCTTGTGCTACACTATGTTTATTGCAATGCAAGGATCTCAAAATTGTTCCGTATTGACTTTGCAGTAAAGGAAATATGTAATTTCAGTTGTCCAACGCATTCAAGACACATGTTTCGGCCCTATTGGGCCTTCTATAACCTTGAAAAAGAATATCAAGTTTATAGAAATGATCTAGTAAAACACCATACTGTAAGTCAGGGCCTTTCAAACGCCCAAAATCTCACGGGTGCAAATCGAGGCGCAAGAGCTTCGTGCACTATGCATCGGTCCCGCTCGGCTCGGCTCGGCTCGGCCCTGACCAACGCTGCGTCTCTGGGCTACTCGGCTAAGCTCGGCTCAACTCGGCTCGGATTTGGAGCGCTACGGAGCAAGTGAGGAAGAGGGAGACAGGGGGAACGAGCGAGACAGGCATGGGGAAAGAGAGAGACAACGCTATTGCTCCAAATCGAGGAGTGGGGGTCTGCACTCTGGTCAACCAAGAGAAGTCGTCTTTTGCACCGTGCACAGTGCATGCACCAGGCGCATGCACCCTGAGAGGTCCTGCTGTAAGTCCATAAGAAAGAGTTTGATCTTCAAAAGTTTTAACTTGTCATAACGTAAAAACACACACATAACCAAAAATCATAACGAAGAATATAAAAAGAACACTTATTCTTGAAGGCTTATAGAAAAGTATCGGTAGCATCACAAATATCATACTGTAGAAAAGTTAGGAAACGTGTAGCTTTAATTTGTTTTAATCAACATATTTTAATGTATTAACCAAATTACATATTTTAGCTAATGTTTGCTCTCAGGGAGTACAGTAACCTTTGCGGTAAACGCTCAAAGTAGTCTCTTAGATTGTTGCCAACGATACGGAAGATGTTGGATACCAGTCGCCTCTTCATGTATGAATTTTGAAATCTCATGTTTCACAACGTTGGTAATATCCTCTCGTCTTCAAAGCAGTGGTTCTTTCACTTTGGGGATGAGGACAAAATCGTACGGAGACAGGTCTGGTGAGTATGGAGGATGTTTCAGTACTTGCCTCGTCACATCCATTCTGCACGAAGCCTGATTTACTACAGCAGTTATGACCGTTGTATTAGCCGACTGGGGAGACTGATTACCTAGGATCTACAGTAGTAAGGGTACATCAGTTGCCTTGACAGCACCACGGTTCAACCCGAAAGAACCAAATAACCTGTCGGGATTATGACGAATTACTTTTTTCGTTTTTTTGTTGGCTACAATGTGTGTTTTGTAAGAATATCCAATGATTTGGCGGAACTCCAGCAAAATTCTCACGAGGATTGCTCCTTCTCTGCAGCAGTGGTAGTTTCGGAATCGCAAGCCTGTGAAAGGTATTCAGAAAGAACTCTCTTTAGCTGTTCATTTCCCCCTCCCTGTTGTGGGTGGGATCGGTAGAATTCATTCCCTGTTCGTCTTAAGAGACGGCTGAAACAGGTCGCTTAATTGGGAGTGTGATTTGGAGACCACAAGGTCTTTAGCTGAGGCTGGCATTTATTTCCCTGGTATCTCATCTTTCGTAACCGGCCTCCTTGCCTAACTCCTGTTCCTTTCCGACCCCGACAGTATTACCTTTGCGAGGCCTAGGGATACCTTCACCTTCACGCTTTACGTGGCCCTTCCCTTTTTTGCCGATACCTTCATTTTTCACATCGGGAGCCGGCTCCACGGTGTAGGGTGCCCGACTCTTCCCTGGAGACTCCGGGTTCAATTCCCGACCAGGTCAGGGATTTTTACCTCGATCTGAGGGCTGGTTCGACGTCTACTCAGCCTGCGTGATTAAAATTAAGGAGCTATTGACGGTGATATTGCGGTCCCGGTCTAGAAACCCAAGAGGATTCATTGTGCCGGCCGCACGACACCTTGTAATCTGAGGCTGGGTTACGTCATTCAAATCCCGGTCACTCCATATGATATTTGTGCTTGGCAATGTGGATGCGTGAAAGGTTTTTCTCCGGATAGTCCGGTTTCTCCTGCCATCTTTCATTCCAGCAGCACTCAACGATATCATTTCATCTGTCAGTCATGAATTATTGCCCTTCCTGACCCGGTCGAATGACTGGAAAAGGGCTGTGAATTTTCATTTCCAAACGGTTCTTTGTATTTATATTTAAAAAATAGGACACCTCGTATATGTTATGATATGTTGGTCAAGCATACATTCAGCAATGTGTTAGTGTAGTAAATATTCCCAATTCATTACCGTGCTACAATTAGTAAGCGATGCAGTAACGTCTCAATGAGAGGAACTTGTGAATGATGTTGAAGCTGTATGTCCCTGTGCTAGGCGCCACCCTGTCTACCTCTAACTCGGTCGATAAGTCCGCAATCCCTTGACGTCAGACTGAACCGGCCCAGCTGCTAGCGAGGTTCCTGGTATTATACTATCATACTAACATCACGATTGTGTTGACGCCGCTTTGACTGCCTGCACTGTAAAAACTTCCTATTAAAATATATCTTCACCATTAGCGCATATTATGCAGTTATATACTTCGCTAAATATGTCGCGACGTCTGCTGAAATATATAGGGAAATGTCACGTTATAATGTTGATTCCGAGGTCCTAAGTGACCCATTCTCTCTGAATAATAGTAATAATAATAATAATAATAATAATAATAATAATAATAATAATAATAATAATAATAATAATAATAATAATGGTCCGCCGCTGTGGTGTAGTGCTTAGCATGATTAGCTACCACCCCTGGAGGCCCGGGTTCGATTCCTGGCTCTGCTACGAAATTCGAAAAGTGGTACGAGGGATGGAATGGTGTTCGCACAGCCTCGGGAGGTCAACTGAGCGGAGGGGGTTTGATTTCCACCTCAGCAATCCTCGAAATGGGTTTCCTTGGTTTTCCACTTCTCCTCCCAGGAAAATGCCGGGATGGTACCTAATTTAAGGCCACGGTTGCTTCCTTCCCTTTTCCTTGTCTATCCCTTCCAATTTTCCTATCCCCGGCCTCTGTTCAGCATAGCAGATGAGGCGGCCTGGGTGAGGTATTGGTCCTCCTTCCCAGTTGTTTCCCCCGACCCAAAGTCTCCCGCCCCAGGACACTGCTGAGTCCGAGGGAAAAAAACAACCCTGGAGGGTCAACAGATAAAGAAAGAATTGAAGAAAGAAAGAAAGAAAGAAAGAAAGAAATAATAATAATCTTCTTCTTTTTCTACCGATTCTCCCACACCTGTGGGGTCGCGGTACGAACTGTGTCGCACGTGTGAATTTGGCCCTGTTTTATGGCCGGATGCCCTTCCTGACGTCAACACTTTATGAAGGGATTTAATCACTATTGCGTGTTTCTGTGGTGGTTGGTAGTGTAGTATGTTGTCTGGGTATGAAGAGGAAAGTGTTGGGAAAAACACAAACACCCAGTCCCCGAACCAGAAGAATTAATCAGACGGAATTAAAATCCCCGACCCGGTCGGGAATCGAACCCGGCACCCTCTGAATGCCTCAACGCTGACCATTCAGCCAATCAGTCCGACAAAGAAAGAATAATAATAATAATAATAATAATAATAATAATAATAATTCAGGAAAGGAAATTCTTGAGAAAGATACTATCTATGCATCGTGTGGCTCTTAGTGCGGGGAGTGTCCGAGGACATGTTCTGCTCGCCTGGTGCAGGTATTTGTATTTGATTCCCACAGGCGACTTGCGTGTCTGAATTTGGGATGATGATGGTAATGAGGTAGGGAGAGGGTGGAACCCGGTGCCGGCACATAGCCTACTCCTGTCGAATATCACCCAGGGATCTGCTCAAGGCTTTACGTCCCCATCCGACGGACGAATCACCATCAACA
The DNA here is from genome assembly GCF_040414725.1 of Anabrus simplex. Lineage (NCBI taxonomy): Eukaryota > Metazoa > Arthropoda > Insecta > Orthoptera > Tettigoniidae > Anabrus > Anabrus simplex. The sequence continues at coordinate 97,726,829 of NC_090277.1, read as the reverse complement.
GCGTCATATGCCCTCACTTCATATGAGCAGTGCGGAGAGGTTTGGAATTGAATCCGGGCTTTTGGCAAGCAGTCTAGTGATTAGAAATTATATACCACCTCCCCTACCCTGCCGGCCAACGTTCTGATGGTAACAATTTTTTCGACCAACGGGACTCGAACCGGCTAACCTCAACGCCTTAACGATCATGGCCACCAGGCGGGCTGTCGCGGTATCTCGCGTTGTTGCCATTTTATCAGCTACTGAAGTTAGCCAATCAGATCGTTTCGCGGGCGAATTCAATTGCGCTTTACGCGACGATGTTGTTAAATCAGCACGTGGCATGAGACCGGTTTGAGAGCACCAGTCTAAGAAAAAAGACTTCGCCACGGGAGCTGACGCGCCTCACCGTGACACCGGCTGAATCCTACGGTGTCTTCCCCTGTGTATGAGGGTGGTAGAATAAGACCCACGGTATCCCCCGCCTGTCGTAAGAGGCGAATAAAAGTGGTCCCAGGGGCTCAGAACTTTGGGGAGTGGGTTGGTAACCACGGGGCCCTTAGCTGACTCCTGGCAGTGTTTCCACTTACTTGTGCCAGACTCCTCACTTTCATTTCTTTATAAGTTGCTTTGCGTCGCACCGACATAGATATGTCTTATGGCGACGATGGGACAGGAAGGGGCTAGGAGTGGGAAGGAAGCGGGCGTGGTCTTAATTAAGGTACAGCCCCAGCATTTGCCTGGTGTGAAAATGGAGAAACCACGGAAAACCATCTTCAGGGCTGCTGGCAGTGGGGTTCGAACCCACAATCTCCCGAATACTGGATACTGGCTGCACTTAAGCGACTGCAGCTATTAACCTCGGTCCCTCACTTTCATCTGTCCTATCCGACCTTCCTTGGTCAACTCTTGATCTTTTCGACCCGGACAGTATTAGGTTGCGAATCCTACGGAGTTTTTCATTTTCACGCCCTTCGTGGCCCTTACCTTTCTTTGGCCGATATCTTTATTTTTAGGAAGTGTCGGGTCCCTTCGTTATTTTCTCTCTGATTAGTGTTATATAGAGGATGGTTGCTTAGTTGCACTTCCTCTTAAAACAATAATCACCACCACCACCACAACTCACGGTGTGTTTGATGCTGATTTCTGGGCATGGCTCTGAAGCCGGTCGAAGATTTAGCAACACCACTGCGAAAAGCCCATTTAAATTCGTCTGACTGGCTAACTTCCGCAGCGTGAGATATCGAATTAACGCTCATATACGCGGTTCACATTTTTTACGAGCACCCTGTATAAAGGTAAATCCTAAATTAATGTTGAATATGTTAATTTACACTTTACTAGATGTATAAAGAACTAAATATTATATACAGGATGTATGACGTCATTGTACAAGTAACAACACTGTTGTACAAGCTTATAACGTGTGAAATATAACCGCTCCACTTTAATATTATAATACCTGTCAGTGCTCTTCACTAGAATGTGTCATCGCCCTCTATTTATTACTAAAGTTTTTCATATGCCATTACTTCTAACGTAGCTAGTACACTGCAGACTTTTTGCATGTTGTGCTGTTAAGGTAATTGTGATAGAGGATGTTAACTTCACTAAAGATGTCGCAAGTCTGTCAAATGAATTACCTAGACAGTATTCGTGTTTTAATGTCCTTTACATCGTACCATTTGTAGCAATAGAAGACTATGACAGTGCCAGCAATGTCCTTTTCTATTTCACTCCTGGGACAACGTGTGACATGAGAAATATAATAAACGAAGAACTTTTTTTTTTCTAGTTGCTTTACGTCGCACCGACACGGTAGGTCTTTTTTTTTGCTAAGGGCTTTACGTCGCACCGACACAGATAGGTCTTATGGCGACGATAGGATAGGAAAGGCCTAGGAGTTGGAAGGAAGTGGCCGTGGCCTTAATAAAGGTACAGCCCCAGCATTTGCCTGGTGTGAAAGTGGGAAACCGCGGAAAACCATCTTTAGGGCTGCCGATAGTGGGATTCGAACCTACTATCTCCCGGATGCAAGCTCACAGCCGCGCGCCTCTACGCGCATGGCCAACTCGCCCGGTCACGGTAGGTCTTATGGCGACGATGGGACAGGAAAGGGCTAGGAGTGGGAAGGAAGCGGCCGTGGCCTTGATTAAGGTACAGCCCCAGCATTTGCCTGGTGTGAAAATGGTAAACCACGGAAAACCATTTTCAGGGCTGCCGACAGTGGGATTCGAACCTACTATCTTCCGAATACCGGATACTGGCCGCACTTAAGCGACTGCAGCTATCGAACTCGGTAAACGAAGAACGACTGTAGATACTGCGTCCTAAATTCAGTTAACAAGCCAGGATATATCAAAACTATCTTTTTTCTCTGCTTCTCCATCCGTTTACCCTCCAGGGTTGGATTTTCCCTCAGACTCAGCTAGGGATCCGAGGACATTGCCCTGGAGCGTGAGTCTTTTAGGTCGGGGATAAAACTGGGTAGGAGGACAAGTACCTCGCCCAGGTGGCCTCACCTGCTATGTTAAACAGGGGCCTTGTAGGGCGATGGGAAGATTGGAAGGGATAGACAAGGAAGAGGGAGACCGTGGTCTTAAGTTAGGTACAAGGTGGCATTTTTGCCTGGAGGAGAAGTAGGAAACCATGGAAAACCACTTCGAGGATGGCTGAGGGGGAATCGAACCCCCCTCTACTCAGTTGACCTCCCGAGGCTGAGTGGACCCCGTTCCAGCCCTCGTACTACTTTTCAAAGTTTGTAGCAGAGCCGGGAATCAAACCACTGCACAGCACAGGTGCATGTATCAGAACTATACCGACAAAGAATAAAAAATCAGAAATGCTCTTCGTGTTAGGTTACGAACGATGGTAAATCGTTGACGGAGAAAATGTTTCTTTTTCGAGAAAATGAAGTTTCACGCAACTCTCGATTAACCGGGATAATGTAGGGTTAAGGCTTGCCGGATAACTAAAATCGCTGTTAATCCGCAGAAAGTTAAAAATAGAACAGGCGTACTGGAAGTACAGTAAAAGATAATAAATGATACTGCGTATTGTTTTTTATTAACTTACCCAATACGTTGCAGTAAAAATAGCACTTAGCACAATTAATAAATGGAAAAATAAACAGTACTTTTCGTTGAAACTAGTAAAGCAAAGAAAAATATTCAGACTACTTAACTTCAAGGTCGCGCCACCCCTGCTACTATTGCGACTCGGCAATAATATCCCGACGCTTTGTAATTCTGTATTACTGTAGCCTAACTCCTAACACTCGTGCATTTTTAGTGTTTTTGATATCGTGGTTAAGCCGCAACGCGTTTGATCCGATTACGGTAAATCGAGAGTTGAGTGTACTTTGATACATCTGGGCGCACGATTCAAATTGACGAACTTGCCTTTCCAAAACATTGGAAGAATGGAAACTCTCACCAGGTCGCAGAACTGCGATTCATCGTTGAACACTATGCGACACCATTCACCAGCAGCCCTTGCTTCCAAACGCAGCTTTTTGTGTTGCGATGTTAACAGCACGCTGTCCGGCTCCATGGCTAAATGGTTAGTGTGCTGGCCTATGGTCACTGATGTCCCGGCAGGGACGGGAATTTTAACCATCATTGGTTAATTCCGCTGGCACGGGGGCTGGGTATATGTGTTGTCTTCATCATCATTTCATCCTCATCACGACGTGCAGGTGTCAAATCAGAAGACATTCACCTGGCGAGCATGGTACGGTAATTCCCCGAAGTCCGCTCCCCCCGCGTGGCAGTCAGCTCAAGCTACATTGCCTCCGACATGCTATTAGTTTCTAAGAAGAAAGAGATAGCAGGGAAGAGTGGGAAGTGATACAAGGAGTATCTGCCGGTTTCCGAGTTAGACGCGCTACCACGGCGAGAGTTTGTGTTGGTAAGATGGTGTTAAGGTGTGGTATTAAGGGTCAGGGATGACATAGAATGTTGCAGGGAGTCCATTACTTGTTCTCGAATGGCAGGCGCAGGTGTGATGGGGTTGCAATGTGCTTGGTGCACAGTATGGCGATCCTCCCTTGTGTTCAGGCGTTATCAACACTAAAACAACTCTAAAGCAACTCTAATCATTTACATACCCGCCGATGGTATGCACATGTACGAAGTTACCTTGACATCCGACCATTTTTCTGGATGCTTTTTTGTCAAGCAATATTATCACGGCCTCACCTCTGTGGTGTAGTGGTTAGCGTGATTAGCTGCCACCCCCGGAGGTCCGGGTTCGATTCCCGGCTCTGCCACGAAAATTTGAAAAGTGGTACGAGGGCTGGAACGGGGTCCACTCAGCCTCGGGATGTCAACTGAGTAGAGGTGGGTTCGATTCCCACCTCAGCCATCCTCGGAGTGGTTTTCCGTGGTTTCCCACTTCTTCTCCAGGCGAATACCGGGATGGTACCTAACTTAAGGCCACGGCCGCTTCCTTCCCCCGCTTCCTTCCCTCTTCCTTGTCTCTCCCTTCCAATCTTCCCATCCCTCCACAAGGCCCCTGTTCAGCATAGCAGGTGAGGCCGCCTGGGCGAGGTACTGGTCATTCTCCCCAGTTGTATCCCACGACCAAGAGTCTGAAGCTCCAGGACACTGCCCTTGAGGCGGTAGAGGTTGGATCCCTCGCTGAGTCCGAGGGAAAAAGCCGAACCTGGAGGGTAAACAGATGATGATGATGATGATGAATATTTTCACGATCAGAATGTTGGCAGGCAGGGTAGGAGTGGTGGTATATAGTGTTTAATCTCTAGATTGCGTGTCGAAAGCCTTGATTCAATTCCAAGGACATACGACGCTGTTGATGGTGAACAGTTCGTCAGATGGAGACGTTAAGCATTGGTGCTATTCGACAGGAGTAGGCTGTGTGCCATCACCGGGTTTCACCCTTTCTCTCCTTACTATAATATATCACGTCATTCATTCCATCTTATTAACCCATCTGATGATGTTGACGTGAGAAAGGGCATCCCGTCGTAAAAACTCCCTACGAAAATTTACACCACTTCATGCCTAACCCTGTAGGGAAACGGGACAAGTGTTGGACACACACATAATCAGGGGCCAGAAAAATTTATCAAATTTGAACGTGAAATTGTCATTCAGATGATTGAGTAATATGTGAATTTAATGTTTTAAAACGTGTAGCCCGCCTGGTGGCCTTGATCGTTAAGCCTTTGAAGTCTGAACGGCCTGACACCGTGTTTTGCCGGTTCGAGTCCCGTTAATCGATAAAATTTTCACCATCAGAATGTTGGCCGGCAGGGTAGGGGAGGTGGTGGTATACAATTTCTAATCACTAGATTGCGTGCCAAAATCCTGGATTAAATTTCAAATCTCTCCGCAGTGCTCATATGGAGTGAGGGCATATGACGCTGTTGATGGTGATTCTTCGGTCGGATGGGGACGTTAAGCCTTGAGCAGACCCCTTGCTGCTATTCGACAGGAGTAGGCTATGTGCCGGCACCGCGTTTCACTTCCTTCCTTCCTTCCTTCCTTCCTTCCTTCCTTCCTTCCTTCCTTCCTTCCTTCCTGCTAATATCTATTACATCATTCATTTCATCTCATTAACTCCTCTGATGAGTTTGGCGTCAGGAAGGGCATCCGGTCGTATAAACCGCCACGATAAATTCATCTCACCTCATATCCGACCCCGTAGGGAAACAGGACAAGGGTTAGACAATCAATCTTTTAAAACGTTTCTATACGTCATCGCTTTGGTTTACAGTGATCCAAATTCCTTTAAAATACGTTAGCCTCCGTGTATTTGGAGACCGACCCTGTAGCGACAAAGAGAAGACTTTTCTTTCTCTCTATTTTTATTGATCCAGACAGTAATATCTTGGCTGTTATTACCGTCTTCCGCAATACAATGGATCTTCTCATAAACTCACCGCTGTAGTTTTCTTAACGATGCGGTGTAGGTATTGACGAGCGTACTTTATGATGTGTGATTAGCTGCCACTCGAAGAAGCCCGAGTTCGATACCTGACTCTGCCACGAAATTTGAAAAGTGGTACGTGAACTGGAACGGGGGGGGGGTTCCACTCAGCCTCAGGAGGTCAAGTGAGTAGTAGAGGACGTGCGATTCCAACATCAGCTATCCTAGAAGTGGTTTTCCATGGTTTTCCACTTTTTCTCCAGGCAAATGCAGGTATGGTATCTAAAGTCAAAGCCACGGCCGCTTCCTTCCCCCTTCCTTGTCTATCCCTTCCAATCTTCCCATTTCCAACAAGGTCCCTGTTCAACGTACGAGGTGAGGCCGCCTTATGAGGTACTGGTTCTTCTCCCCAGTTGTATCCACGACCAAATGACTCACGCTCCAGGACACTGCCGTTGAGGCGGTAGAGTTGGGTTCATCCGCTGAGTCCGGGGGAAAACCAACCATGGCCGTTAAACAGATCAAATAATAATAATAATAATAATGAAGGAATTTAGCCTAGATCAAACCACAACAATTATCCAACAATCATTGACCATCGCCACTTTGAAAGTGAAGTTTAGGGGAGAGATTCCAGACGCCTTTGAAATCAAGACACTGAACTCAATAGCTGCATTCGCTTAAGTGCGGTCAGTATCCAATATTCGGGAGATAGTGGGTTCGAGCCCCACTGTCGACAGCCCTGAAGATGTTTTTCCGTGGTTTCCCATTTTCACACCAGGCAAATGCGGTGTGACACCGTGGGTCTACATTGCCAGAATGTTTAACCATAGAAACATCTTAATCAGTTCCCGAAAAAATGGATTTGGGAGTGACTTTTGAGTCCGCAACGTTGCAAGCCATACCTCCTCGAAGACGAACACATGTGCCGTTGGCTTGATTGCTTCTTCATCCTCAGAGTTGGACAAAATCTTCGCCCAAACGTTACCTGTTTCCTTTTCCACCCGGAATTCTTATGATCGCGATTGTACCACCTTGCGAGGAAAACCATGGGTCTACGTTATATAGGAGAAGTACCATTATGTGAGGAACAATATCAGTTCGAGTATTGCCTGTGATAGAGGTCATCATGTGTGTTCCACTGGTCGGTTCCTCTGCGTTCAGAATGGGTCTGCGTTACCTATGAGTACCATTTCATGAGAAATACCATGGGTCTACGTTGCCTGTGGTTAGTGCCACTAAGTGAGAAACGCCACGGGTTTGACTGAAGCCCGTGATTAGTACCACTATGTGAGAAACACCATGGGTTTGACTGGCGCGCGTGATTAGTACCACTATCTGAGAAACACCGTGGGTTTGGCTGGCGCGCGTGATTAGTACCACCATGTGAGAAACACCATGGGTTTGGCTGGCGCGCGTGATTAGTACCACTATGTGAGAAACACCATGGGTTTGACTGACGCGCGTGATTAGTACCACTATGTGAGAAACACCATGGGTTTGGCTGGCGCGCGTGATTAGTACCACCATGTGAGAAACACCATGGGTTTGGCTGGCGCGCGTGATTAGTACCATTATGTGAGAAACACCATGGGTTTGGCTGGCGCGCGTGATTAGTACCACCATGTGAGAAACACCATGGGTTTGGCTGGCGCGCGTGATTAGTACCACTATGTGAGAAACACCATGGGTTTGGCTGGCGCGCGTGATTAGTACCACTATGTGAGAAACACCATGGGTTTGGCTGGCGCGCGTGATTAGTACCACCATGTGAGAAACACCATGGGTTTGGCTGGCGCGCGTGATTAGTACCATTATGTGAGAAACACCATGGGTTTGACTGGCGCGCGTGATTAGTAACACTATGTGAGAAACACCATGGGTTTGGCTGGCGCGCGTGATTAGTAACACTATGTGAGAAACACCATGGGTTTGACTGGCGCGCGTGATTAGTACTATTATGTGAGAAACACCATGGGTTTGACTGGCGCGCGTGATTAGTACCACTATGTGAGAAACGCCACGGGTTTGACTGAAGCCCGTGATTAGTACCACTATGTGAGAAACACCATGGGTTTGACTGGCGCGCGTGATTAGTACCACTATGTGAGAAACACCACGGGTTTGACTGGCGCGCGTGATTAGTACCACCATGTGAGAAACACCATGGGTTTGACTGAAGCCCGTGATTAGTACCACTATGTGAGAAACACCATGGGTTTGACTGGCGCGCGTGATTAGTACCACTATGTGAGAAACACCATGGGTTTGACTGGCGCGCGTGATTAGTACCACTATGTGAGGAAAACCATTCGTTGCGTTGCCTGAGAGTAGTATAATTATGTGAGGAGCAGCATGGGGTTGTGTTGTCTGTGGGCGTTACCATTATGTGTGACACACCGTGGGTCTACATTGCTCATGATTATTACGAGTATGTGGGCAGCACCATGAGTATACGTGGCCTGTGATTAGTTCCACCAAGTGAGGAACATCATGGGTCTGCGTTGCTTGTGAGTGGTGTCATTTTATATGGGACACCATGAGTTTACATTACCAGTGATTTGTACCATTTTGAGGAGCCGGTGACCTGGATTTTGGACCTCTTTTGTTCATAAGCACCATCCCAGTAATTAAGACGTTATGAATTGGGTCCACTGATTGTTTTTTTTTTTTTTTTTACGACCACTTCCTCAACACCATTCGTTTTAGATTCTAGTCAGTGGATACATATACATACATACATACATACATACATACATACATACATACATACATACATACATTATCATTATAGACTGTTATGCCTTTCAGCGTTCAGTCTGCAAGCCTCTGAGAATTTACTAAACGTCGTCACAATCCTCGATTTGCAACTAGTGTTGTGGCCTCATTTAGTTCTATACCTCTTATCTTTAAATCGTTAGAAACTGAGCCAAACCATCGTCGACTTGGTCTCCCTCCACTTCTCTTACCCTCCATAACAGAGTCCATTATTCTCCTAGGTAACCTATCCTCCTCCATTCGCCTCACATGACCCCACCACTGAAGCCGGTTTATGCGTACAGCTTCATCCATCGAGTTCATTCGTAAATTAGCCTTTATCTCCTCATTCCGAGTACCCTCCTGCCATTGTTCCCACCTGTTTGTACCAGCAATCATTCTCGCTACTTTCATGTCTGTTACTTCTAACTTATGAATAAGATATCCTGAGTCCACCCAGCTTTCGCTCCCGTAAAGCAAAGTTGGTCTGAAAACAGACCGATGTAAAGATAGTTTCGTCTGGGAGCTGACCTCCCTCTTACAGAATACTGTTGATCGCAACTGCGAGCTCACGCATTAGCTTTACTACAACTTGATTCAATCTCACTTACTATATTACCATCCTGGGAGAACACACAACCTAAATACTTGAAATTATCGACCTGTTCTAGCTTTGTATCACCAATCTGACATTCGATTCTGTTGAATTTCTTACCTACTGACATCAATTTAGTCTTCGAGAGGCTAATTTTCATACTATACTCATTGCACCTATTTTCAAGTTCCAAGATATTAGACTGCAGGCTTTCGGCACAGTCTGCCATTAAGACCAAGTCGTCAGCATAGGCCAGACTGCGTCTACATTTCCACCTAACTGAACCCTCCCTGCCATTTTATACCTTTCAGTAGATGATCCATATAAACTACGAACAGCAAAGGTGAAAGATTACAGCCTTGTCTAACTCCTGTAAGTACCCTGAACCAAGAACTCATTCTACCATGAATTCTCACTGAAGCCCAATTGTCAACATAAATGCCTTTGATTGATTTTAATAATCTACCTTTAATTCCATAGTCCCCCAGTATGGCGAACATCTTTTCCGTCGGTACCCTGTCATATGCTTTCACTAGATCTACGAAACATAAACACAACTGCCTATAGTGGATACATAGAAGTTTTAATTTGCATTTTGTTACACCTCGTACCATTAGGGGCCGTTGGCCTAGCTTTTAGGCCCCTTCAAATAACAAACATCATCTTCTCCCCAGTTGGTGGCTATCCGTGACATGGATAGAAAAGTGTTTGTTTATTCATTTATGCACGACCACAATTCAACCATGTAATTTACCATTTTCACCAATTCATGCAGTCATTCACTCATTCAGCTCAGTCATAATGTACGTTGCAATAGGCAGATAAACTGGCCAGGAAAGGGACAGAAACATATATTGTAGGCCCAGAACCTGTATGCGGGATTTCCTATGGACAAGCCCGACACTACATAGGAAAATGGGTACAAAAAACAAATGGAGAACTGGAAAAATACTCCAGGATGCAGGCTTGCAAAGGAACTGATAAAAGGACCAAACAAGAAACATACTAAAGAACTCTTGAATCTCAGCAGAGAAAATATAAGATGGGTAGTAGGGCTGTTGAGAGGACACTGCCATCTGAAAAAACACGTACATCGAATTGGATTAATAAGAGACAACATATGTAGGAAATGCAATGAAGCAGAGGAATCAGCTGAACACATATGAGACGCTGGGTAGAATCAGATTCTCCACTCTAAGACTACCAGGTGAAGAGAGAGAAAAAAAAAAATCCAAGAAGACACAATAAGAACAACCTGCAGCTTTGTGAAGGGAGCAGGTATATCTAGGTGGGAATGAAGGAAAAACATGGTAGCAAAAAATCTTAGAGGTTGACGCTAATTAGGAACTAATATTTAGAGGCTTCATGAAGAAAAGAAGAAGTACGTTGCAATTGTACAATAACTGTAAGGTTTGTGAACACAAGTAAGCGCTAAATAAGCTTAGGAAGGGGAAGATACATACCAGTGGTATTCAAACTTTTTGGTTGGCGTACACCCAAAATCCACTTATTTTAACTTCGTACCCCCAAAGTACGAAAGAGTTGTGGCCGGGGTATTAAGGTCGCATACCCTTTCTGACACTACAGGATTTTCAACTGAAAATTCCACCCCAGCAACACCGGGAATCAAACCACGGTCACCGGGATGACAGGCAAGCAATTAAGCCGCTACATCATCCTGTTCCCCAATAAAAACAAATGTATTGTATATATATATCGTCACTAGACTAAGGAAACCTCGTAACTCCTTTGGAGTAAAGTTTCCGAAAGAATCCCAAAACTGGGCTGTCAGAAATGGCAGAAGAACTGTTCCTGCCATTTTCAGTGCTTAATGATAACCCAATTATTCAACCATTGGCGTCTTCTTCTCTTGCTGTATGGACAGATTTTTTTAATATCCAGGGATATCGTCCACAATGCCTTTCTCGGCATCCAAATAACGGGGAGTGTTTGGCTACATATCACACATAATGGAATAAGAGCAATCCCCAAGCACGAACGGAACAACAAGAGGGTTGCCTTAACAATGTGGAAATTCCTGTATAGGGATGGGTCATGTGAGTTTTCACATCCTAACTCAGACGTGCCAGCTTTCAAAAGTCAAAACAGTCGGGAGCAATTTTTTCGGTATATCCCGACATGTTACGACACATCATTGATGATCGAACTTTGAAGATTATTTAACATATTATAGTACTCAAACATGAAACTTCTCTTATTTATGAAATTATTTATTTATTTCATTCATTCATATCATTTTTGCCCTTATGGACAGTGTTTGAACTCGAATCTCTCATGATGACACAATTTTCACTTCTTTCCCTTCTTCCTCATCTCTTCATCCTTTGGCTGTGTCCTGTTTCCTTTGTTTTGTCCACAATGTACCTGTCTTCTTCTTCTTCTTCTTCTTCTTCTCCTCATTTACTATAAATGTTGTATTTCTAATTTTATTTCTATTTATTTATTTATTTATTTATTTATTTATTTATTTATTTATTTATTTATTTATTTATTTATTTATTTATTTATACTGAAATATTGTACATGTCTGAGCTTTAGAACACATGACTCTTCATTGTAAACTGCCTTAGGCCTCTTCATAATGTTCTGAACTAGATTTGTACTCAGAGTACCGGCCTTGTTGAACGGGTTTTAAGGTTAATTTTTTCCAGAATTATTTTTCGGGAAGCTTTGATATGAATTGAGTTTTTGTCCTTGTAAATATGTTTAAAAATAGTTTCACCGTCGGTATTGCTATGTAGAAATGATAAAGTAAAAAGCATTACGTTAGACATTCTGTCATATTTAAGAACACCGCCAGCTGATTGCATGTGTCTTGCCAGAGTCCACTGAATATCAATTATCTTCAGCTACTTATAGAATGAGGAAAAACCTGGGATTGTCAAAACATACAGGGTACTAAGTCTGTTCTCAAAATCGAGAGGGCATCCGGGAGATAGGGGGTTCGAATCCCACTCTCGGCAGCCTGAAGATGGTTTTCCGTGGTTTCCCATTTTCACACCAGGCAATACTGGGGCTGTACCTTAATTAAGGCCACGGCCGATTCCTTCCAACTCCTAGGCCTATCCTATCCCATCGTCGCCATAAGACCTATCTGTGTCGGTGCGACGTAAAGCCCCTAGCAAAAAAAAAAAAAAAAATCGAGAGGATAAGTCTCTGCGATGAGGAGAGAGGGAGGGAGCACTAAATATAGGGAGTCTCCCGCTTAAGTCGGGAGAGTTGGCACGTCTGTAACATTTACAAGTTTGTGTAGAACTTTAGAATGAATAATTCAGAAAAGAGAGACAGAAACAGTAAATCAAAATAAGATATTATTGAAAATGAGCTGACTCGACTCTTTTCTTGGACTGCGCACTGAAAACAGGTAGGAGCTAAAAAAAAAAGAAAATGTCCGTACCACTTGAGAAGAAACCCGCGTACCTCTAGTACCACTGTCCTAGACTATATAACATTGTTAACGTATAGTGTAGTAAAAGTCAAGTGATTATAAGAAGGCGAATGTAATTAATGTATCGAATTCAATCAATCAATCAATCAATCAATCAATCAATCAATCAATCAATCAATCAATTAATCACTACTGATCTGTATTTAGGGCAGTCGCCCAGGTGACAGATTCTCTTTCTTTTGTTTTCTTAGCCTTTTCTTAAAGGATTGCAAAGAAATTGGAAATTTATTGAACATCACCCTTGGTAAGTTATTCCAATCCCTTGACTCCTCTTCCTATAAACGAATATTTGCCCCAATTTGTCCTCTTGAATTCCAACTTTATCTTCATATTGTGATCTTTCCTACTCTTAAAGACACCACTCAAACTTATTCGTCTACTGATGCCATTCCAAGTCATCTCGCCACTGACAGCTCGGAACATACTACTTAGTCGAGCAGCTCGTCTCCTTTCAACCAAGTCTTCTCAGCCCAAACTTTGCAACATTTTTGTAACGCTACTCTTTTGTCGGGTATCACCCAGAACAAATCGAGCTGCTTTCTTTTGGATTTTTTCCAGTTCTTGAATCAAGTAATCCTGGTGAGGGTCCCTATGCACTGGAACCATACTCTATTTGGGGTCTTACCGGAGGCTTATATGCCCTCTCCTTTACATCCTTACTACAACCCCTAAGTACCCTGTTATAACCATGTGTAGAGATATGTACCCTTTATTTACAATCATATGTATGTGATTACCCCAATGAAGATCTTTCCTTATATTAACAACTAGGTACTTGTAATGATTCCCAAAGGGAACTTTTACCCCATCAATGCAGTAATTAAAACAGAGAATTTTCGTATTTTTGAAACTCACAGCCTGACTCTTAACCCCGTTTATCATCCATCTCAGAACATTATCGAGGTCATTTTGCAGTTGCTCACACTCTTGTAACTCATTTATTACTCTCTACATAACAACATCATCTGCAAAAAGCCTTATCTCTGATTTCACTTCTTTACTCACATCATTGATATATATAAGAAAACATAAAGGTCCAATTATACTGCCTTGACGAATTGACGTCTTAATTATTACAGGGACAGATAAAGCTTTGCCTACTCTAATTCTCTGAGTTATATTGCCTAGAAATATAGCCACCCACGCAGTCACTCATTTTGCCAGTAGTCTCCCATGGTGTACCCTTTAATATAATTTAATGAATTGCAATAAACGAACGTTGTCTCCCCAATTTCAGGCGATACGGAACTAGAGGATGGGAGTATTCTATTAAAGGAGTAAAAGAAATAGTGTTATCACTTCCTCCCTCTACCGTGATTAGTGGGTCAGCCGCTAGTGAGCGCTGGGAGCGATGCTGGCGATTGCCGAACACGTGTTTTGTATCTTCCGTTAGATAAGTTAGTATACGAGTTGTAGGCGTGAAGTACATTCAACCGTGTGTCTACCTGTATCGAAAGACGAATAGTGTCAGTATTGTTCCTTGTGTGAGATAGCAACCAGCGGGAGTGTGTTAAATAATGTTGTGTTCCGTTCCGGGTTGTAGGTCGGGATACATTAAAATACCCAGCGGTATTCAACCCCCTAAAACAAAAGATTCTCGTGTCGGAGAGACTTTCATGCTCGTAAATCTGCTCGCGAACTTTCAGAAGTAGAGGACAGCTGCTGATGGTGAGTATTTTAATTTAATTCAGGTCTGTGTGTTATCTCTTTCGTGTATTTTGAACTTAAAGTAAACACGTTCCTTTAAAAGTGTTCTCAAGTTTATCAGAACAAAGCTAGCTGGTGGATCTACGTAAAGTTCATTGACAGCTTCTAGGGCATTTTACCCCGCGGTTTTGCAATGTGAAGGGGCAGGAAGGAAAGGGGGAGTTTGTTGTGACAGACTGGATAATGAGGTACAACCACTTGCTTATCTGCGAGGAGTGTACTTCTCACTGACAAGGACATCCGGTTGGCACATAAATATAACACCAGCGTGTAGAGAATACGCTCATATCTACGGGGGGAATGTTGTTGAAATATCATTAGGACATTGTTCAGTGGTATAGAAATTCGGTTCTAGGACATTTCGTACCACTTGACCGGCTGATTACCTGCGAAGTGTCAGCTAATGACTTTGAAATATTTAGGAAAGGACATTCCGTACCACTTGAAAGAGTGGGAACCGAGCTCGATAGCTGCAGTCGCTTTAAGTGCGGCCAGTATCCAGTATTCGGGAGATAGTGGGTTCAAACCCCACTGTCGGAAGCCGTGAAGATGGCTTTCAGTGGTTTCCCATTTTCACACCAGGCTGTACCTTAATTAAGACCACGGACGCTTCCTTCCCCACTCCTAGTCCTTTCCTGTCCCACCTTTGCCATAAGACCTCTCTGTGTCGGTGGGACGTAAAGCAACCTGTGTGAAAGAGGGGAAAGTATTGCGAAGTATGCCGTTAGAATGTATTCATTTGTATATCCGTTGTCCGCTACTGATGTTAATCTTCTGACGGGCTCAACTGATCTGATGGGCACACGTGTTAATTCTTATCTCGTATTCGTCATTCGCGAGGACCTAGCTTCTTCCACCTTTCACTAGTTTCTTGTTTCTGCCTTGACCTTCAAAAGCCCATATCTGCCAGTTCATCAGATTCTTTTATTTTATTTACTTGATAATGAAATAATGTAGTTGTTTATAAATATTCACAATAATAGTAATATTATTCATCCTTATGCTCATCAGGCACATTGCGCCCGAACAAGATGTATATTACCGGGCGAGTTGGCCGTACGGTTAGGGGCGCGCAGCTGTGAGCTTGCATCCGGGAGATAGTGGGTTCGAATCCCACTGTTGGCAGCCCTGAAGATGGTTTTCCGTGGTTTCCCATTTTCACACCAGACAAATGCTGGGGCTGTACCTTAATTAAGGCCACGGCCGCTTCCTTCCAACTCCTAGACGTTTCGTATCCGATCGTCGCCATAAAACCTGTCTGTGTCGGTGCGATGTAAAGACGCTAGCAAAAAAAAGAGATGTATATTTCTATTGTATTATTTTGTTTCAGGGTTTATACTTCAAAAAATCGACTTTCTTATGATAATATTTACGTAAACTTAAGAGATAAGTATAGTTTAATGGGCAATTATTAAAATAAGAAGTTTTCTTTAATAAATTTTGTAATTTTTTGTTTCTGAATTATAAAGTGTGTCTGTTGGGGTCCTTACACCCGCTGGCTTGGAAGTGGAATTCCAATTTGACATCAAGTGGTACGGGTCGTCCTGGCGTAAATATTTGGAGATTACGGGAACACCGTTCCACCTAGGTGGTACGAAATGTCCTCAAATCAAGTAGTACGGAATGTCCGTACACTTAGAAGGTTAGAAATTCATTGTGTGATATATCAAACGATAACAACACTTTTTTTTTTTTTTTTCCTATTTGGGATGATCTGTCACTATTTCAACTTTCAAGGTTTTTGGTCAATTTTGAAGATTTTTAAACATTCTTTTTTAATTTAAGCATGTGTTTTTTATTGTGAAACTGATGAATATGAGTTATGACGTTTATGACCTAAAGAAGTATGCAATATGCAAGCAAATATGCCCTAAAAACTAGGTAAATATGACCTAAAAACATAACTTACGCATTTTAGGGATAGGTATCAAGTATTAGTGCAGCGGTGGCTAGGAATGTCGCACCCGTGCAGTACACTAGGGATGAGCCACTCGATCGCCTGCTCGAGCAGACTCGAGTGCTGACGTCACGAACTGTTGTGTTGAGCTTGGTCGAGCAAGATCGAGCAGCACAGAATTCCCTCGTGATGTAGGCTTGCATACGCTCCAAGCAGCACGTACCGTATGTGTTGTGACTCGAGCCACACTTCCGTCTTCACTCATTCATTCTCTTTGGTCTTCACATTCCGGCACTACATTCCTAGTAGAGTAATTAGCGATCATTCTACAGAAGTACAGTGTCATAGTGGACGCATCAGTTTATTAAACCCATGTATGACCGGAATAAGTTTTTGTCATCAAATTGAACTGACTGCTCGACATGAAGATGAGCTCTGCATAGTGATAATATTTCTGTGGTGTTTCTGTCGTTATTTGGTCGCTACTTCCATATCTGGTTCTTCTGATCATTGGATGTATCATTTTAATAACATATTCTTTTCAGTCTTATTATAGTGCTATGATACTATTTCTCCTATACGAAGACGTGTGACGATGGGACAGGAAAGGGCCACGAGTAGGAAAGAAGCGGCCGTGGCCTTAAGGTACAGCCGCAGCATTTTCCTGGTGTGGAAATGGGAAACCACCCAAAGAACCTCTTCAGGGCTGCCGACAGTGGGGTTCGAACCCACTATCTCCCGAATGCCAAAAAAATGAAGTACTAGCATGCTTTTTAGTAATCGTCGGCGTACGTTCGTAAGGTATCTTCCTCTCAATCATGTCTTCTAAACCTGCTACCTGTTTCGGGAAAGGAAAGAAAAATACATCTACTGCAGTATTTTGAAATCCTGTGTTTGAAAATCGACGCAGATAAAATGTATCTTGTTAAAAAAGACCCCTCAATTTAAACAAAAATGATCAAAATATAAGGAAATACGACAAAAGCAGTAAAAATGGCCGAGATATGTTTATGTGCAACATAAAATTGAGCTAAACGGGATCAGAGAGCCATCATTCAGAGTTATTTTTCAGATTTCCGGTTAAATGACTTCAGGAACGACATATTCGCACCAGGCAAATGCTGGAGCTCTAACCTTACTTTAGGCCACGGTGGCTTCTTTCCCACTCCTAACCCTTTCCTATCCCATCGTCGCCATAAGAACTCTGTGTTGGTGCGACGAAAAGTATTTTTTTAACGTCGATGAATTTTGTGCATTAAGTCAATCTGTTACATACATTATCATTATAGACTATTATGCCTATCAGCGTTCAGTCTGCAATCCTCTGTGAATTTACTAGACGTCGCCACAATACCCTATTTGCAATTAATGCTGTGGCCTCATTTAGTTCTATACCTCTTATCTTTAAATCGTTAGAAACCGAGTCTAACCATCGTCGTTTTGGTCTCCCTCTACTTCTCTTACCCTTCATAACAGAGTCCATTATTCTCGTAGGTAACCTATCCTCCTCCATTCGCCTCACATCACCCCACCACCGAAGCCGCTTTATGCGTACAGCGTCATCCATCGACTTAATTCCTAAATTAGCCTTTATCTCCTCATTCCGAGTACCCTCCTGCCATTGTTCCTACCTGTTTGTACCAGCAGTCATTCTCGCTACTTTCATGTCTGTTACTTCTAACTTATGAATACGACATCCTGAGTCCACCCAGATTTTGCTCCCGTAAAGCAAAGTTGGTCTGAAAACAGACCGATGTAAAGATACTGTAGTTTCGTCTGGGAGCTGACTTCCTTCTTACAGAACACTGCTGATCGTAACTGCGAGCTCACTGCATTAGCTTTACTACACCTTGATTCAATCTCACTTACTATATTACCATCCTGGGAGAACACACAACCTAAATACTTGAAATTATCGACCTGTTCTAGCTTTGTATCACCAATCTGACATTCGATTCTGTTGAATTTCTTACCTACTGGACATCAATTTAGTCTTCGAATGGTTAATTTTCATACCATACTCATTGCACCTATTTTCAAGTTGCAAGATATTAGACTGCAGGCTTTCGGCACAATCTGCCATTAAGACCAAGTCGTCAGCATAGGCCAGACTGCTTACTACATTTCCACCTAACTGAATCCCTCCCTGCCATTTTATACCTTTCAGGAGAGGATCCATGTAAACTACGAACAGCAAAGGTGAAAGATTACAGCCTTGTCTAACCCCTGTAAATACCCTGAACCAAGAAATTATTCTACCATCAATTCTCACTGAAGCCCAATTGTCAACATAAATTCCTTTGATTGATTTTAATAATCTACCTTTAATTCAATCTGTTGCGACAACAAATTCGGCTGATTAAACAGTACCACGCCCGAGTTATGGTTATCCTGACAATGCCCTTAAAACTGCAAAATTCTTCTTGACGGGTATATTTTCGAAGGGAAAGTTATTTTTTTCAAGCTGTTCCTAGGACTTTTGAACCAGCCACTCTTCGTAATTTCCAGTGTGTTACTTTTACAAAGGTTTTCAGTGAAATTATGGATGAGGGGAAATTTTGATTATGCCTCCCTGATGAGAAAGTTCGCAAATTCGGTATTTAAGCGTTTAAACTGCAGTACAGTATTGTTTGGTTAATACAGCTGAGTATGGGATGTCGTATAATCAGCACTCAAGCCTACACTGGCGCCGCGCAGTGGTAGCGCGCCTAAACACCAGCTCGACACCAGCTGTTGTTCTACTCGTTCCGCAATAGCGGCAAACTAAAAGCGAATTTAAAAAAATACTTTTATTGTAGACTTAGGCTCCTGAACAGGTACATGGAAAGAAAAAAATTAAGACGCATTTAGTGTTTTTACTGAAAACGCGTCTACAGATAGGTCTTATGGCGACAAATAGCGCTTCAAAGTAAGGCGAAATGTGTGGTAAATATGATATCACACGCATACTCTGTTATAAGATGGCGCTGTGTTGACTCGCGTGCACAGTTGGAAGTTAGCAGTCGTTGTGAATCCATTTTGGTCAGTTATATAAAATAACAAATTTAATAATGGGAAAGAAAGATTGACGTTACACGTATACTTATGGTGGCCTATTTTAATATAGACATCCAAATAAATGAAAAGGCATTTGATTTTCTGAAACAACACTTTAGTTTGAATGTTGTACCGAACTATAGAATTTTTTTTTTTTTTTGCTTTACGTCGCACCGACACAGATTTGTCTTATGGCGACGATGGAATGGGAAAGGCCTAAGAAGTGGAAGGAAGCGGCCGTGGCATTAATTAAGGTACAGCCCCGGCATTTGCCTGGTGTGAAAATGGGAAACCACGGAAAACCATCTTCAGGGCTGCCGACAGTGGGGCTCGAACCCACGATCTCCCGATTACTGGATACTGGCCGCACTTAAGCGACTGCAGCTATCGAGCTCTGTCTATTGAAAATTACAGGCCAGTCAGTTTGATATGCATTGCATGTAAGCTTTGGGAAAGCATTCTTTCTGATTATATTAGACATGTTTGCGAAATTAATAACTGGTTCGATAGAAGGCAGTTTGGGTTTAAGAAAGATCATTCCACTGAAGCTCAACTTTGTATCGCGATTGACCTATCTAAGGCATTGGATAAGGTAGATCATGGGAGACTACTGGCAAAAATGAGTGTAATTGGACTTGACAAAAGAGTGTCTGAATGGACGGCTATGTTTCTAGAAAATAGAACACTGCTGAAAAAAGCAACATCCTCAAGGATTGAGTTCAGTGGCACCGGGATATATATATGTTCATACTGAAGGGTGGTTGTGTTAGTGATTCATTTGTCACGGACATTGGGGATCAGATGGCACTCAGGAGCCCTGTCCATACGGACTGTGTTTTGACTCTGCAGGCAGCAACTCTGCTGAGGTTAGAGGTGAACAGTGTTTGCAACATTCGTCCTAGGGTACAACCATGCCCCGCCGACGGGTACGTGCTCCTGTTGAACAATTGCAGCTATTTGGACGTGGTCGCATTGAGGGCCTGCGGGAAGCTGGATGGACGTATCGACGGATTGCTGTACTTGTTGGGTACAGTGTATCGGTGTTGTGTCGCTGCTTTCCGGAGTAGTCTGTGGAACATTCCCACACCCATAGATCAGGCTCCGGACATCCGCGTAGTATCGAAGCGTGTCAAAGATCGACGCATTGTGCGAGCAGCGGTGGCCGACCGAACATGTTGCACCTGCTGTGTCACCTAGGACCATTGGGAACCGTCTGCTTGCAGCAGGATTACGATCACGTGTGCCTCTGTCCAGGCTACCACTGACACAGACACCGCCAAGCACGGTTAATGTGGTGTTGTTAAAGAGTCGACTGGAGAGGAAAATGGCGGTCTGTTGTATTAAGTGATGAGAGTAGGTTTTGTCTGTATGCAGGTGATGGACGTACTCGTGGTGAGTGGCCTATTCCAGATACCCTGGTCCCACCCCAGGCTTCATGGTGTAGGGGCCATCAGTTACAACCCACGGCCACATTTGGTGTTTCTGCAAGATAACCTAACCTGTGCCCACTACATTGCACAGGTTGTCGTCCCCGCGCTACTGCCATTTCTTCGACAGGAACGTGATGCGCTTTTTCAGCAGGACATTGCACACCCACATACAGCTGATGCGACTAATGTGCTCTACGTGATATACAACAACTACCCTGGTCAGACAGTTCACCGGATCTCTCGCCAATTGAACACGTATGGCACATGATAAGGCGGGAACTTACGCGTTCTGCAGAGCCTGCAGGAACCATTGCCATATTGCATCAAAAGGTGCAAGATGCTTGGGATAATATATCACAGGATGCCATTTGGCATCGTCATGATCGTCTGTACACGCCTGCATTGTATTAATGTGACTGTTTGGGCACACTTTACTGTGACGTGTTTTTCATTTGGTATACATTTGTAATCCTATACTCTTGCAGTGAAGAACTACCTGCCACATCGCTTGTGAATAAAATGATCTTGTCCTTGAGGATGGTGTCTTGTTTTTCTATTCCCGGCAGTGTATAATCTAGAACAAAACTGTGGGTCGCGCCAGGCCTGGGAGTCAAGAATGACATAATGGACAGTTTAATTTATTTTTCGAAAGTCCCAAACAATACAAAAGATACATTACAACAAAAAATCCCTTCCATGGGGGTCCAAAATTAAAAATTATAAAATAGTGATTAAACCAGAAGCACTATACGCAGCAGAAACAGTAAACATGAATTTCAAAGGCCAGATGGAGAAACTCGAGCTAAAACAAAGGAAAATTTTAAGAAAGATCATAGGACCAAAATTTCAGGACAGACATCAATAATGAAACTCTCTACAAGAAAAGTGAAAAACTCTCAGATACTATGCGAAAAAGGGGGATACATTTTTACGGCCATCTTCTCAGAATGAACTCTAATAGATTAAGCAAACAAATCTTTGACTTCTTTCGTAACCTAAAAACAAAACCCAACTGGTTTAAAAAAACTGAAACCGGCCGAGTTGGCCGTGCGGGTAGGGGCGCGCAGCTGTGAGCTCGCATCCGGCTGATAGTGGGTTCGAATCCCACTATCGCCAGCCCTGCAGATGGTTTTCCGTGGTTTCCCATTTTCATACCAGGCAAATGCTGGGGCTGTACTTCAATTAAGGCCACGGTCACTTCCTTCCCACTCCTAGCCCTTTCCCATTCCTAGGACTTTCCTCTCCCATCGTCGCCATCAGACCTATGTGTGCGACGTAAAGGAAATAGAAAAAACTGAAAAAGACCTAGTAGAATTAAGAATTACAGAAAATTCGCCATTTGATCGAACAGCTAAGGTAATAATTAAAATGGAAAATATAAGGTTTCAAGACAAATCTACATTAAAGACCAAACATTATCTCGGAAGAAGAGGGGAAACGAAGATCAGAAAGAATGAAGAAATACTGAGCACTAAGAAAAGAACACACAAAGAAGTGATAGATTCAATGTACTTTACAAAAAAGGGTGAAGGGAAAGAAGAGGAATACAGAACTGACAATCAGCGAAATAGTGGTTCATGCACACAGTGAAATTAGACACGGGACACTTGAGTATTGTTTACTAAAGCTTGCTCTGACGCCGCGAGTTTCCGAAATCCATTTGATACGGAGACCTTGGATCGGTGTGTGGCGGCGGGGGAGAGGGGGCCGTGCTCCTTGATCCCTATAACTCTGCAAGCTCAAGAGTCTATTTAATTATCAGGTTTAATGTAGTAATACATTAGTTTTAATAGAAAAATTCACATGCGTGTATCAGAACATACCGTAGGATATTTACAAGATGTAGTTCCTGGTGGGTAACTTCACAGAGTGGTTACGATAGACAAGTAAAGGACGGAATTATTTATACTGTACAAAGCAATCACTGAAGAATACGGTGATAGCAATGTGTATATCAAAATAAAGGCAGAAATGTATAACATTAAATTGAGTGAGGATGAGAAAGAGTGTTTATTTCCTTAATTCCTCACTAAGCTTGAAAACAGACTTACAGTTGTCTGCCAAATTATAACACTCACAAGGATAATGATGTATTTTATGTTTTTTTGGAGTATATACGGAATGGTAAAAAATTACGCTTCCTCTATTGGGTGCACATTTTACGTGGTTCATAATACATTTCCTAGAAAAAATGAATAATCAATTTTTTTCACACTTACGTCAGCCACAGTTGCAGTCTCTTGAAATGCATTTTCTTGTCAGTTTCTTGGATTTTCCAGTCCTCGTTTTCTCTTTATATGAGCATATTCTAGTTGCCAAAACTCCTTCTGCCTTAATTTCTTTCTTCTTTGCCATCGAAATGTTTTCTATTGGGTTCAAGTCAAGAGAACTTGTTGGCCAGTCTTAAGTATTAATTTCCAGATTCTATGCGATAGCTGCATCAGATTTACCTAGTGCCATGGTGCATCAACTAACTCGTGTTGATTTCTCTCCACTTTCCTTGAACAATATACAGACATCCTTAAAAAATGGAATACTTACATGAGAGTATATTAATTTGGTAGACTACTGTAATTATGAATATCTTGATGGATCATTTACTACGGTAAGGTAACCTCCATTATTGCTACTTACATTGAGGTTAGCTTGTTGATGGTTATGTCTCGTGATTTCAATATGTAACTAGTCAAGTTGGTAGCAGTGATGACCCATTAAAAAAATAATAGGGCGGCGTTTTTTGCTTACTTGACGAGTACTATACAACAACATCAGTATGCCATCTTGCCAACCACAAAGTGGCTTTCGAGTAAAAGTTACGTATTCATTTATTTTTATTTATTTCTGGGGAAGTCTGTGGCTCGTTAAGCTCCAGGTATGCCTGCATTGCAGGGCCCTACCATTACGCCACTGAGCACATCAGTCCGCGAGAAGTTGACAAGATGCTGCCATCCAGAATTCTTAGGTTTTCATTGGATAGCTCAAGCCTCTCACTGGTGCGGCTTTTGTCAAAGAATATTTCCCCTGAGTCTGCTGAAGCTGTCATTGGCTCAGCACAAGGCAAGGAACATCAAAGCCGCACCGCATGACAAAGCTTAGAGCTACTACTACTACTACTACTACTACTACTACTACTACTACTAAACGTTTTCATTCCTCCCCTGAAGGGGGAGGCGGGCTTCTTAGACGGTTACGCCGTCTTTCAGGCCAGGAGATTTGTTACTGTGAAGGAGATGTGCGGAGAAGGTGAGGGGATGGGAGGCCGTGGCCTATACTACGAACTATTCCGGCATTCACCTTAGTGCAAGAGAATGGAAAACCACGGAAAACCATTTTCAGGACAGCCGACAGGTGAGGCCAGGCGTGTAGTCCGGCACTATGCCCCAGACCCGTCTCCCGAATGCAGAGGCGTAGAGCCACGGTATAGCCGTGACCACCTTTCCTCTGCTCGGTTGGTCGGTCAGAGTACAGAGCTGTTGGACCACGGACAAGCCGTGGCCTCTTAAGGGACGAAACCCACTCTGCATCTACCGAACAAGTTTAGAGTAGCACAATAATACTTTAAACAGAGCTTCGTTTATTAATCAGTTATGCATCCTTTCTATCGTAATACTATTTATATCGAAAACTTCCCTTGCAACTTTTTCGGGGTTTAATGGTAACAATTAAATTGTAATTTCAGTGAACTGTTAAGCCCACGAAAACTACATATAACTTACTATAGGTCATCGCTTTGAGAAGAAAATTTCCCATTGTCTGAAGAAATGCCTACGCTCCGATACTTACACTGTTTAGTGTTTCAGCCCCACTTTTGAACACTCACCTCCCCAGCTTGGCTACTTTGGGATTTTTAGGCACTTTTTATTTTTCTATGGAATTTCCAGGGATATAAAGTTTTAAAGTAACACGTTTTTAAGTTAAGTCAATAGAATATGGGATATTTGGTTTTAAAATGAAATATTGTAACGTAAAAATCTACTGTACTTCATTTTGTGGATAAATGTCTAATTTAATCTTCCATCAATTGAAATGGTTAATTTTCCATTGAATTAGTACTATTCCATTGCAAAAATGTTCTGTTCCTAAAAATATTTCTTGGAAAAATTAACTGGTTGGTTGACGTGTCATGGGTGTGGAAAATGATTCATTGCAATTAAAATATCTGGTGAGGTCTAGTAAAGTTTGGATATATTCCGATCAATTATCTTGGGAGTTACGAGTATCAAGTCGTATGAAAATTACCTCAACGAAGAGTTCTGAACAGCGGGCAATATATAGGGTTATTCACCTAAGATGTTACACGGAAATAACGTCTAAATCATTAAATATCTCAGTATTCTGTTTTCCTATTCGCATATGATACCCAGGGGCTTGTAAAATAATGTGCTACGTATTTTTATGGGGTGATTAACAACCGATATATTGATACTAACTCCCTATTTTTTAAATGGAACCGCACAAATTCATACAGCTGGCCTGAAAGTTCAACCATGGTTCCGCTGCATACAAGTCCAAATATGTAAGCATTTTCAAAATTGCATTTTCTTAGAGATATCAATGAGAACTGCATGCATAGTTTTGCATGCCGCATCAGACAGCGGGCAGTCTGACAATTGCATACAGTATTAACGCGCATGCAGTTTCCTGGGAGTGATTCCAGCCACAGAATGGATACCAGGCATGTAAGCATATCGTACATATGTGATGGAAACGGCTTGCGTACCAATACGTCCTTGGCCGACCGCACGCTGTCTGCGTGCCATAGATTTGGCTGGGCATTGCACACCCACAAGACTCTTCATTTTATAGCACAGTTCAAAAAATGAGGAGAACATGTTTTGTAACATCTGGTATGTGAACGTTAATTTGGTAGATGGGGTTCCAATGTCGTACAGCATACATTGAGACCTTAGCTACTCAGGGTATGTCAAATCGAAGTTATACTCCATCTGTAAGTGAAGCCATGCACTAAACTGTCAGGTGACCCCTTAAAACAAAGTGAATAGCGGTGCGTCCGTGTGTCGTGAGGTACATAGACTACTGCGGTCATTTGAGCACATTGTACGTCAACCATCACATCCCAAGAGACATCTTAACGAGGTTCAAGTCGCAAGGGCCGTCACTTTGATCCAGAAAGGATGGACTTTTCGTCGTGTTGTTGTAGATCTCAATGTATCTCCGTCAGTTATTCATCGCTTGCGGAATCGCTACAGTGAAACAGGCCAGTTCACAAGGAGGGTTGGACAAGGTCATGGACGCATGACAATCCCATGGGATGACCGATATCTGACCATCTGTGCGTTGCGGCGTCGTTCAGCAACTGCCACAGACCTGCAACAAGACCTCAGGAGGGCCACTGGAGTCACGGTGTCTGACAAGACAGTAAGGAACAGGTTAAGAGAAGTGTCCTTACAACTTAGACGCCCTGTTCGAGTGCCCCGTTTAACGCAACAACATAGCGCAGCTCGCCTTCTGTTTGCCCGTACCCACGTCAACTGGCAACTTCGCCAAAGGAGACTTGTGTTGTTCACAGAAGAGTCCAGATTTCCCGTGACACAGCGTGATGGACGTCAACGTGTATGGAGACGCCGTGGTGAGCAGTACATGCCAAATGTTGTCCAGGAAGGCGACCGATTCGGACAAGGTTCTCTGATGATGGGGGTGGCATCAGTATTGATGGCCGTACGGATCTTGTCACCGAGCTCGATAGCTGCAGTCGCTTAAGTGCGGCCAGTATCCAGTAATTGGGAGATAGTGGGTTCGAGCCCCACTGTCGGCAGCCCTGAAGATGGTTTTCCGTGGTTTCCCATTTTCACACCAGGCAAATGCTGGGACTGTACCTTAAATTAAGGCCACGGCCGCTTCCTTCCCATTCCTAGGCCTTTCCTATCCCATCGTCGCCATAAGACCTATCTGTGTCGGTGCGACGTAAAGCAAATAGCACACAAAAAGAAAAAGAGATTTTGTCGTCGTCCGTGGCAATCTTACCACTGCGGGGTACATCGAGCAGATACTGCTACAGCATGTGTTGGTTGCTGCATACGGTGTTGGCCCTGAATTCGTACTCATGCACGACAATGCCAGGGCTCATGTAGAGCGCATCACCAAAGCTGTCTTGCGAGAACTGGACATTCAAGAAATGGAATGACGAGCAGTGAGTCCCGACCTTAATCTAATCGAACATGTGTGGGATAGGCTTGACAGAAGTGTTCGTGGGCGTCCTATTCCACCACAGATTCTCCAAGACATCAGACGCTGTCATTGAATAATGAGACCTGATGCTGCAATGTGACCTTCGGCGACTTATACGGAGCATGCCACGTAGGTGCCAAGCTGTGATAAATGCTCGTGGAGAACAGGTACCATACTGAAGCTTTCCAACTGTGATAACAAGCCACCCTGGAGACTGTTATCAATTTTCCCTCCCTATTTGGACATTTCCTTTTGTATTCTCAGATGAACGCGAATTCACCGATGTTCTTTTGTATACTTCAACGGTAGAGAATAAAGGTTTATTTGGTGATATACCTGGGTGTGAGATATTGTTTTGTGGAGCATGGCATACGTTCAAAAATATGTTCTAATTTTTTGAACTGTGTATTATAGAATATGTGATTTGCTCTTCTAGAAGGTGACATTTCACCAGGAAAGTTCCAAACAAATTCAATACGCACCGGCGTATTTAAAACACACAGGAAGATGCGCTCCTGTAATGAAAGCATCTTTGCAAATGAACAGTCCAGGGCCTCGAGCTCTACTCGATTGAGCACTCGCAATCTCAGGCTATAGACCGGCTTTCAAGGACAGAACCGGTGCTGTCGTGCGCCTGGCAGCGGAGCAGGAAAGCTGTCGTCGGTCAAGAGTTAAAAATTAAGCCCTGTATAAATACGAAACCATACAATGCTGCCATCTCTTAACTGTCAGTTATTTGCATTGTTGCCAGGTATGTCTACGTTCCAGTTTAGCAACCCTTTTATCTTTTTAACACCTATAATTTCACTAAGATTAATAATTTAAAAACTGCATACATAGAAAACTTCTTACCTTAATTACAAATTCACCCGTGAAGAACCCTAGATATGGATGTACCTTGTTTCACTCACTTGCATTATGAATGCGGTGCCTTGCAGAGGGGTCAACACTAGTTTCTTGGCCCGTACCAGTTGTGTGACGTATTCAGGTCACGTGAGCTGGGTACTTCGTCATATTTGGTGAGCTCTTAATTAATGTGTTGAAATTACTTTGAGCACGGCTCGTGGGTTGGAGACAGCTTATGTTCAGTTGGCGTTATTCCTTGAGTAATGCGTAGAGTTAACGCTCGTTCTATGATAAAGCCAAGTAACCGATCTTACATCCGTATCCAAGAATGGACGGTGGCTATTCTGCATCTGTTTCTCTTCGTCTTTATCCATATTAACTCGAGATTAAAACTGCAATAGTATTCCTACCTTCTGTTTTCCTCTGAGAGCCTGAGATGTACCTAGGCAATAACAGGCTCTCAAGCTGTGTCTAGAATCTCTATCACTTTCTCAATAATAATAATAATAATAATAATAATAATAATAATAATAATAATGTAATAGCACGATCAGTGAAAGGAGGGAACTACACAGTTCACTCGCATCTTGTCGGACTCCGTGGCTAAATGGTTAGCGTGCTGGCCTATGATCCAGTGTGTCCCGGGTTCGATTCCTGCCGGGCCGGTGATTTTAATCTTAATTGGTTAATTCCAGTGGCTCGGGGCACGTCATTATTATTATTATTATTATTATTATTATTATTATTATTATTATTATTATTATTATTATTATTATTATTATTATTATTATTATTATTATTATTATTCGCATCCTTCTGCAGGGAGACAGACTCACTGAAGGTCAATACCTGGGTAGTGATTCCAAAGCCATAATAGAAAGAATTTCATCTTTCCTTCTTAATCTGTTTACCCTCCAGGCTTGGTTTTTCCCTCGGACACATGGAGGGATACCACCTCTACCGCCTCAAGGGCAGTGTCCTGTAGTGTGAGACTTTTGGGTCGGGATAAAACTGGGGAGGAGGACCAGTACCTTGCCCAGGCTGCCTCACTTGCTAAACTGAACAGGGGCATTGTGGTGGTGGTGGTGGTGGTGGTATGATCGGAAGGGATAGACAAGGAAGAGCGAAGGAAGCGGCAGTGGCCTTAAGTTAGGTACCATCCCGGCATTTGCTTAGAGGAGAAGTGGAAAACCACGGAAAACCACTTCCAGGATGGCTGAGGTGGGAATCGAAGACTCATCTACTCAGTTGACCTCCCGAGGCGGAGTGGACCCCGTTCCAGCCCTCGTACCACTTTTCGAATTTCGTTGCAGAGCCGGGAATCGAACCCGGGCGTCCGAGGTTGGCAGCTAGTCACGCTAACCAACACACCACAGAGGCTGACGAAAGAATTTCATACAATTGTAAAATGATTTAAATAAAGAGTGAATCTCACTGGGTAGGGCAGCAATTTCTTTTGTATATCACAACATAACCGCCTCTGTGGTGTAGTGGTTAGCGAGATTAGCTGCCACCTCCGAAGACCCGGGTTTGATTATCGCTCCCGGGCACTGCCCTAGAGGCGGTAGAGGTGGAATCCCTCGCTGAGTCCGGGGAAAGAACAACCCTGGAGGCCAAAAAGATTAAGAAAGGAAGAAAGAAATATTACGTGTGTGGCAAAAAATAAGAGAAATTTAATTAAGCCCAGCTACTGGAATAGGAAAAGACGGGCAATGGGAAGGAAGCCGCCAGGGCCTAATTAAGGTACAGCCGTAGCGTTTGCCTGGTGTGGAAATGGGAAACCACGGAACACCATTCTGAGAGTTGCCCACGGTTGTGTTCATACCCACTGTTACCCGAAAGTAAGCTTACAGCTGACTGACCCGTACCGCGCAGTCAGCTCACTCGATATTAGAACAACAGTCTCCACTAGCGTGGTTCATTGTGAAGAATTTCCCATGCTGAAAGTCAACAAACAGGTACTTCAATTAAATGTTCATGACCAGGCTAGATATTGATCTCGAAGTAGGAGCTGATCAGGAATGCTCGTACAAAAATAGATATCATCAATAATCGTGCCACTCTTTCTTTATCGGGAGACGTCGCCAGAGACGCATCTTGTACTGAATCGCTATACATATCGGCTCGGAACTTGAGGTAGGAATATCTTCAAGCCGCTTCGAAACCAAGGACTTTCCGCAGTGTAAATGAAAAGGTAGAACTGGGTATGTTCCATCCAGTATAGGACCACGTTTGACGGCTACTCTGTATGGTTTAGCTTTGGCCTGCACAACTGGGCTACCGTCAGACAACAGCTGTGGGCACAAGTCGGCAAGTCTTGCGGTGCAGGACACAGCGCGAGTTAGCACGTGCTATGTGCATGGGGAAAACACTGAATACCGCCTTCCCCGCCTTAGATCAAATGACTTTCTCCATCTTGTGCATGCCCTGTAAATGTTACCAGGGCGTACTGTACGTTTGCATCACAAGCTGTGAACTAATAATAATAATAATAATAATAATAATAATAATAATAATAATAATAATAATAATAATGGCCTTTGCTGGCCCCGTGGTGTAGGGGTAGCGTGCTTGCCTCTTACCCGGAGACCCTGGGTTCGATTCCCGGCCAGGTCCTGGACCTGAGGGCTGGTTCGAGGTCCGCTCAGCCTATGCGATTAGAATTGAGGAGCTAGGTGAGATAGCGGCCTCGGTCTAGAAAGCCAAGAATAACGGCCGAGAGGATTCGTCGTGCTGACCACACGACACTTCGTAATCTGCAGGCCTTCGGGCTGAGCAACGGTCGCTTGGTAGGCCAAGGCCATTCAAGGGCTGTAGTGCCATGGGGTTTGGTTTGGAATGGCCTCTCCCCAGTCCTTTTCAACTGTGTCATGGAGAAGGTGATAATGGCGAAAAGAAATGCGTCAGAAAAATATCCCGAATGGAATCAAGATAGGACACAAAAAGGGCTGGACTTAAATTTGAATGTCTTCCATTTGCACAAGACTTAGTGTACTTTGCTGAAAATCTAGAGACTGCCACTACACAGATAGAGGTTTTGCAAAAAACAGCAGAAAAGGCAGGACTTCAAATATCCGTTGAGAAAACTAAGTACCTGAACATAGATCCCAGAAAACCAACATGGACAATGATATGGTGATATGGTGACATAGAGAGAGTCCACAAATTCAAATATTTAGGGGATATTTTGACTTCTAACAACAACGCTAAGCCAGCTATCGAAGAAAGAGCAAAGAAGATGTAGATTGCATTTAGACAATGCCAGGAAACTCCTATCAAGCCAAACTCAGACACTATAATACCGTGGTGAAACCTGAATGCCTCTATGTAGCAGAGACAATTGCGCCAGGAAGGGGATTACCGAAATAGAAAAGAAGCAGCGTAAATTTCTGAGGAAAATTCTGGGACCCAAGAAAGCAACAAGAAATGAGTTTTCCTTCCGTTTGAAATCAAATCAAGAGCTGTATTGAAAAATGTGAACACATTTCAACCTCGATAAGGAAAAGACGACTGACTTTCTATGGACACCTGAGAAGAATGGGACTGGAACGCCTAGCAAATAAGATCCTCATCTTCCAGGAAGGAATACCCAATTACCATGGCTGAAAGAAGTTCATCAGGATCTTAAGGACGGAGACATTAGAAACAGAACAGTGTTCAGAAGGAAAATTGCGTAGGTGACGGATCTGTTCGTAGAGAAACCCGGGAAAACAAGAAGGATGAGGAACGAGCAAAAGCGAGCCAGAGAAGGAAGGAGTATTGGCGTAAAAAGAAAGAACATCAACAGTCGAGGAAGTTGTGTAATCGTAACCCATATGAGGTTGAAACGATCCTAAATAAATAAATAAATAAATAAATAAATAAATAAATAAATAAATAAGATAATAATAATAATAATAATAATAATAATAATAATAATAATAATAATAATAATAACGTTTTGATTTATCAATCCATAGAATGGTTTCAAGCAGATGTGTACGCCACCCTGTCCTATGTTAACGTTTTCATTTTTTCGTGACTGCTACATCCTGCATTTCCATCCTAGTCTAATCTGTTTTTTTTAATTCATGCCTGGTCCAACCTCTACCGTTTTTACCTCCTACGCTACCCTCGAAACCTAATTGAACAAGTCGTGGGTGTCTTAAGGTGTATCCCATCATTCTATCTTTTTTTTTTTGGTCAAAATTTCGCCAAATCATCCTCCTATCACCAATTCGATTCAGTATATCTTCATTCGTGATTCGATCTAACCATCTCACCTTCAGCATTCTTCTGTAACACCACATTTCAAAAGCTTGTATTCTCTTTCTCTTTCTGAGGTAGTTATCGTCCATGCTTCATTTCCATACAATGCCACACTCCAGTTGAAAGTCTTTACAAATATATTTCTAATTCTTCCTACATCATTATTCGAAATGAGCAAATGTATTTTCTTAATAAAGGCCTTCCCTGCTTATCTACATTTTATGCACTCTTTACTTCGTTATTTTTCTACTCAAGTAACTATTTCCTTTAAGACTTCATTTCCTATCAGACTCGTTGGCTGAATGGTCAGTGTTTGGGTCTGAGTCCCGGATTCGATTCTCAGCCTCGTCCGGGATTTGAATCGTCTTTGGTTAATAGAGCTGTTTGAGTCAGTGCAGTGAAAAACACAAATACAGTATATTTCAAAAACGAAGAATTGTACCTTAACATGGATACTTTTTCGTGCATCACCTGACTTCGTTCGACTGCAGTCCATTACCTTTGTTTTCGATTTATTTATTTTCATCTTATGCTCCTTCTCTCGAAGACTCTGTCCATACCATTCAGCAGTTTCTTCAGACTTTGTGCAGACTCGGATAAAATAAGAATATAATTGGCAAATCTTAGAGTTTTGATTTCCTCTCCGTGGATTGTGATTCACTTTCCAAGTTCCTCTTCTATTTCCTTAAACGTGTGTTCTAAAACAAATAAACTTTGGAGAGGAGAGGAGAGGAGAGGAGACTCACTGCTTTGTGGCTTGTTGACCTTTTTTTTTTCATAGTCCCCGATTCTTATCACTGTAGACTGATTTTTATTCAGATGGTAGATAATTCTTCTTTCTCGGTATCTGACGCCGATCACCTTCAGAAACCCAAATAGCTTGGCCTCAGAACAATATTAATAATAATCGTTTCTAATAATATTTTTTTTGTGTAACGTACCTTCAGTTGCTATCAGACTCCTTGGCTGAATGGTCAGCGTTTGGGACTTCGGTTCAGAGAGTCCCGGATTTGATTCTCAGCCTGGTCCGGGATTCGAATCACGTTTGTTTAATAGAGCTGTTTGAGTCGGTGCAATGAAAAATACAATTAAAACATCTTTCAAAAAACAAAGAATTGTACTAGTGAATCTTACGGTTTTCTAAAAGATGCATTATTCTTGATGGAATTCTTCTTAGTGATAAGAATAATTAACCAGGGGGGGGGGGGGGAAATTATTCGACCATCGTTCTATAAAGTGTTGCTATTTCATGTTAAGTATTATTGATGCCAAGTCTATCAAATTACACATGTCCCCGGTTAGTGTACAAGATGACAAGAGAGACCTTTCTTATTGAGGATCTTCGATGCCGCATGGTGCTACCATCTACTCCAGCTAATAACCAGCTACTCAAAGAGCTACAGCAAAAGAGAGCAGGTGTAAGGACAGAATTCTACGTCACAGAGGTCATGACTTCTCGTAGATGGGCGGCAACAAACTATGAACTGCGACACCTGGCGATCCGAATGGTAGTGCACATTTTTCACCACCGATTATACAGAAGGAAAATCTATCATGCACCTGATGGGGAGAGAGAGAGAGAGAGAGAGAGAGAGAGTGTGTGTCACGTTCTAAAGTGCGCCGGAAGAAGGAACCTCCGTAACAAAATTCTACCTGGAGGAGTAATTTTAATCTAACATAGATTTTAAATCCTAGCAAAATTCGAGAGCGGGTCAAGAAGTGGAACGTAAAACTAAGAGCACATGGACTTCTACTCAATATCAAGAAAAGTGAGTACATGGAGTGCGATCCAAAGACAAATGGAAGCATTGAGGTAGTTGGCCAAGATTTCAATAAAGTAGAACAGATTAAGTACCTTGTTTGTTTAGTAAACGCTGAGTGTGACACTATTTCAGACGCCCGTGTCCGAGTAGATGCAGCCTGGATGAAGTGGCGGCAAACTACTGGTGCTCTCTGTGGTCGTCGGCTACCAATCCACCTGAAGTCCCAGGTTTGCAGGACTGTTGTTCGCCCAGTCGCTCTGTATGGCTCTGAATGCTGGCCAGTAAAAATGAAAAAATGGCGTATGGCTTTTAGTGCCGGGAGTGTCCAAGGACTAGGTCGGCTCGCCAGGTGCAGGTCTTTCGATTTGACGCCCGTAGGCGACCTGAGCGTCGTGATGAGGATGAAATGATGATGAAGACGACACACACACCCAGCCGCCGTGCCAGCGAAGTTAACCAATGATGGTTAAAATTCCCGACCGTGCCGGGAATCGAACCCGGGACCCATGTGACCAAAGGCCAGCACGCTAACTATTTAGCCATGGAGCCGGACTGCTGGCCAGTAACAGTCAAGCACGAGCAAGCACTTCGTGGCATGGAGATGCGCATGCTTCGCTGGTCTCTTGGACTGACCCGGCTAGATCATGTCACCCACATAAAAATCCGGAACCGGGCGAGTTGGCCGTGCGGTTAGGGGCGCGCAGCTGTGAGCCTTCATCCGGGAGATAGTGGGTTCGAACCCCACTGTCGGTCCCCTCAAGATGGTTTCCCGTGGTTTCTCATTTTCACATCAGGCTCTACCTAAATTAGGGCCATGGTCGCTTCCTTACCACTCCTAGGCCTTTCCTGTCATCATCGTTGCCATAAGACCCGTTTTTTAAACAATTTGTTTTACGTTGCGCCGACACAGATATGTCTTATGGCGACGATGGGATAGGAAAGGCCTAGGAGTGGGAAGGAAGCGGCCGTGGCCTTGATTAAGGTACAGCCCCAACATTTGCCTGGTGTGAAAATGGGAAACCACGGAAAACCATTCTCAGGGCTGCCGACAGTGGGGCTCGAACCCACTATCTCCCGGATGCAAGTTCACAGCTGCGCGCCCCGAACCGCACGGTCATCTCGCCCGGTTCATCTTGTTTCAAATGATGCCCTTAATAGAACGACGTGTAGATTGGCATGCAAAACATCGGACCCTACTCCATTATTATTATTATTATTATTATTATTCCGCTACATTTATAGTTACTTATTTAACATCAGCCCACTCCCCAAGTAGACTGACGTGCGAACCGATTGATTAAAATCTGTGTTCGTTAATAATTCTATTAAAATCTTCGATGCATTTTTCATGACTGTAGAGTTTTTCCTGGGGTTAGATCTGTGTGTGTGTGTGTGTGTGTGTGTGTGTGTGTGTGTGTGTGTGTGTGTGTGTGTGTGTGTGTGTGTGTGAGAGAGATTACGAATTTAGGAGTTATTTTTAAGATGACACGATGTCCAACTCGACCACTGCAAACAACATTCTTCATAATTCTTAAGGTATTATATCAAATGTCTCGGTGGCAATCTAAACCGGGCACTCATCCAAAGAAATGAAATACTGCCAGTTTGTTTATTTTCACTGTCTCTTTTTTGCGTGGGCACTGACTTTAATTGAGGACGTCCGTTCTCTGTCATATAGGCTGTAATTTCTCGGAGGGATATTTGTGATACGAATTCATTTCATATATATGATGACATGGCATGTTATGATGGGTAGTCGTAGTCATAAGTAAAGCCCGGCTTTTTACGCAGTAATTGATTCGAATGCAAACTAATTTGGTTCGTGGCAAGCGTCGTCCAACCCGCTCTTGCATAATTGAGGGGTCCTGATAAATCGTACCCCAATTTATTTATTTATTTATTTATTTATTTATTTATTTATTTACTGGGAAAGTTGGCCGTGCGGTTAGGGGCGCGCAGCTGTCACCTTGCATCCGGGACTTACTGGCTTCGAGCCCCACTATCGGCAACACCTGAATATGGTTTTCCTCCCCAATCCTAGGCTTTTCCTTTCCCATCGACGCCGTAAACCTATCTGTGTCGGTGCGACGTAAAGCAAGTTGTAAATAAAATAAATTTATTTATTTATATATTTAATTTAATTTATTTATTTATTTATTTATTGTGAACATAAGTCACGAGTTCAATTAAAATATTCACGACAGTTGTTAATTAGACGGCAGGTTCGATCCTGGCTCAGTCCGGTGGTATTTGAAGGTGCTCAAATACATCAGCCTCGTGTCGGTAGATTTACTGGCACGTAAAAGAACTCCTGCGGGACTAAATTCTGGCACCTCGGCGTCTCCGAAAACCGTAAAAGAGTAGTTAGTGGGACGTAAAACAAATAACAGTATTATTATTGTTAATTAGACGTCAAAAAACAAATACAAATTATAGCTAGAATAATTTAAAATTACTTCTAGTGACACATTAAAAGAACACGAACTTATATTACATTACAGTTTTAATTAATACTAATTAAGATTTAGTATAATACTTAAAAACAATTATTAGAACAGGATATTTTACTTGGGATTTAATAAATTCAATAAAATGGTTTACAACATTTATACTAATTTTTCTTTTTATATTTCTTCACTTCTTTCTTAATCCCTTTACCCTCCCGGGTTGGTTTTTCCCTCGACTCCGCGAGGGATCCCACCTCTCCGCCTCAAGAGCAGTGTCCTGGAGCGTGAGACTTTGGTTCCGGGGATCCAACTGGGGAGAAGGACCAGTACCTCGCCCAGGCTGCCTCACTTGCTATGCTGAACAGGGGCCTTGTGGGGGAATGGGAAGATCGGAATGAATAGACAAGGAAGAGGGAAGGAAGCGGCCGTGGCTTTAAGTTAGGTACCACCCCGGCATTTTCTTTGAGAAGAAGTGGGAAACTACGGAAAACTACTTTGAGGATTGCTGAGAAGGGAATCGAACCTGGGCTCCGGGGGGTGGCAGCATATCACACTAACCACTACACCACTGATGTAGCCTATACAGTGAAATATTGTACCAAAACATAGAATTAAAAGAAAAATAAATTTTAGAAATCAAGTCGGATTCGAACTCGGAAACTTCAGTTCCCAATGCCAGTGCGCTAACGACTACGCCAAGGAGGCAAATCGGAAACATGTGCGGGATTATAACTACAAAAGTTTGAGGATAGATTTTTTAAACGCTAATTTTTTTAACAAAATAAAGCCCATTGGCAAAAACGCTCGAACAAGGCTAAAATATTTTCTAATGAAGGGCAAATCCTCAAAATTTGAACATTTTTATAGAAAACCACATGGCGACCTAGCCTTGTAAGCTTATTTATTGATTAGTATATTGTGACGTTGTTGCACTGCCACAGCGATCTGCTCAAGGTCGACAGGTGGTGATCACGTGACCTGCTCAGGACCGGTTTAGTCCAGTTGTCTCCGTGCTGACTTAGTAATGGACTGCGAATTTCATTTACTATTATGAGTAACGGATGTCCTTCAGTGTTTTGGAGAATTTTCGAAATTATTTCCTGGTATTGATTGACGGTTAGTTTTAAACTCATTCAAACGAATGGTTCAGAATTACAAGGAAAGAAGCTATCACAACGAAACAGAAGGAAAATTTCGGTGCCATCTCATTAGGTGGGTGCAATATAGTAGCTATCTTACCTGCTTTCGAACCTTGTTTAAGGACTGAGATCCGGGAATTATTTCGCTTGCTCGCCTTTCGTTATTCGCTCTTGGCCTTATTACCTCATTCTTCGAAGTGTAATCAGTTAACACTACTAAGGGATTAGATGGTGTTGGTGATTGTCATTTTTAGGTCAAAGTAACAGGGTTTTAAACCCTTTTTAACTCTCTTCTTAGGAAAGAGATTCTAGTCTTTCAATGAATGCCGACATCGACCACAGAAAGGGAATAAGTGACGGTGAATGAATGAATGAATCAATGAATCAATCAATCAATCAATCAATCAATCAGTCACCACTGATCTGCATTTATGGCAGTCGCCCAATTGGCAGATACCCCGTCTGTTGTTTTGCTAGTCTTTTCTTAAATAATAGAAAAGAATTAGGAAATTTATTGAACATCGCCCTTGGTAAATTATTTCCCCACATTGAAAATGAAAACCTACAACCTGTTTTCCAGTCTTTGACCGGGTCAGTGATGTAATGAATGAAACATATATAGGCAGTTATTACAATGGGGTCGCCACTCCCAAGGTGATTTATTAATGAGTGATAAATGCTATGAAATGGTAATGGAGAGTGTGTTGCTGGAATGAAAGATGACAGGGAAAACCGGAGTACTCGGAGAAAAACCTGTCCCGCCTCCGCTTTGTCCAGCACAAATCTCACATGGAGTCACCGGGATTTGAACCACGGTATCCAGCGGTGAGAGGCCGACGCGCTGCCGTCTGAGCCACGGAGGCTCCTTTCCCCACCTTATAAACGAATACTTGCCCCCAATTTCTACTCTTGAATTCCAACTTTATCTTCATGTTGTGACCTTCTGTATTTTTTAAAAACCTCACTCAAGCTTATTCGTGTACTAATGCCATTCCTCGCCAATGTACAGAAAACTAAGGTAATGGTGTGTAAAAAAGGTCATAAATTATCAAAGAATGAAAAATGGTGGATGGGCGAGACGAGGTTAGAAGTTGTCAATAAAGTAGAATACTTGGGTATGATTTTAAGTGGAAAACGGAAAGTGGTCAAAGCAAATAAATAGATCAAAACTAAAAGGCATGAGTGCACTGTCAGCTATTAGCATACTGGAGAAGAAGATGCCCAATACAGACTACAGAGTGCATAAAAATGTTTTTAATGCAGTAGTCAAATCTAGAGTGTTGTATGGAGCAGAAATTTGGGGAGTTGAAGAAAGGGTTGACTCACTTGATATAATTACGAGTAGATTTGGGAAAATAATTATGGGTCTACCCAGCTGTACAGCTAATTATGGAGTGAGAATGATGTGCAAAGATATAAGTCTGCGAGTGGACATTATTAAAAGGATAATAAAGTATTGGTTGAGAATGAAGTTGCGAGAAGGGGGCGAAATTTTACAGATAGCATATCAACACCAAATGAAACATCAGAACCAAGGATACTGGGTGGATGGGGTACGGAATATTTTAGAAACGATTGGAATGGGATGTTACTGGGAAAAAGAATGTATAGAGAAGTGGAAAATATGTAAAAAAATAATTCTAAGAATTAAGGATATTGAAAAACAAGACATTGATACACAATGTAGAAATAAGAGGTCATTAGAAGAATGGGAGAATGAGAATAAATGTAGAGTTTATAACAAAAAAGAGAATGAGGGGTATAATATGGTGGTTAATGGGGATACATAAAAATAAAGCATATAGAAGGAACAGGGATGAAAATAAATGTTTAATATGCTCTGAAGATGGGATGGGCACACCTTATAAAAGATTGCCCTATGACAAAGGAAATACGAGAAAAATTCATAGACGATGAGGATGTAAAGGAAATTGAGAACGAAAATCAGTTGTATACAATTGTAAAGTTATTGAACAGAGAATAGATGCACCCGAATAGAATTGCAAAATTATTTAACATTATTAGGGGAAGGTGGAGCAGGAAATTGAAGGAAGGAAAGGATGTGATACATGTCAGCCAGGAACCGAATTGTGCCTAAGGCAACCTAGACAATATAACTCCGTTGAAGTCTAGAGCAATTAGGTACATAGGCTTAAGGGTTAGCAAGGAACTACCTTGTTACATTAGTTCTAATAGTTTTATGTATTGTAGAACAATAATTTCCGTTTTCTCTCTTTTCTTAACAGCCTGCAAAGGCAATATTATCTTTGATAATCTGAAAAGATATCACTATAAATAGATGTTGTGTTTTTTTTCTGCCATAATACTATATATGAATGGAACTCCAACAGTCAGTTTATAGTATTCTTTCTCTGTTCAATTTCTATGCACCTGCTTTATATGAACATTCATTGCTTGTAACAATTATGAACACTATTCACAATAGTTATTTAAGTTACTCATTCTAATTTTGTATACGGCATGTATCACAAATTATGAAATTATGAAACGATTACAATAAACAATACCCTCTCCCTAATCTATGATTTTCGAGACTAAGGGAGACGGGTATCTTGAATCTTGAATCTAATCATTCCTCGCCAGCTCTCCACTGACAGCTCGGAACATACCACTTAATCGAGCAACTCGTCTCCTTTCTCCCAAGTCTTTCCAGTCCCATCTTTGCAAAATTTTTCATAACGCTACTTTTTGTCGGAAATCACATAGAACAAACCGAGCTACTTTTCTTTGGATATTTTCTTGTTCTTGAATCAAGTAATCCTGGTGAGGGTCTCATATACTGGAACCATACTCTAGTTGCGGTCTTACCAGAGACTTGTATGCCTTCTCCTTCATATCCCTGCTATAGTCCGCTCCCTACACCTCGTAAACCTAAGACCAGAAGGGTTGGAATAGAACAAGATTTGACTAAGTGAGCTCAGATGGGAATGAATGAAAGGAATCCATCACAAAATCACGAACGAACCACATTACATTCGTTCCACTTAACTTATAACACGTTTCTATATTTTATCGTCAATCTTCCTTGGTTACTTATTATTACTTATTGTTTTTTACCGATGCCGTAAGTTGCAAGAGACTTAAGTGAGACTTCCATTCTCACGCCTGTTACGGCCCAATCCTTCCTTTAGGTGCTTATTGTTATTATCTGTCTCTTGGCAGACGCCAGTACAAAATGTAGCTTCCATTTCAGTCTGTCTCATCTATGGCTGTGACAGTCTGGAAGCGGCTAAGGTACGGGCAGTTTGGTGCAACTCGTAGGGCTCGTCGTGCTGCAGTAGCACTGTCTGGCCCATTGAGGAAAGCAATGGCAAAACCACTTCGTTTCGTTATGATCCCACCATCGGCTTTTTCGGTTTGCGTGTAACCGTATAACCTTTGGTGGTGCTTTTTGATGATCCAACCAGTCTCCAGGCTAAAGACGTAACAGACAAACCTTTCCTTAGCAGATACCTTCATTCCACGAAATGTCGAACCTCCATCCGTTTTCTCCTCAGGGGAGTTCGTTGTTTCGCCCCTTAAAGCAATAATCTGCATCTCTGTCAGCACTGTATAAACTCTTCTTCTGTCTGTACTCACGCCTTGCACTGCAGTTTCGTAACACCAAGTATTGATGTACTAGCATCATATGAAGCTACGAATATAATTTAAATAATAATAAAACTAAATCGAACACTACCGCACACAATAACCTTGACTGCAAGAATGACTGTTGACCAGCTAGATAACTTGGAGATACTGGAGTGGCACGTGGTCAGTGAGACAGTCTTTTCAGCGTTATTTGTTTTTCTTGACCGGCTTCATTACCTATCATAGCAGACGTTCCTCAATTGGTCTTGCGAGTCAGAATGGAACTCTGGTTCCAATCGTCAGTTCAAATTGAAATCCTTGGGCTACAGGTTATAGGCAGACACCGTATCCCTAATAATAATAATAATAATAATAATAATAATAATAATAATAATAATAATAATAATAATAATAATAATAATTACTTTCTTCAGCTTATCCTAGGCATTTCTGACTTATAATCTTGAACATAGGTTTATGGCCGTATGCTTTTCCTCATGCCACTTAAAATTTCAGATGAAAATTCCTCCCTTGCGTCAACCGGGGTTCGAATCTCAGACGTTCAGATGGAAATTTATTGCTCTAATCACATTATTATTATTATTATTATTATTATTATTATTATTATTATTATTATTATAAGAAGAAGAAGAACAAGAAGAAGAAGAATAAGAAGAAAGCTTTTCAAAATCTCCTGTTCGTCACAATATTACTGCAGAGAGATCCATTAAAATCACATGTCATATCTGAATTATAAACGGAGTTGACAATAATGGCGACATTAAGCTTAATTTTCTCCTTGATTACCAGTGTTTACATTATTATTATTATTATTATTATTATTATTATTATTATTATTATTATTAAGTTATTATTATTATTATTATTATTATTATTATTATGTGGTTTTGCGCAATATCCCGTAATTTAACGCAGCCACATTATCACGAATTCAAGACTTATTTGTGTGTTTTAGCCAACCAAGG
This sequence comes from Anabrus simplex, assembly GCF_040414725.1. Classification (NCBI taxonomy): domain Eukaryota; kingdom Metazoa; phylum Arthropoda; class Insecta; order Orthoptera; family Tettigoniidae; genus Anabrus; species Anabrus simplex. Next base: position 97,684,858 of record NC_090277.1, on the reverse strand, counting down.
ATAACACAGGTGCTCTTTTAATAAAAGAAAAGACAGCAATTCCCCTTCTAACAAACCAGCATTAAAGACGATGGTATATGTCGTACTGACCTACATTAAGAAGAAAGTTATCGACCCATGCACCCTACAGCATTAATTTTATGTAGTTTCATAGTCTATTTTGAGGAACAAACATTGTGTTCTTTGACAAATATTTATATTAGTGATGAAAGACATTCTAAAAAGTAAATGGAAATATTTATATAATTTATATAATACTTAGGTATTTAAATACAAATATTCATTTTCACTTTCTGTAATAATTGTTCATTTCATTAAACTTACCGCTGAATATCGAACAGTGTAAATATTAGACAATTTGAGAACTAATTTCGTAATCACGACAATTGTAAATAAACTTTACTACGATATGAAGTCAAAATTCTTTATAACTCTCTAGTTTTATCGTTATGTCGCTTTTTTAAAAAATATCCTTGTAATAAAGAACTCGATATTGCAACATTGGCAGTTGTATACTAGGGTTATTGGCTGCTATATTTTGTTTCGTCCACCTTCATATCATGTGAATACATCTCTCACGAAACGTTTCATGTTGACGTTGATATCGGACATACACTGACGTGACCATGAAAAGGAAGATTGCATGCTGTGAGTAGTAAAGAAAAAGAAGAAAAAAAACATGAGAGTGAATGGTATAGTTGGTAGAGTGAGAACATGTTGCTATGTCAGTTTTTAGGAAAAAAATTCTAATGTGTTTCAAACGTTGCCAGTAAAGTTTTCGTTAACATTCCAGAATAAACCACACTAATTCACTTTCAGCTTCGTTTTGAGTTAATCAGTTTCCTTTAACTATAAATAAACCAGTCTTAATTTTGTTTTAAATCACAAAATATATAACACGTGGGTTTATAATTTTGATGTTGACCTTGTCTTTCTTTGCCAAGAATAGATTGTTGATGGTTGTGAACTGCGTTGCGTAAACTTACTTACATAATTTTCTTGTGACACTGTTGTACTCTTTGCACAATAACATCACCGACACAAATATATTCGCATAAAAGGTTTGTTATTCTACTATTAATAGAACCTACCTTGATCTTGGAACACTGTCTTGTTATGAAGCAATAATCTCATTTCTGTTACCGGCGTTCTACGAGAAATGTCTTCCACACGATTGCAAACATGGCCGTTTGGACTCACCTATGGTTTTGTTGCCAGTGCCATCTAGTGAGTGGCGTGGAAGTGGCATGCTGGGTGCTGTGTTGGCACGCTGATCAATAGAAAGGGGGCGCATTGCCCGTTCCTGTACCGCACAACGGGACTTGGAGAACTTTATTTATACACGCTCTTTCCTCTTCTCCAAACTACTGCAGCGTCTAGGTAGAGAGCATGAAGGTCATCAGTGATTTATTTATCACCCCTACCTATTTAGTGAGACACATTAACGTTATATTTCCTTGAATAGCACATGGGGAAAGACGTATAGAAATGAATCTATAAATAATAAACATTTTAATAATGAAAATAAATCAGTAGCTTTAAGAATTTAGAAAATGAAAATTGTATTTCAACACGCAAATAATGTTTATAACTAGAGCCCGGATTTTTATGCGTTAATAGGTTAGAAAAGTTTCTGAAGCGAGCAGCAAGTATAGTCTACCTTTGCAACGATTATGCTACGGGGTTTGCATAAACATTAGGGGTACGACCCATCAGAACTCTATAATTTGTTACTCTCTTGCTACATTATGGAAGAGCGGATGTGTTATGTCCCTATGTGTATGATGTAGCTTCTGAAGGGCATGTTGTGAGTCAGAAAGGTTGAGGATCTTATGAAAGTATTAATGGCTGAGTGGATAGTTGCAGTTTCTGCCCACAGTGATATTTTATATACCCCGAAAGTTTAGACAGTAATATCATAGATGGCAGACTTACCGAAGTGGTAATATTATATAACTTATACCCGAGGCCGCACAATGGCTCTGCTATGAGATTCGTATACCATTAGAAGTAAGGCCTATTGTAACCCCTGGAAGTTATGTTACTCTCACTGCATTATGGAAGAGCGGGCTAGCCTACTAGCCAAACGAGTTTGTATTCTATTTTCTCGACACTTGAGATGCAGAATAGAAAAATGCCTGCTGAGTTCTTGGATCCTTAAGTATAGACACGAACAAAACTAGGCTCTAGGCTAAGTGGTGTTGAGAAAAAATGATAAACTTCGATTAATGGAAACACTGTTATCTTACCTTTATATTTGAACACTTTTTTTTTTCAATCTGTTTTACGTCGCACCGACACAAACAGGTCTTAATGACGACGAGGAGATGTATCAGAGCTAGAACTGAGATGGAAGTGACAGTGGCTTTCATTAAGATACAAACCCAACATTTCCTTGATGTGAAAATGGGAAACGACGGAAAACATCTTCAGAAACTGCCGACAGTGCACTGCAGTGTGCAGTCAAGTCCGCACATATGTGGTAAAATAACTTAAGGGGCCGAAGGTCTAGTTATTAGGCCTCTTACGTAACATTAATCATCATCCAGACTTTATTTTACTGTGTCCAGAAAAAACCTAGTTCTCAAAGGTTTCGTTGTGGTATTAGATAAAGTTGATTTTGTTCATTGAATTGTCTCTTTTTTTCTTCTCGGAATTTTTCCTAATTTCTTGATCGACACTCTGTGCAAGTTTAGCTCAGTTTTACGCCGATGCTGACAGAAGAAAGGAAACGTTACGAAGATGTCTAGGTTCTTCTTGATGATGGATTTAGCAACATCGCCTTGCAAATCCATTTAAATGTGCCCGCTAAGCTATCTGATTGGCTAATTTCAACAACTGATAAAAATGAGAATGGCGCGAGATATCATTTTTGTTTTCAAATTATTTACCAGTACGATCAATCCTCTAACGCTCATACACCCGATTCACGTCACTTCCGACCACCCTATATTATAATATAAGTACGGAAATGGCCTGTGTTGTAAAATGAATACGAAACTTGGAGTGAGTGCTCCAATCGTACGCGGTTTGTAATGGCCATTTCCCAAAAGGATTGTACAGTTTTTATTGTGTATATTTGTGTCTTTTGTAAATATTTATATATCTTTTATTTTAGATTAATATCGATTTACATAGCTCGGATCTTTGTAATTCGGCGTCAGGCTGTTGCTGATCCTAAATAAATAAATAAATAAATAAATAAATAAATAAATAAATCCCTCTCTGATGAAGTGTTTTTCCTTCGATTGGTGCTCTCACGTCGGTCCTAAAGCCATGTGTAGATTTAGCAACATCGCCTCGCAAACCCATTTGAATTCGTCCACGAAGCGCTCTGATTGGCTAATTTCAACAGGTGATAAAATGGTACAATGATGAAAGCGAAATATATCGAATTATGTTTATCAAATTATTTATCAGTATGACCAAACATCTAATGGTCTTATGCTCGGTTCACAGTTTACCCCATGTGGGTAGGGGACGCATACGAATACACCCGCGCTATCCCTTGCCTGTTGTAAGAAGCGACTAAAAGGGGTGACCAAGGGATGATGACATTAGGACCATGTGATTACTTATGATTAGTACCATTGCGTGCGGTACACTATGCGTCGACGTTACTAGCGACTGGTACCACGTTGCGAGGAAAACCATGGTCTACTTTACAGAGGAGCAGTACCATTATGCGAGAAGCATTACGGGTCTGGGCGTCGTTTGTGATAATGGTAATCGTGTGTATTCCACCGGTCGGTTCCACTGTGCTCAGAAAGTGCCTGCGTTACCTAAGAGTAGTACCACTTTATGGGAAACACCATGGGTCTACGTTGTCTGTGATTAGTACTACTAAGTGAGAAACACCACGGGTTTGGCTGGCGCCCATGATTAGTACCACTTTATGAGGAACACCATGGGTCTACGTTGCTTGTGAGAGTAGTACCCCTATGTGCCATAGGTTTGTGTTACCTGTGAGTGGTGCCATTATGTGTGACATACCATGAGTTTACGTTACCTGTGATTGGTACCCTTATACGAGGAACACCATGGTTCTGTTTTACCAGTGATTAGTACCATTATGAGGGGCCAGTGATCTGGATTTTGGACCCCTTTAAACAATGAGTATCATCCCAATGATTACAGTCGTGTGCCAAATTATTATACTCACATAAGTATTTTCTGATTCCTATGAAAGTTTGTACATTTCTTATTGTAACCACATTATTAATATTTTACATCATTAGTAAATAATTTCCTAAACAATAACAGCTTTATCATTACAAACACAGTCTGGTGATTAGCAATTTATTTTGCCTTTATCAAACGAAGTAATTTGTGAAGCCAACATTAGATACAATCACTTGGCATGCTTGAAGTGCATTTTCTTGCCACTTATTCCATATTGTTTTATCATTCCTTGAGCATATTATTGTCAATGATCACTTTTCTTGCTATAATTTCTTTCTTTAGTTTGTCCCAAGTATTTCATATGAGGTTCATGTCCAGTGAAGTCGCCGGCCAGTCCACTATATCAATTTCTTGATTCTATAGAATTGCTTTTACAGAATCGTGTATGGAGGTAACATACATTGTCAGGGAGGAATTATGTACCTTGCGGTAGTGAACAGTTCCTTGAAATCAACTCGTACTGATCACCCACAACGCCCATAAACAACATATAGAAGGCCTTTCAGAAATGTAGTTTCCAGCAGTGAGGATAATAATTGGGCACACCACTTTAAGTGATTGTTAATTGGATCCGCTGATTGTTCATTTTTCAACATCATTTGTTTCAGATTCTTGTCAGTGGATACATTTTGAGGTTTCAATTTTCGTTTCGTTTACTTCGTACCATTAGGGGATGATGAGCTAGCTGTTAGGCCCCTTTAAGTAAGTAACCATCATCATCATCATCATCATCGTCATACTTACGTTTCTTGACAACCCGTAGATGGAAAGAAAAAATTGAAGACGCTTTTATTGTTTGGCACGTAAAAGAACTCCTGCGGGACTAAATTCCGGCACCTCGGCGTCTCCGAAAACCGTAAAAGAGTAGTTAGTGGGACGTAAAACAAATAGCATTATTATTATATTGTTTGGATAGAACGCGCCTGTAGCCACGAGTATTTACGTAACGCTTATGAATAATACCTCAATTGACATATAAAAGAGGAGGCTACCTATTGTAAAGAAAAAAAAAAAAATCTGAAGCGCAGTTGCCATAAAATAGCGCTCCAAATTAAGGCAAAAGTTGTGCTAAATATATGACGTCACACGCGTACTATGTTATAAGATGGCGCTGTGTTGACTCAGAGGTTAGCTGTCGTGAATACATCGTGGTCACTGGCATATTATTTCTAATAAGTAAGTCTACGGCTAAACACCGGGCGTGTTGGCCGTGCGGTTAGGGTGAGCTTGCATGCGGGAGATAGTGGGTTCGAACCCCACTGTTGGCAGCCCTGAAGGTTTTTGGGTGGTTTCTCACTTTTATACCAGGCAAATATTGGGACTGTACGTTAATTGAACCGGCCCCGCTGTGTAAGGGCAGCGTGCTTGCCTCTTACCCGGAGGGCCCCGGTTCCATGAAATGAAATGGCGTATGGCTTTTAGTGCCGGGAGTGTCTGAGGATAAGTTCGGTTCGCCAGTTGCAGGTCTTTTGACTTGACTACCGTAGGCGACCTGCGCGTCGTGATGAGGATGAAATGATGATGATGACACATACACCCAGCCCCCGTGCCAGCGAAATTAACCAATGATGGTTAAAATTCGCGACCCTGCCGGGAATCGAACTCGGGACCCCTGTGACCAGAGGCCAGCACGCTAACCATTTAGCCATGGAGCCGGTTCAATTCCCGGTCAGGACAGGAATTTTTACCAGGATCTGAGTCTCCACTCAGCCTACATGGTTACAATATTCAGGAGCTATCTGACGGTGAGATAGCGGCCCTGGTCTAGGAAGCCAAGAATAACGACCGAGAGGATTCGTGGTGCTGACCACATGACACCTCATAATCTGCAGGCCTTCGGGTTAAACAGCGGTCGCCCTTCGGGGCTGTTGCGCAAAGGAGTTTGGTTTGGTTTTGGTTTGTACCTTAATTAAGGTTACGGTCGCTTCCTTTCTCTGCCATCCTCGCCATAAGACCTGTGTGTGTTGGTGCGACGTAAACCAAATTTGTTTTAAAAAAGTGGCCTACACATGTTGATTTGTATCCATGAAAGTTTGTTTATATTGTATTGTAAAGTTGTTTCACTCCGGTGGCTACCAGCTTGGGGAAAGTGAAGGCGGGTCTCATGTTACCCTCCCCCACCAACTTATGCCGTGCACGTTACTTTCATCTTTCCTATTCTGTCTCCGTGGTTAAACCCTTGTGAGTGGGGTCATAGAATGCCTGGACGATATTCCCTGCCTATCGCAAGAGGTGACTGAAAGGCGATCGGCCAGGAGGGTGGTTTCGTGACCGCAGGACGTCTAGATTAGCCTGAAATTGATCCCACATGAGCCAGCCTGCTCCCTTTCATATTTCCTATTTGGCATCACTTGTCCAGCTTTGTTCTCGTCGGACGCCGGCTGTATTGGGTTCGCGAGGCCTACTCCCTTCACTTCACCTCTTCGAAGTACAATCGAGGCGGCACCCGGAAAAGGGGCACATAAGTCAAAAGTTGCCTTTGAAATATTGAGCCTTCTTAAACACTTCTGGTTCTTAAGATATAAATGATTAATTTCATTTGTTATCATAAATGCTTTTATAACTACTTACTCTTTTCTGTATTGTGTGTTTGATCTTAAAAATTCTAGTTTTAATTAGACAGTTAAATAAAATAAGTGTGTTATGTGCCCTTTTTCCAACCAGGGGTTAGGTTTAAAATAATGTGTGTGCTGGGCTGAGTGGCTCAGACGGTTAAGGCGCTGGCCTTCTAACCCCAACTTGGCAGGTTCGATCCTGGCTCAGTCCGGTGGTATTTGAAGGTGCTCAAATAGACAGAGTCGTGTCGGTAGATTTACTGGCACGTAAAAGAACTCCTGCGGGACTAAATTCCGGCACCTCGGCGTCTCCGAAGACCGTAAAAGTAGTTAGTGGGACGTAAAGCAAGTAACATTATTATTATTATATTATAAAATAATATGTGTGCTGGGCTGAGTGGCTCAGACGGTTAAGGCGCTGGCCTTCTAACCCCAACTTGGCAGGTTCGATCCTGGCTCAGTCCGGTGGTATTTGAAGGTGCTCAAATAGACAGAGTCGTGTCGGTAGATTTACTGGCACGTAAAAGAACTCCTGCGGGACTAAATTCCGGCACCTCGGCGTCTCCGAAGACCGTAAAAGTAGTTAGTGGGACGTAGAGCAAGTAACATTATTATTATATTATAAAATAATGTGTGTACCGAGCTCAATAGTTGTAGTCGGTTAAGTGTGGTCAGTATCCAGTATTCGGGAGATAGTGGGTTCGAATCCCATTGTTGGCAGCCCTGAAGATGGTTTTCCATGGTTTCCCATTTTCACACCAGGCAAATGCTGGGGCTGTACCTTATTAAGACCACGGCCGCTTCCTTCCCACACCTAGCGCTTTCCGATCCCATCGTCGCCATAAGACCTATCTGTGTCCGTGTGACGTAAAGGAACTTGTTAAAAATAAAAAATAATGTGCACTCTAAGATTTAAGATATTAATTTATTGTACACTGAAAAAGTATAAAAGTATAAAATATCGTGGTTGTATGACTTCAAAACAAACTTCATGGCAAAAATAAGTATGTGGAAGAAAAATAGGTGGTAAAAAATCTGCTGATAACATAAGTTAGGTGGCCTATGATACTGATTAGGCTCATCTATTATTTGTTCAATCCAATCCAATCACGAATTTCTAAGCTCATATATTTTACAATTACTAATTACTAACAGTGGGAACGACATGTGTTTACAAAAACTGTGTTACAGAACTATAGTGCTGAAATATTGAACTGAAATTTTCGCAGAGTAATCTCAACATTGTGGCGTGTTAGAAAAAAAAAAAGATGGTCGGAAAAAGGTACATTCGCCTATGTGAACTTATTTCGGATGTCGCCTCACTTGCGCAACTATTCTCTGTTAATACTACAAATAACATACATACATCTTCATTATAGACTGTTATGCCTTTCGATAAGTCTCTGTGAATGTCCTAATCGCCGCCACAATCCTCTACTAGTAACTAGTTCTGTGGCCTCGTTTAGTTGTATACCTCCTATGTTTAAAAGCCTAACCACCGCCGTCTTGGTCTCCTTCTACTTCTCTTACCCTCCATAACAGAGTCCATTATTCTCCCACGTAACCTATGCTCCTCCCGGTCTATAAAGCCAAGAATAACGGCCGAGAGGATTCGTCGTGCTGACCACACGACACATCGTAATCTGCAGACCTTCGGGCTGAGCAGCGGTCTCTTGGTAGGCCAAGGCCCTTCAAGGGCTGTAGTGCCATGGGGTTTGTTTGTTTGTTTTTTGTTTTAACCTATCCTCCTCCATTCGCCTCACATGAACCCACCACCGAAGCCGATTTATACGTACAGCTGAATCCGGGTCGGTCGTGTCATCACTGGGAGGGTGGCCTTTTTCTCACCAGGAGTAATGACACGGCCGGATAGTAGTAGTAGTTGTAGGTCGTTAGCTTATCCCTCTTCTTATCATTATTTCTTGTTTTTTGTTTATCTTGTTTCTTAATATATAGTGGGAACGATGGACGTGGCATGTAGGGACTGAGGATGATTGCTGTGGTGACCCTCCCTAGGGAGTGTCACCTTTCCGGAGTATCTGTTAGACCTCATGGCATGTCCAAGGAGTCTCGGTTTTTTTTTTTTTTTGTAAGTTGCCTGGGCATGGGAATGGGCATTGTGAACATGTATCTGGGCTGAAAGCCTATTATGTTCAATAAATACTAAAATACCGCCCTATCCATAGAGTTAATTCCTAACTTAGCCATAATTTTCTCATTCAGAGTACCCTCCTACCATTGTCCCCACAGTTTGTACCAGCAGTCATTCTCGCTACTTTCATCTCTATTACTTCTAACTTATGAATAAGATATCCTGAGTCCACCCAGCTTTCACTTTCGTAAAGAAAAATTGGTCTGAAAACAGGCCGATGTAACGATAATTTCGTCCGGGATTTGACTTCCTTCTTACAGAATACTGTTGACCACAACTGCGAGTTCACTGCATTAGCTTTACTGCACCTTGGTTCAATCTCACTTACTATATTACCATCCTTGGAGAATACACATCCTAAATACTTGAAATTATCTACTTGTCCCAACCTTGTACCCCAATCTTACATTCCCTTCCCTTGGATTTCTTATCTACTAACATCAGTTTAGTCGTGGAAAGGCTAATTTTCATTTCGTACTCAAGATATTAAACTGCAGGCTTTCAGCTGAATCTGTCATGAAAACCATGTTGTCAGCATAGGCAGACTGCTGACTACATTTCCACCTAACTGAATCCCTCCCTGTCGCTTAAAACATTTCAGTAGATGATCCATGTATACTATGAACAACAAAGGCGAAAGATTAGAGCCTTGCGGAACCCCTGTATGTACCTTGAACCAAGAACTCATTCTACCACCAGTTTCCACTGCAGCCCATATTGACACTAATCAGAGGGAAAAAGAAAGAGGTTTGACACTTCGAAGATTGAAGGCATCGGCTGTAGAAAAGATAAGGGCCACGAAGGGTATGAAAATGAAAGATTCCCTAGATCTCCCAAACCTAATACCCTCGGCGTCGGAAAATAGTTGAGCAAGGGCGATTGGATAGAATAGATGAAAGTGAAAAGTCTGGCACAAGTGGAAGCAATGCCAGGACTCAGTTAAGGGCCCTCTGGCCCACGATGAGAGCCCTAGGGGGCCTCTTTCCCTCTGATTAGTGTTAACAAAAGATGGTTGCCCGTTTGTACTTCCTCTAAACAGAATGATCACCACCACCACCACTTCATATCAGCTCCCTTTGTGAACTCTTGCTCTCTGCCTTTGGAGTCTTTCATTTTTCCATCCTCAGTGGCCCTATTCTTTCTTGTTTCGATTCCTTGAAATGTTAAACGGTTGGAACTCATCATGATTTTTTCGCCCCCCCCCTCCCCGCCCTGTGCCATTGTGGTGGAAGCAATCCTGACTTTACGTCTGATCTTAGGGGATCGAAGTAAGGAAGACAAGCCTACGTATTTGTGATTCATAGGTCTAGACAAGGCATTCGATAATGTTTATTGGACCAAGCTATTTGAGATTCTGAAGGTAATCGGGATCAGATACTGAGAAGTAATTATCTACAATGTGTACACAAATCAGTCTGCGGTGATAAGTATCGGTAAAGGTAAGGGTTCATTCTGCCCGAAGGCAGGTCCGAACCTCCGCAGAGGTGTGTCTGAGCCGGAGTTTACGTACGGTAGGGTGGCAAGTTCCTTTCCGCTCCTCCATTCCTTTAACCCCCACCAACAGCGCGTGGCAACCGATCCAGTGTTGCTTAACTTCGGAGATCTCACGGGATCGAAGACCAAGAAAAAGAAGCAGCAAAAGGCTGCAGTTTGTCCCCTCTTCTTTTCAGTGTTTATATAGAACAGACGGTAAAGGAAATCAAAGAGGAATTTTGAAAAGGAATCTCAATCCAAGAAGAGGAAATCAAATCACTGAGATTTACCGTTGATATTGTTATTTTATCCAAGTCTGGAGAAGATCTGGAGAAATTTCTGAATGATGTAGATACTGTCTTGGATCCATGTAAACAATGAACAACAAAGGTGAAAGATTAGAGCCTTGCGGAACGCCTGTATGTACCTTGAACCAAGAACTCATTCTACCACCAGTTCTCACTGCAGCCCATATTAACACTAATCAGAAGGAAAAAGAAAGAGGTTTGGCACTTCGAAGAATGAAGTCATCGGCCATAGAAAAGATAAGGGCCACAAAGGGCGTACAAGATGAAAATAAATGAATCCAATTCAAAACAAAAGTAATGGAGTGCAGTCGAACGAAGTCAGTTGATGCAGGAATTATTAGAACAGAAAATGAAATACTAAATGAAGCAAATGAATATTGTGTACTTGGCTAGTAAAATAAGCAATGACGACAGAAGTAAGGGCGACATAAAATGTAGACTATCCCAAACAGGGAAGGTCTTTCTTAAGAAAATAAATTTGCTCTGTTCGAATATTGGGTAAACGAATTAAAAAGATGTTTTTGAGACTTTCGTTTGGAGCGTGGCATTGTATAGAAGTGAAACATGGAAGATAGCTCGCTCATAAAGAAAGGGAATTGAAGCTTTTGAAATGTGGTGTTACAGAAGAATGCCTAAGGTGAGATGGGGTGATCGAATCACGAATGAAGAGATACTGAATCGTATTGGTGAGAGAAAAACGATTCGGCGATATTTGACGAGAAGAAGAGATAGAATGATAAGACACATCTTAAGACACCCAGGACTTGTTCAGTTGGTTGTTGGAGGAAGTGTAGGCGGTAAGATCGATCATGGTGAAACTGTCAGGCAGGTTTCTCCAGATCAACAGATGTTGTGCGTCTTTGTAAATCACCACACTCGCAACGCTCATCTTCAATGATGCATTTCCATTTCTTCAGATTCACCTTGCAGGCATCAGGACACTCCAGTTCTCAACCTATTTTAACGTCTTCCATGTAGCATACGGCAAATGATAGCCCGCCGCAGGTATTTCCTGAGCAGTGGCGTATCCTGGAATCTCCACTGAGGTATGCAACTAGTAACCATGCAGTTAACACAATGTATTAAGTAAATTACAATTCTACTCACCCTAATTACATGTAGGTGAACTCGAGCCAAACAGTTTTACTGTAAGTTTCTGGATTGAACGTGCGTACACAATTCTTGTTTTCTGTTTTTAAATTTACGAGCGTCCGCCTCTGTGGTGTAGTGGTTAGTGTGATTAGCCACCACCGGAGGCCTGGGTTCGCTTCCCGGCTCTGCCACGAAATTTGAAAAGTGGTACGAGGGCCGGAACGGGGTCCACTCAGCCTCGGGAGATCAAGTGAGTAGAGGTGGGTTCGATTCCCACCTCAGCCATCCTCGAAGTGGTTTTCCGTTGTTTCCCACTTCTCCTCCTGGCAAATGCCGGGATGGTACCTAACTTCAGGCCACGCCCGCTTCCTTCCCTCTTCCTTGTCTATCCCTTCCAATCTTCCTATCCCCCGCAAGGCCCCTGTTCAGCATAGCAGGTGAGGCAGCCTGGGCGAGGTACTGGTCATCCTCCCCAGTTGTATCCCCGACCCAGAGTCTGAAGCTCCAGGACACTGCCCTTGAGGCGGTAGAGGAGGGATCCCTCGCTGAGTCCGAGGGAAAAGCCAACCCTGGAGGGTAAGCAGATTCAGAAGAAGAAGAAGAAGAAATTTACGAGGGAAGGTAGAGGTCTCCCGGCTTTAACTATTTGAATATTTTCATCAAACGAACGGCCAGTAAATGGCTTTTCAAACTGATTTGCAATTATATCCGTTTTAGACTCATCCATCGTTAATACCACATGTGCGCAAAATATAATAAAACACCGAAAACGACGAATAGCACAGGAACAGCACACACAGAATGAACTCACTAATCAGCAAAACACACAATGAATTAACTCAGTAGTTAGCCACAACTCGTGCACGGGAGGTAAGTCACCCCAGTGGCATTGGTCAGTTTCGTCACATTGGGTTCTCGCTGGGGGGTAATCTGTGTGTCCCGTTCGCTGTAAACATGTCGACTTTCTCCAAGTTGCTAACAGATGGCAGAGAGTAGCACGGGTATGGGGTGACAAATTCTGACCAAGTTTCAATTGCAGCGACATCGCTCGGAGGGTTTCAGAACTACGTCTGCCACTGAATGCAATTTTAAGATTGAATGCCTTACATCCTTAACTCCTCCATTTGCTGTCTCTTTCTTCCGAGAGTGGAGTAGACGGCGAGACTACACCAGCACCACACGTAGTCAAGCAACGGAACTAGTACAGTTGCGCGGACCTTTTGAACTTCTGAGAGATGAAATCGTTAATATTTGACCTGAAACAACCTAAAATCGTAAATCAGACAGTTCTTTGTGTTATCATAACGCATGCAATGAATGCCTTGCATTCAAGGAGAATACGCCCCTGCTCCTGAGCATTCTCCCAATGCTCTTCAGGTAACGAATCTCGCCACAGTTGGAGTCACCGTTTACTGGAACTATAGTTGGGCCCACGAGAGTTGAAGTCTGACGTTTAGTGCCACCGGCGAGAAAAAGTTGATTAACGCTGCTCGAAAATGGTTTGTTGCTATGGCAACGATAACAGATGCCACATTTAAGAATGCTATCTCCACGTGGTTTGGCAAGCTTTCAGTCACTTTTGTGATTTTATTCGGAGTAGTACTGTATTAGCTGTGTTAGTTGTTGCTGGTTTATGTAATAATTTACGTGTTTAGTTCCCGAATATTATTTTCGTTGTTAGGTTTTTTTTTATTTAATCAGTGGCAAGTTGTACAGTTCTCTATTTAACATGTTTATTTGTTGAGGTTATTGTCTGTTCAGTTCAGTGAATATGAAATCTCATATTTATCGACAATGACGTATTCTGTCTTAAATGCCGGAATTATTAGCACGAGCTTTTGAACGGGTCAAAATGTATTCAATTGCATTAGGTCAACATTGTTGATTAAATGTTCAGCCTATATGAAAGGGTGATATGCCGGAGATTGAGGTAACTATGACAACGCAGCTTACTTCGTAGTTACTGCTTTCGCCGCTCAAATGTCAGACTTCAACTCTCGTGGGCCCAACTATAGATGATGTAATTGACACCGTTGCGTTGAGTGCAAGAAAATCTTTCTTGATCTTAGCCTTGGAAGTTGTTCTTTATGTCTATACAGAGGATGTCTCGGATCAGATTCCTGCTTTTTCTTCTTCTTCCACATTTCCGCAGCTATTCTTGCCCGAATATCTGGTGATGCTAATCCCACGATTTGATATATTTTACGGGTAGCAGTTGGCCTCAGACATCCTGTTATGATGCGTCCGGTCTCATTCATAGGTACATCAGTCTAAAATAATAATAATAATAATAATAATAATAATAATAATAATAATAATAATAATAATAATAATAATACTCTCAAATAGCTTCTATTATTATTATTATTATTATTATTATTATTATTATTATTATTATTATTATTGTTAACACAGGATGGTTGCCTAGTTGTACTTCATATTTAAAACAATAATCACCATCTATGTAAAATCCTTCTTTTTCTTATAATTTACTTTACGTCGCACCGACACAGATAGATCTTATAGCGACGATAGGAAAGGAAAGGGCTAGGAGTGGAAAGGAAACGGCCGTGGCCTTAATTAAGGTACAGCCCCAGCATTTGCCTGTTGTGAAAATGGGAAACAACGGAAAACCATCTTCAGGGTTGCCGACAGTGGGGTTTGAATCCACTAGCTCCCGGATGCAAGCTCAGAACCGCGCGCCCCTAACCGCACAGCCAACTCGCTCCGTATGTAAAATTTTACCTCGCTTCTGTAAGTCATCGACTGGAAATCTTTTGACAGCTTTCGGCTCGCTTTAGAGGATTTACTCTTCAGGTTACAGCCGTAATTTTAATTAGAAAGGACATTTCTTCTCTCCACCAAGAGAGGAGTGGCCGTAAGTTATCCCACGCCAGGATATGCAACCTGAAATATAGCAGTGCGAAGGCATTTTCATGCGTATTCCGTAAGTCTCTGTACGGACGATAGTGTACTTAAAGAGCCTGGACTAAGAAAGCATGAAGAATGTCGCGCACGTAATAAAATATACAGTAATTACAAGCCGACTGCCGTACTAAGTATCATTAACAACGCGCCAATTTTCGACTAGTAGCGACTGCAGCGCTGCATGCGGCAGAAAACGTCGAAGCCTTGGACTTTAACACGTGATCGAGATGGTGTGAACACACTTGTTATTCTATTCTTTATGCTTGTAGATTAACATCCGAGGCGGTAAAGGCGTGTTCAGTTGACCCGGAAGGACGTGGGTTCGATTCCCGGTCAGAAAGTCGAAAAATTAGAGAAACGAGATTTCCACTTCCGGAAGTGAGGTTTACTCAGCCTACACAAGAAATGAGTACCAGGTTACGGATAGTGGCAGCCTTTACCTTCCACCCCTCCAAGGGCCTTCATTGCCTGTAACGAGATCACTATGCTTTGCTTTAACATCCAACTGTGGTTTATTTTCAACTTCGGGCATTTCTTGCATTCCTAGTTGAGAGGATACTTCTAAAGAACCAATGATTAATGTGAATGGCTCGCTTTAAGTGAGATATAACACGGGGGGCTAAAAGAAAGATCGTAGTTCCTTTGTAGCCGGAATTCGTGTTAATCGAGGAGACCTTCCATAAGAAATAATTCATTCTCTGCTGGGACATCTTGTTCATGTTAGCCGAGTTATAGTGTTGACGATATTTTCCTGTGTTAATAAAATAAAAAAAACACTTTCTGAAGGATTTTCTTAGAGATTCCATAGTATATTGATGATGTAAGTACTTAAATCATGTCGACATTGGAGTCGTGCAAGTATCATTGAATTATCTATCACGAAAACCTCGTTAGTTGTAAAATGCTAACATGCAGATTTGATTTTAAAAATTAGTGGTAATTATTGGGCTCTTTCAAAATCTGGACACTAATTTCTGAATGTGTTAAGTATGCACAATTTTGTTTGATTTATATTGGATGAAATATAAACATTTTAATTGTATTGAATTGAAGGTAGCGAAAACTGTATGTCCTCCTTTAAGACTTTCAGGATTTATCATGGACGAAGACATCTGATCCGGACCGATATGACATAGTGTAATTTCTTCACTGGCTGACAGCACAGTGAATCCCTTCATTAAAACAAGACAAAAGAGAGCGGACTTGGGAGGAATTTAGCTCGGGGCGACTGAAGTGTCTTGTTGTTAACAAAGGTTGGATGACAGAATTCTTGGAAGTCTGCCTGCTTTCTTGTACAACGGACATAACTAGCTATTTTAAAAGCTTCTTCTGGATTTGGTTTCTAAAAACAATGATTGTAAGGAAGGAAAAATTACAGCACAAGGTCGAACACCTCGAAAATAACAAAACGAAATGTTAGTAAACACAGATGGAGGGTAAAGGGGAAAGAAATGTGTAATAAACTAGATGTTGTACCTGTTGTTAACGAGTTAGTCTATATACTGTTGTTCATAATCCCTTCTATGTATTTCTTCACCGTCCACTTGCAGTCAATGCTAACATCAATTTTTGTAATAAATGGACGTCGAAGAGAAGCGAACCGTGGAGATTGGTGAAAATCCACAGCCTATTTCCAGTCATTCGACCGGATCAGGGATGGAATGAATGAAGCTGCATCTAGCGGCGAGGATAGGAATTCTGCCGGCTGCTGAAGCCTGTCGCACTCCTCTGGGTCAATGATTAATGACTGACAGATGAAATGAAATTATATTGAAGAGTGTTGCTGGAATGAAATATGACAGGGAAAACCGGAGTACCCGGAGAAAAATCTGCCCCGCCTCCGCTTTGTCCAGCACAAATCTCACTTGGAGTGACCGGGATTTGAACCACGGAACCCAGCGTTGAGAGGCCGGCGCACTACGGCCTGACCCACGGAGCTCTTATAGAGATTGGTATAAACAAGTAATGAGGTACTTCTGGTCATCCTAGAATTCTAAATTTGCTCTCACCTTAAATTCCTAGAAAAAAATACAAAAGTCCAAAACTTCCCCAGAGGGCCGAACTAAGAGATATGATTTGTTGGGCCCAGAAGCAAAACTGCTGTAGCACTTTAACCAGTGACAATTTATTTCAAAGCAATGACTTAAAACCGGGTGAGTTTGCCGTGCGGTTAGGAGCGCGCAGCTGTGAGCTCGCATCCGGGAGATAGTGGGTTCGAACCCCCACTGTCGGCGGCCCTGAAGATGGTTTTCCGTGGTTTCCCGTTTTCACATCAGGCAAATGCTGGGGCTGTACATTAATTAAGACCTCGGCCGCTTCCTTCCAATTCCTAGGCCTTTCTTGTCCCATAGTCGCCGTAAGACCTATCTGTGTTGGTGCGACGTAAAGCAACTAGCAGTGACTTAACTCAGTTAAGGCTCTGACGATCGCAGATCGAACAATCGCAGCATTAAAACTAGCTTTTGCGATATTAGGTCGTGTATGAGTGGGGCGTTTCGCCCGGGGCGTGCTGTTTGGGAGCATCAGTTTGACTGGCGCAACTTTCCAAGCTTAGCAGAGGCAGGCTGTCTGCTACTACTACTACTACTACTACTACTACTACTAGGCTACTACTACTACTACAAGTTTTCATTTCCCCCATGAAGGGGGAGGCGGGCCTCGTAGACGGTGACGCCATCTCTCAGGCCAGGAGATTTGTATCGGAGAAGGAGATAAGCGTTGAAGATGAGAGAGTTGGCGGCCGTGGTCTGTACTAAGAACAGTCCCGGCATTCACCTTAGTGCAGGAGAATGGAAAACCATTCTCAGGACAACCGACGGTAGGGACCAGTTCCTCTCAGTCTCCCGAATACAGAGGCGTAGAGCCGTGGCCACCTCTCCTCCGGTCGGAGTGCAGAGCTGTCGGACCACGGACCAGCCGTGGCCGTTTGTGGGCCCAAACCCACTCTGCATCCACTGATCGACTGTCTTTACTTTTTTCTTTCTTCTCTTTCATTTTCCTTTTTCTGGCCAGAAGAGTGGGCGTGGTAAAGGAGGAGAGGGGGATAGGTGGGGTGGATGAAAGGATATTGTAATATATTAGGGGTAGGATTTTATTCCGTTTTGTGGGTAAAGGGGACATGATACAAGGGTATAATTTATTTATTTGTTTACCGACAGGTAGTGTGTCTTTTTTCATATACGAGGGTCGAGTCACAAGTCATGACAACCATTTTTTTCTCGCGAACAGGAGACAACACTGAAAAATCTAAAATATGCATCTGGAAATATAGGGCATGTATTTATGCATAGTGCCGGAAGACAAATTCTGACGTCAGGAGATTCTCGTAGGAAAATGACATAACACAGGCCATTGGTAAACATTGTTTTTATTATGGTATAGACAGCACATACACAAGACTACGTACGAAGGACACATCTCCACTGGTTACAGACCTTCTAAATAATCACCCAACGTTTTTACTGTGCGTTGCCAGCGGTGGGGCAGGCGCTGAATGCCATTCGCTGTATGTGTATCGCTAACATGTGACACCTCTCTCCGAAATACTGTTACGATGTCCTCTTTGTTAGCAAACCGTTGTCCACGTAATGGCTTCTTGACTTTGGGGATTAGATCATAGTCACATGGGCTCAGATCAGGCGAATACGGCGGCTGTGGAAGAACCTCCCATCCCCACCGTTGTAAGCGACGCTGCACGATGGCTGCTGTGTAAGCTGTCGCGCTATCGTGCAGGATTATGGCGTTGTCCAAAAGATTTGGACGTTTGGTTCGCATTGCACGGCGCAATTGGTACAACAAAAAGGAGTTGTAATAAACTACATTGACGATCGTTGCTCCTGCTTGTTGACTTCCATTTTTTTGACGCTCTCACGCACACAGTGAACTTGGGGGCATGCTTAGTACCACACTGTTGTTTACATACACCATCTAGTGGCATCATACGTGAGTTCATACTGTACGTTTCCAAATGCATATCTTAGATTTTCCGTGTTGTCTCCTGTTCGCGAGAAAAAAAATAGTTGCCATGACTTATGAATCGACCTACGTGTATGGTAGGATATTGCAAGAGTTACACCTGAAATTAAGTACACAATTACAAACCTGGATGTGAATTGGAACAATGACAAATACCAATAAATAGATTCTCTGTACTTACTTGAACAATATGGCTTACTAACTACCCTTGACGAGGACTGAATTATTTACGCTATATTACCGGCTGTCTGCACAGTCCCGCCGAGTTAGTAAATAAGGCTTGCTGGCCTGATAAAGGAGAAGCGATTTTCCGTTGTGAAAAAAAAGAAAAACAAATGCATTCCCTCTAGAGCAGGGCCTCTCAAACGCCCAAAATCTCACGCGTGCAGATCAAGGCGCAAGAGCTCCGTGCACTGTGCATCTGTGCCGCTCGGCTCGGCTCGACTCGGCTTGGACCAACGCTTCGTCTCTGGGCTACTCGGCTAAGCTCGGCTCTACTCGGCTCGGATTTGGAGCACTACGGAGCAAGTGGGAAGAGGGAGGCAGGGGGAGAAAGCGAGACAGGCGTGAGGAAAGAGAGAGGGAGCGTTATTGCTCCAAATCGTGGAGTGGGGGGGGGGGGGGTCTGCACTCTGGTCAACCAAGCGAAGTCGTCTTTTGCACAGTGCATGCACCCTGAGAGGCCCTGCTCTAGAGGTACAATACCAATTAAAGTTTTCATGGCTGCAGAACGAACATTTACAGCAATAGAACCAAGCCAGGGCATGCCCTGCCCTTTTGGACTCATCAGTTGGACTGGTACGCCATAATGGCACGCCGTGGGCGACATGACACACATACACACAGCCTGATAATGCAAAAGTTTGGTTCAATTCCTGTGATCCTTCAGCGACACACTTTTCGTAGGCTCGAAGATTTTTTTTTTTTTTTTTGAAAGTCCAAATAATTTTTACCAAGCCTTGAGAAAGCTTTTGGGAAAAATCTCGAATTATTAAGGGGGTAAACTTTACAAATAAAATGGAAGACGAGGTGTAGAGATCTATAAAGATAAATATAAAAATGGGAATTGACATCACTAATGCGGCACTTCCATGCATCCTAGAAACTTGAAACGTTATATTAGAAATCCTGGTATCCTAAGATACTTGGAAAAATAAAGAAAATCCTTAAAGTCTTCGAGGGTTGCGGAACTGGTGGAAGGATGGAGGGCTAAATCGGGTCTCAGAAGCAAAACAGTGGTAGTACACAGTTGTGAGGATTTTTTTCACCTAATGGGAAAACACTTTCTTTTTCAAAAAAGGATCAGATTAATGTGGTTTGAATGTGGCGTCCAGTGAGGCCTGGTGCAGGTCTCTCCAGTTGACACCCAGTAGGTGACCTGCACAGGATGGGATCCTGCCTCATAGGGTTGGTTAGTGCGTACATTTCAGTGGGCTTAGCATACTGATATGAAACAGCAAATTCTGGCTTGGCGAGGAAAGCAACGGGAAAATAATTTGCTCTTAGTTTCCCTAGTATGCCTCTTCAGTGATGCCTAGGCACGCACCTAATACCGATATTTTCAAATCATCCCACTCTAATAGACTTCAGAGAGTTCAGAATGCTTTCATCATATAACTCCTGTATTCCATGAACTGAATGTACTAAGCCTAGTTTCATATTATTAATGGTAAGCTGAAAAGTATACATTTTGTAATGTTTAGGAGAGCTGTCTGTCTTGAATAGTATAGTTAATGCATACATATTTTGTACAAGCTCATATGCGAGGACTGGTTTTTAAAAATATTAATGGTAACTGTTAACTACAGCCGATACAAAAGAGATATCGTCCCTCAATGTAGTTTCAAACTTTATGTAGATCGAGCTCGATAGCTGCAGTCACTTAAGTGCGGCCAGTTTCCAGTATTCGGGAGATCGTGGGTTCGAACCTCACTGTCGGCAGTCCTGAAGATGATTTTCCTTGGTTTCCCGTTTTCACACCAGGGGGCTGTACCTTAATTAAGGCCACAGCCGCTTCCTTCGCACTCCCATCCCTTTCCTGTCTCATCGTCGCCATAAGACATATCTGTGTCGGAGCGACGTAAAGCAAATAGCAAAAAAAAAAAAACTGTATGTAGAAAGAATAAAATTGAGAATCTTAATTCACAAACACAAATTTTCTGTAAATCCCACCTGACTAAATACAGGATGGACTGAACAACGTAAAAAGGAACACAGCGAGAGGATGAAGAAATATTGGGAAGAGAAAAAGAAACGCCAAAAAAGAGCGAGCTCGAAAATATCCTTTAAAAAAGAGCGAAAAATCACGAGGAATATTTTGGGACCAAGACACACGGAAGAAGGGTACTGCCTCCAATCCCGGAAATCCACAGAAACATTGTCTAGACCTCAGGAAAAGAAGGCTAAAATTTTATGGACATGTTAAGAGGCTTCCAGAAACCAGACTAAACCACCAAATTCCTGAAGGAGTTGATAAATTGAAGAATTTCCCGTGGACACAACAAACAAAAGCGGACATGAAGAACGTACAAACTCAAATTGGGGAAATTTTGAGTCGAAATATGTATAGAAAGAAAATCGAAGAAAATTGACGGTTGGGAAGTTACTCCAGAGAATGAAGTACCAAAAAGAGCAGGTACCAAGTGGACGGAAGAAAGGAAGAGGATCTTTAGTGAACAGATGAAAACATCCTGGATCCTCCGCAAACGAAATCATAAATAAAGCTTCGTGTGTTCCGAAAGGGACCATTCACGCATAATAATAATAATAATAATAATAATAATAATAATAATAATAATAATAATAATAATAATTGGCTGGATAATGCATGGCATTACTACATAGCATCGCTCATACCCCAGTCACTTTTATATTGTCAGAGCCAAGGATGTGAGATTCAGAGAGGTGAATGAAAGTAATCAATTTATTCTTGCCCATACCAGAAGACATAGTGCACTGTAAACACTAGATATCGCCAGCGATGGTAGATTCTCTTTTGTAAAGACAAAATAATTTGTTTATAATGACACACTCATGTATTCCACAGTTTATATTTAGATGTTGTCCTACTAATTAGGAAATGGACTGTGTCCCATTGGCTCTGTTCTCATTATGTGAGTGGTTATCTGACCAGCATACGCCCAGCTTGAATAAATAAAATGCTGCTTGTTGCTGGTCAACTTTTCTGTCACATTACTAATGAATGGCACGTCATTGGAACCTCGTTTCATATTACTAATGGTAAGCTGAAAAGTATACGTTTTTGAATGTTTACGAGAGCTATCCCTCTTGAATATTATAGTAAATGTACAAGGGATGATCGCAGCGAGTAAGTGGCATCGCTACGTAAGATAGCAGAGGCATGTATACATTTGAATAAGCGTATATAAGATGACTTTAAAAAAATATATAAATGGTGGCTATTAACTATAGCGGATATAAAAGAGATATCGTCCCTCAATGTCCCAGACTTTGTGTAGAACCCGTAGCAGCGCCTGGAGTGGACATTTTCCTGCAGATCTTCCGAAACAGTTCGGAACCGGTTCCTTCATCTTCGGTATGAATCTAAAAATGAACAGCAATACCGCGCATTCGCGGTCTTTCCTTGGGCATAGTATGCGGTAAAAAAAAAAAAAAAACTCGGGTAGCTCCTTCACAGTCGTACACCAGAATCACTATCCCCTTCACAGTGTTGGGGTTCTGACCCATTTTTGACTTTCGTGCGCAGTGGTGCCGACTTTTGGGTGGGGGTAAGGCGTTTTCTGCTTCCCCTCCAAAATGATCTTATGGGGAAGAGTGTCCTTTTGCCCCCACCCCCACAAAACATTTCTAGATGTGAAGTCTCTTTACACTGAAATGTGCAGTTCGGCATATACATAAGGAGGCTGCTAATGCGTTAAATCTGGACGAGGTGGCAAATGATTTTGTATCAAGAAATGAGATTAGAAAGCGGACATTCCTACAGAGAACTATATTTATTAATGAAGACTGCTAAGGCAGTACATTTATAGTGGTAGAACTTTTCACATTTCATATCATGAAATATACAATACACAGTAATAGGACATTTATTCATAAAATGTATTTGTGAGCACATTCTACCTTATTTTTATGGTCATTTTTGATAACTCCACACATAAAACATTCCATCAAAATATGTATTTATTAATCATGTTCTGTTTTTCTGTTTATTTGTGAATACTATTCAAAACTCAGTACATAAGATTCATTCAGAATATGTAGTTGAGAAACAAGTTCTATTATTGTTATGTTTTACTGTTTAATTGTGAATACTGTTAATGTATATGAATGTTTGCGTTAATAGTTGTTCATGTTAATCACACAACCGCCCACCAATAACTACCAGAAGTCGGCGCGCCTGTTCGTGCGGGCCCGTAATGGGATCGCACAATCGGGTCCATATTTCATCCATAATTACGATACAGCGTAGAAAAACCGTTCGACCGGTCTCTCAAAGATTCTTCGCAGGGCAGCGCATGCCATCTGGTGATGGATGAAGGAACTGCAGCACAATCAGATGCTACATGCTTTAGTTCGAAACGTAGCGTATATGCCAGAGGTTTCCAACTTGTAAGGACTCAAGGACCACATTTAAGACCTTAGCCCTGATCGCGGGCGGCACTTTAATAACTGTGGCCATTTTTTGTAAAATTCTGCAATTAGAACAGAGATGCCAGTATGAAATAATAATATGCATAGTCCAATTGAAACAAGAGTTTAGTAGTTTTAATTACTTAAAAAAACTATTTGACAATTGCATAAAAAGGTGAAGTTAAAAATAAACGAAACATATTACCGAAATGCACTTTCAACTTGTTAGGTCGTGTTACATACATTTAGTACGTGTTGAAGAGATGTGAAGTACAGAATAAAAATGGCCAACCGGACACCAGTGGGATCCGAACCCACAACCTCCCGATTTCGCGTCGGTTGCTCTACCACTTGACTTGGTCCACAACGGGCGACTTGCACGCACTCTACAGTGTGATGGCAGTAGTGCCAGGGCCTGTACCTTAGTTAGATCCTTTCCAACAGAACAAAGATGACCTAGGCCACCATAGCTCGATTGGTAGGGCAACTGACACGAAATCGGCATGTTGTGAGTTCGGGTCCCACTGCTGTCCGGTTGGCCATTTTTGTTCCGTACTTAACATCTCTTCAACACGTACGTAACACAATCTAATAGGTTGAAAGTAGATTTCAATGCGGTCGTGAAAATTAAATATTCAAAAGCTGTTATACCCAGAACAATTGAATGTTGAAGAAGAGCACTCAACAATCTCAGTTTTTTAATTAATATTTGACAAATGGCAGAAAAACCTAAAGACAAACTGAAATTTACTAACAAGACTTCAAAAATAGATTTTAGTGATAGTGCTGTGGTCGGTCAGCTGTATCTATCATTGATCGAATGTCCACCTCCAGCACTGTTCTGGAGCAAGGAAGAATCTGCAAGTGGTCTTCTATACTAATTTTTTATGAATTCCATAGAAAGAAAAAAAGCTGCTTTGACACATGTACGTGCTTCCACATATTGAAGTCATTTGTAGCCTAAATTGTCTTAAGTTTGGGTCTTTTTACGCTGGAGAGCAGTTTTAAAATGTGATCCCCTTCCGTGTTCGGTTCAAATCCAAAGATCTTCCCTGGGAAGAGAACATTGATATTCAGTTGCAGGAGCCTAAAATATCAGCAGTGTTATTCCAGGAGTACTTCACTTAAAATTTATTCGAAAGTGAAGCACTGTGTTCCAGCCAGACTGAGCTGCCCCGTACACCAATGGAAATGAAAGTAATTTCTGGTATTTACTGTATGGTTGGTTGCATATATTTTCAATGGCTGAGGTTGGCATGGAGTTCAAAATCTGAAATAATCTCATAGCCATTTTTTTTTAGTGGTTAGAACTTAATACTGACATTTGTGAGGGTTCATTTTTCTCCAAATTTTTTATTTACAATTACAAAATCAACCAAATGTACTCTGTATCAAGTGAAAACATAAAAGCAGGAAATAATGTTAAGGAACTGATTAGTTCTCACTCGGATCTGCAATGGGCATGAAATTTAATATATTTTCTGAACGACTATGAAATATTTTTCGTAAATGTTCTTCATATTTCAAAATAATTCAAAAAGCTTTCGCGGGCCGCAGATTGTGTCCTCGTGGGCCGCCTGTTGGAAACCACTGGTGTATCATGAGCAGGGCCTCTCAGAGTGCAAGGTGCAAAAGACGACTTTGCTAGGTTGACCAGAGTGCAGACCCCCACTCCTGGATTTTAAGCAAGAGCGCTGTCTCTCTCTTTCCCTACGCCTGTCTCGCTCGGCCCGCCTGTCTCCCCCCCTTCCTCACTTGATCTGTAGCGCTCCACCATCCGAGCAGAGTTTAGCCGAGTCGTCCCGAAACAAAACGCTGGTCCGAGCCGAGCCGACTCGGGCCGATGCACGGTGCAAAGAACCTCGGTTTACACGCGTGAAATTTTAGGCCTTTGAGAGGCCCTGATATTAAGTAAAAGAAATGCTTTGCGGGCGTAGGATATTGCAGGAGCAACTCTACAGGTTCACTGTGTAACCTTTATCGCTATCTGAAGCAGCAATTTGTCTCAGGGACAAGAGGCAACCTACACGTTCGAACAAGATGAAATATTAATCATTATTTAAATTTGAAGGATATCTGAAAATTTGAATGCTGTTTTAGCTTAGTGAAGCGGTGCTTTTCGTTTGCTTCCGGCAAATGTACGCCTCTGCCTTTATTACAGACAGTAAAAGTGTATCAGATATAAAGAACTGGAAATTATATATTCTATCATTTTTGCTGTAGAAACTTTTTCCACAGATATTTGGAAGTTAGTGAAAAATAATTTCGAGTATCTCCATTATTAATTCTCGTACGGGAAAAGTTTATGAAACCTAAACGATCGGAAGTTATATTTAGGACAACTTTTATTATATTATAATTTGGACGTTCACGGCCCATGTAACCATCAGTGATGTAATATTTTTGGGATTATGCCGTGTAATTAAAGTATATAAACCTACCCAACGCGCGTTTCAAAAGGTACCTTGCCTTTTTTCATCAGGAGAAAACAGAAAACGGAAACACGACGCATCAACGGTTGCTGAGAGAAAGCAACAAAGAACTTGAAATGGTGTCCTAAGATGTCATAGGGACGCCATTTTAGCCCCATGCTAGAAACAAAGCATCCTGCAACCAACTAAGGACAGTTTGCCTAAATTGCAACAATCGGGGTATCTACAGAGTTTCCTGTACTTGTGGCAAGGTTTATACTGGACAGACCTTGAGAACGATATGTACTCGCATTAAGGAACATAATAGCTATATCAGACTCAACCAACCTGATAAATCAGCTGCTGCTGACCATGCTTTAACACCTGGTCGTGCTGTCATGTTTCAAGGTGTGGATGTTCTTGCGTGTATAAAACAATTTCGCCACAGAATCATCAGGGAGGCGGTTGAAATACGTTAACACCCAGATAATTTCAACCGCGACACAGGCCACAACCTCAGTGAATCATGGCTACCTAATATTTATTTATTTATTTATTTAGACCGCTATTTTACCAAAGGTATATTAGGGTTATAGTTTAAAATCATAACGAAGAGAATTCTCATAAATTTAGTTTACAAAAGTTTTGTTAATGAATGTGAGAAACTGCACATAACATTATCTCTTGAATACATGATACAGTGGTCTAGAAAGTTCCAGGTTACAACCATTCAGGTGGCATTGTAAAAAAAGTCTTTTCATTTCAAACACTGGACAGTCAAATATCAAATGATTCACTGTTTGAACTGATCCACAAAAGCATGAGTAGCCACCTGTAACATTAAGTTTAAAGCTTTCTAAATAAGATTTAAATTTTCCATGACCAGTTAAACATTGAATTAAAACAAAGTTCGGCACTAACGATTTACACAATAGTCGATTTTGAACTTCCGGAAAAAAATATTTCTCGCATAACAGACCCTTTCAAACTGCATGTCCATAAAATATTCCAGTGATGTAAAATATATTGCCTAATTTGTCTTTGAACATAACATATTGGAGATTAAGGCATGCAATATCCAAAAGAGATGTAGCAGCTGATATAGCTAATGCGTCTGCTTTTTCATTACCAGTAAACCCAGTGTGACCTCTAATCAGAACCACGTACATTACACGACCTAATAGGCTGAAAGTTGATTTTGATTACAATGCGGTCGTGAAAATTCAATATTCAGTGTTATCCTTACTGTAGCTTACAATATATATTATGAATTAACCAAATGAATGAATGAATGAATGAATGAATTGCCTGATGTGACTGGATTCATGCATGCATGAGTGGATGAACATTTCTCCTTCCCAATCACGGATAAGAATGTTTTTATTTTTAATTTCCTGCATCATTGATTTCCTTGTCCGACTCGTTGGCTGAATGGTCAGCGTACTGGCCTTCGGTTCAGAGGGTCCCGGGTTCGACTCCCGGACGGGTCGGGGATTTTAACCTTCATTGGTTAATTCCATTGGCCCGGGGGCTGGATGTTTATGCTGTCCCGAACATCCCTGCAACTCACACACCACACACAACACTATCCTCCACCACAATAACACGCAGTTACCTACACATGGCAGATGCTGCCCACCCTCATCGGAGGGTCTGTCTTACAAGGGCTGCACTCGGCTGAAATAGCCACGCGAAATTATTATTATTGATTTCCTTGCATCGTCTATGCTTTTTGTCCAACCCTTGTTCCGTTTCTCTACGGGCTCGGGTATGAGGTGAGATGAAACCGTCGTGGCGGGTTTTTGCGACAGGGTGCTCTTTCTGACGTCAACCTTATCAGAGAAGTAAATGAGATGAAATGAATTACGTGATATATGTTAGTAAGAAGGGAGAGGGCGAAACCTGGTGCCGGCACATAGCCTACTCCTGTCGAATAGCACCAAGGGATTTGTTCAAGGCTTAACGTCGCCATCTGACGGACGAATCACCATCAACAGCGTCATATGCCCTCACTCCATATGAGCACTGCAGAGAGGTTTGGAATTGAATCCAGGCTTTTGGCACGCAATCTAGTGACTAGAAATTGTATACCACCACCTCTCCTAATCCGCCGGCCAATATTCTGGTGGTGACATTTTCTTTCGCCACAAGGCGGGCTATCCTTGCATCTTCTATATGCTTACATAATTAGAACATCCTACTGTTAATATAGATGGAGGATTGGAACATTATATTGCCGATCATCTAGGCAGTACAGTGCCTAGTCAGAGCGTTTACTATGAGAGTTCGTTCATACGATATCTGATGTGGGTTGGAACAGTTTATTTTAAACATAAATTAAAATATTAGCCAAAGTACCTTGTAACGATTGTTTTAAATTTTCTTAAACATTAAATTAGATTTTCGTTCAGCATGTATCGAATAAGCGCGGACCACCTTCTAACATTAAATAAAAAAACTATTTTTATTACTTTTATTTTTTAATAAATTTCTATGTCCCCTAAACCTAAAATGAAAAAAAAAGCACTATTGCTTGGAATGTTTATCTGAAATCTTTAGAAATATATGCAAGAACTTCTGTACCCTCCTATCCTAATTCATTAGCAATAACAATACTAATTTCGTGTGGCTATTTCTAGCCGGGTGCATCCCTTGTAAGGCAGACCCTCCGATGAGGGTGGGCGGCATCTGCCATGTGTAGGTAACTGCGTGTTATTGTGGTAGAGGATAGTGTTGTGTGTGGTGTGTGAGTTGCAGGGATGTTGGAGACACCACAAACACCCAGCTCGCGGGCCATTGGAATTAACCAATGAAAGTTAAAATCCCCGACCCGGCCGGGAATCGAACCCGCGACCCTCTGAACCGAAGGCCAGTACGCTGACCATTCAGCCAACGAGTCGGACATTCATTAGCAATGAAAAGAGAAAACAATTAAATTGTATCGTCATCTCTGATAATTCTGTTTGTTATTAATTTGAAAGTTATAAGGCACCTCTATATATCTTTTTTTTGTATATAAAAGTTTTCAATGTTAATATCTGTATTTCAGACATCTCCTCAATTATTCTTACAAACATCATCCAACGGAATTATTAATTCCTGAAGAAGCAAAATGTCTCCCATTGAAGCAGGAAAATTATATCTTCAATGGATCGACGTTAGTATTTTTTTTTTTTTTAATCTTTGAACACTACCTGACATTCAGAAGGTCAATTTGTATTTTCATCTGTACATCGACTGCCGCTGGCTTATTATTAGCCTTCCCTCGGGCATTTACATTGGTATCTTGTTCCTGTGTTCTGCCCCAGGGAAATCTGTTAGTGGCGGACGACTTGATAGATGCGCGAGTTGTCCCTTTGCGCAGGGAAACGTGACCTCTTCAAATAGGAGTGTACAAGGCAGTCTAGAGAGCGAATCCCGGTGCATACCCAAACTTAACTGAAGAGTACCACACATGCAGCTTAAACAACCTAGGTCTTTAAAACCTCAAACAGCCAGAATCTTCTTCTTCAGCTTAGTCAGGTGGGATTATTATTATTATTATTATTATTATTATTATTATTATTAATCCTGGATTTCTCCCTTCCCCGCAAATTTATTGGGGTCGGCACGGAATATGGATTTGGCCCAGTTTTACGGTGGAATGCCCTTCCTTACAACAACACAAGGATGTTAGTAATCAATAATTCAACATTGCGTGTTTGTGTGGTCGTTAGTAGTGTGTATATGAAGAAAAGTTTATTCAGACGAATACAAACACCCTGGCCGGGAATCAAATCCGGGGCCATCTGATTTTAATAACTTACGGGCAAAAATACCTCAGCCTTTTTATCTGTCTTTCATAAGAGATTACGAAGTACGGTATAATATCCCTTAATTACGAGGAATTTTGGGTGTCTCAGAGGTGGGGGGGGGGGGCGGGGGTTGTTCACTCCTTGTAGGTCCAGAAGTACAATACTGTTTTCCTAACGTGGAATGAGCTATAGTTCAGTGGTCGCGCGTTTAGTCCACTAGCAAGTAGCGAGTAAAGTAGCCCGGCTTTCAACTTTTCCCGCATACTGTTTACAATCTGCTACTTAGCTAGTGAACATGATTAGGGGAATGTCGGGAGGTATCCGACAGTTTAACTTTTCTGCCATAATTTGTTTATGGAATAGGAAAAAAAAATCATGTAATGCGTTTTATAAGCATCTATAATACCTTTGCTGGCAGGACCTAGTGTTTACAGTGCACCATGTCTTCTGGTATAGGCTAGAGCAATTTTGTTACTTTCATTGACCTGTCTCAGTCTTATGAAAGTGACTGAGGTATGAGTGATGCTAGTAAGGCCATTCCTTATGCAGCCAGTCCCTGCTATGAATGGTGTGAAAATGTTTCTCATAGGGGTGGTTGATGCATTTCAGTGGGCTTGGCAGACTGGTATGTAATAGCAACTTCTGGCTCGGTGAGGAAAACAACGGGAAACTACCTCACTCCTCACTTCCCTAGTACGCCCCTTCAGTGATGCCTAGGCAATCTGACAGCTGATGGCGGAGCTGTTGAGGATCCAACCAGCCTTAGGGCTGACGACTGAATATACATACATACATACATACATACATACATACATACATACATCTATATTCTTATATTAACGTACTCACTAGAATATATTTAATCACAATTTAAAACACGGACAATATTAACAAATTAAGAGGTCATTACACTTTCGTAAGTTTGAAAAATGGAGGGTGGTATCGGACGGTCAATCTTTTTTAACAAAAAGATATTTTTTTCACATTAAAAATACAAATAAATTAACGTTTAGCCGTTCTTCAAATATCACACTCATTAGCGTTGAAGATTCTTGATGGACTAAACAAATATTTAGTCATAAGGTCATTTAATTTGTCAAAAAATATGTCCACTTGCTCCTTGTTGAAGCCTACTGTGATTGTGCGATACCAGCCGCCGTCCGATACCTCCCGATCCACCCCTACACTGAGCGAGTTTACTAGCAGCTAGTGAATTCGCCGGCTAGTAGCTAGTAAACTCGCTCATTGTAATCGAGCCTTACGTACAGTAGGCGAATCGTCGACGCTTGTCAAAACTGCGATAACATCCTATTAGCCTGGAATACATTTTTTTGCTCTATCGACGATTATGTTCCTTTCCACGCTACTCTGTTTCCTTCAACGGCTTCAATGGTGCTCTAGGGCCGAATTCATAGACAGCACTTATACATAAGTGCCCCTTATAATCCAGGTTTCATTTCATATTACCTACTTAAGTGTCCCATTTATTGCTATAAGTGGACCTCCCACACACACTTAAGTGACTCACTTATGTTGCAGCAACATGGAGGATAATTATTTTGCTGAATATTTTGCATTTCATTCACAGAATTCTTTCCGTGCACACAGTAGAGATGGAAAATCCTGTCGAAATGTAATGTGACCAAAAAATTAAAGAAGGTTTCGTTTTAATAAAGTGAGAGTTATGAATATTCTTGTTCCTTTGTGTGAGAGAGTGAACATAGCCTCTAAAGGACTCACTAGCTCACCATTAATGAAGATATTGTTTTGAGATTTTATGCCACCTCTTAATTTCAGATTATTATTATTATTATTATTATTATTATTATTATTATTATTATTATTATTATTATTATTATTGAACCTCCGTGGCTCAGACGGCAGCGCGTCGGCCTCTCACCGCTGGATACCGTGGTTCAAATCCCGGTCACTCCATGTGAGATTTGTGCTGGACAAAGCGGAGGCGGGACAGGTTTTTCTCCGGGTACTCCGGTTTTCTCTGTCATCTTTCATTCCAGCAACACTCTCCATTCTGATTGCATAGCATCTATCAGTCATTAATAAATCACTTTAGGAGTGGCGACCCCATCGTACTAACAGCCTATATACGATTCATTCATTCCATCCCTGACCCGGTCATTGACTGGAAAACAGGTTGTAGGTTTTCATTATTATTATTATTATTATTATTATTATTATTACCATCGTCATTACCGGTATTTCGATTAATTCATTGGAAACGTGTTACAAGTTGATAAGTTATCAAGACTGTAGGCCTATGGAATAGTAAGAACTATACTCAGTTATAAGAAAAATGAACGTGTTGCACTACCAGATCGTTTGCCGGATTATATAAGAATTTTCTGAAATTATGGCATCGCACATCAAAACATACCATTTACATTTTATTGGGGAAGTAATTAGGCCTTTTACAGCGTAACGGCTGCGGATATATTTGTCAAATCATTAAAAGCGTTGTAAGGCTAGATATTCTACATTTGGATGGATATTTTTATAGGTTCGAGTACCTGGATGACTATAAACATATCATAAAAAGAAAATTAGACTCTGGGCATTTTCGTAGTTTGCATTGTCCACAACAAGCTTTCCCGCGTCATTCATATTCTGATGAGAAACTGTGTCGTTCTGCTTGTTCTATATTATGCGCATATTCTTGCAGGTGCCGTCTCAGCTCGCCGTTTTGTTATCCAATCTGATAACCAAATACAATATAGACGATCTTTTAACCTCAAAAATATCGCGCGCGGTCGCGCGATGTTCTTCGATAAACAAAACACAATGGATCATCTCACTATTCGGTAGCCAGAACTACACGATCCAGGAAGCATGGACATAATATACAGCATTGCCACATCTTCAGCGAAACTTACTGTATCAATGAGTGTGCTCTTTAAGTGCTGTCAATGAAATGTAAAGTCATACAAGTGAATACTTATAAGTGATCCCTTATTACTTAAGGGTTCCACTTATGTATAAGTGCTGACTATGAATTCGGATCTTTTTTGCAATGATACCATGTGTGATTTTATTCGTATAATTTAAGACATTTACTTTCTCTGAAAGTTTAATTTAAATTGATTTACATAAAGATACTTTATACATACACAATGTGACACTTGGCTAATAATTACAACAGTCCGGATCTCGAAACTTACTTGAAAAAAATCACATATATCGATTGTTCGATCAATGGGGCGGATGGTGCTGACTTCCAAAGACAAGCGTACTAACTCGAACCGAAGATCAGCCTGTACATTTGCTCTGTTTCTGTATTTCGTTTTCATTGGAGAGCTTTCTCTAGTTGAGATGACAGAGATGAAGAGAAACGTCTACAAATACAGCTGTTCTCAACCTGTTGTCCCTTCTACGATACTATCTTCTCTCGTACGACTGTAATCCGCTTGTGGTTGCGTTGTACGGCTTCCCTTCTTCACGGTAATGGTTACTTATAAGCTGTACAGGCGCCACCTTTCTTCTCTTAGCCTTATTCGTTTTTAACAATCTGACACTTCTAGATGGTAGTTAAAATTTTAATATTTCGACAAAGAAAATGACTCCTGGTTATCATTCCAACGTTTGAATCCGTTTCTGATGTTAAGAACAATTTATATTCAACAGATAAAAGATATAAGATGTAAACCATTTTATATTTTATTAGGCTATTTCAGCGAAAACAATCTGCCGGAATTTTAAAATGCTGTTTTTTTTCGTTGCATCGAAACAGACAGCTCTTATGACGACGATGGGATACGAAAGGCCTAGGAGTGGAAAGGAAGCGGCCTTACCCTTCGATAAGCTACAGCCCTCAGAATTTGCCTAGTGTAAAAATGGGAAACAACGGAAAACCATCTTCACGGCTGCCAACAGTGGGGTTCGAACCCAATATCTCCCGGATGCAAGCTCACAGCTGCTTTAAATTACCAATTTATGAAATAATATATATATCACTAATTCATAAAGATTCTTTTTTGCCGGGCTGAGTGGCTCGTATCGGCAGATTTTTAGGCACGTAAAAGGACTCCTGCGTGACTAAATTTTGGCACCTCTGCATCTCCGGAAACCGTAAAATGTAGTTAGCGGTACGTAAAGCCAGTAACATATATAAAGCATTTTTTTCTTTTCAGCGGATATGTAGACCATGCAGAAATTGTTTCCCTATTTTTTTCTTGTAAGATAAACGTATTTAGCCTGGTAAAATCACGTAGGCTGTGTGGACCTCGAATCAGCGCTCAGATGCAGGTAATGTTCCTGACCTGGCCGGGAATCGAACCCGGGGCCTCCGCGTAAGAGGCAGGCATGCTATCCCTATATCGCGATGTTGGATTTTTAACTCTTACAGCAGATACAAATACGAGGGGAACCCAAAAATAACCGCACGTCGTGTTAAGTAACCCCGCCAAGCGGCGTGGCTTGAGACGGCTGTAGCAAGCCCCTGTGCCAGTTTTCGTGCGACGTGATTTTCGACCTCTTCGATTTTTGTGACGTTATGAACGGTGGACCAAGTCTTCTAACTTGAGTGTTTCGAAGCGGTTGCACGAGTGTGTTCGGTTGAAACGACCCCATTTGTGGCTGATTGGGGACTGGTTTCTCCACCATGGCAATGCTCCAGCCCACACAGCCATTTCTATTCGGGATTTTTGTTGTTGTTGTTGAAAAATCGCGTGACACCGCATACTCACCCACCCTGTTCACCAGATGTCGCACCTTGCGATTTCTTTTTCTTTCGCCGCATGACAAGGGAGCTCAAAGGGAAACACCCCCTGTGGTGGGGGTGGCACAATAACACACACACAGTATCCCCTGCCGACTAAAAGGGGCCACAGGGCCTCTTTACTTTGGATCGTGGGTTGGCGACCACGGGGCCCTTAGCTGAGTCCTGACATTGTTTCCACTTACGTATGCCAGGCTCCTCACTTTCATCTATCCTTTCCGACCTCCCTTGGTCAGCTCTTGTTCTTTTCCGACTCCGACGGTATGAGGTTTGCGAGGACTAGGGAGTCTCCCATTTTCACGCCCTTCGTGGCCCTTCATCTTTCTTTGGCTGATACCTTCGTTTTTCGAAGTGTCGGATCCCTTCCATCTTTTTCTCTCTAATTAATTTTATATAGAGGATGGTTACCTAGTTGTACTTCCTCTTAAAACAATAATCACCACCACTACCAGTCATTAATTTTCACGCCCTTCGTAGTGCACCCGTCATGCCGGGCTCAGCTCGGCCGGTGAGCGAAGATCTCCAGGGTGTAGATCGTTCGCTTATCGGCTGTGCGAAAATTTTAAAGTGCAGGGATAGATGATGAACTAGTGGCAAATGAGAGAAAGCTAAATAGGTTTTACACATTTATTATAACTACTGCTCTTCTTAAACTTTACAATAATTTACAAAATCTAGGTATTTTGTTTATATAATTTGTCTTCTTTTATGTCGTAATCACATAGACACCTCATCGATAAACGGAACAGCAAATGCCTGAATCTGCAAATATAATATTTATATTTTTGGTTGAAAAGTAATTAAATAATTAATAATTAATTTGAGATGATCTCTCCCATTGATAATTAAATAACTTGAAAATAAACTTCCTTCCTCCATGGATTTAACTTTAACCAAGTTTGAAAATGATCATTTTCACTCCTCTTTGAAAATTAAATAAAACATTTTCTCTCATGAAATTATGGTTAAATCGTCTTCCTTGACCTTTAAATTAATTAATAAACTCTATTTTATAATTATTTAGTAGTTGATTTTCACATAATAGCTTGGAACTTGACCTCATGTCAACACACGTTTATCCAGTAATTGAAATAATTAATTAAATAGCTTTTACAATTTTGATTTTGTGAGTTCAATCCACTGACATGGCCTATACTTATTTATGTGTATTCGTTAGTCAATACCCTATTCTTCCTTAAAAACGAATAAAATTCACTAAAGGTTTAAATTCAGTCAAATGGTGAACCGCTAAAGTTGGCGTAAAATAGGCTAAAAATTCCACGAAACAACGAAGAGCATCATCACAAATATGAATTGAAAAATTACATTAAGCGAAATACAGTTAAATCACACACACTACACTCATACAAGGATACACGGAAATATTATATACATGTTTACACGAACGCTAGCCCTTGATTA
This sequence comes from Anabrus simplex, assembly GCF_040414725.1. Taxonomy (NCBI): domain Eukaryota; kingdom Metazoa; phylum Arthropoda; class Insecta; order Orthoptera; family Tettigoniidae; genus Anabrus; species Anabrus simplex. Next base: position 97,649,223 of record NC_090277.1, on the reverse strand, counting down.
TTAATTTTCATGTTTAGTCAAAGTTAGGAAAAATATTCTCATGATGACACTATCGTGGCGACCTCCTCTCATCAACTTGAAATGTGACAGAGCAATGATTATCACTTTATTAAAGAACTCAGTTATACGACGATGTTCAGAGAAAATTTTACGAACAAAAATCATCCAAAAATCATCGATAAAATTGCTAAAACACAGGCCAGAATTAACATTCCGCGCACGCGGTTAATGAGCTACGACATTTATTTTTACTTCTTCACCATAATTATGGCTCTCGATTAATCTGCACTCACAACGAAGAAATTACGTCAAGTAACATATTTTCTTCTTAAATTGACTCACTAATGGATGCACAGCTCATCTGCTGAATTCAATAATATCCATCTACCAGTCAACTAATTATCACAGCACAGCAAATATATAAAAATGTATCGGTCAGATACTGCCATTTCCCAGGCCTAAATTACTATAAATGAGCGCACATCAACCATATTCAATAATAACTAATATTATGCTCATGACCTTAGGTGTTCTTTTACGCGATAATTAAGTTAATTTATTTTTATTATTATTATTATTATCATCCCTGGCCGCGCAAGATCATGCATGCGGAAGCTACTGCACAATAATATTTCAGATGACTCTATTGCACTCAAAATTCAACCATACGTCGCATAATTGAAGAATGAACTCTGACATAATAGAATCCACGAAATTTCTGTCCCATTTGATCTCAATTCAAGTCTAAAAATATTCAAATAGTCCTAGTTTAACGTTGAGGTCATATTATATTTATTTCTCCTGCCACAATGAACTCGGGACAGTTGAAACACTTCTCGAAGACATTCACTCAAGCAAACTAATAGGTTCAAATTACTCACACATCCTCAAATTACCTTCACCAAGAAAGAAGAGGTGGAAAAATTCTAACTAATAGAAAATTTTCTAAACAAATAAGTAGAGGCTATATCATTACAGTTACATTACAGATAGAAAGAAAGAATAACAATGTTTAAATATTACTTGGTGATGACTGTCGGTTGTAGAACTCGGGCTGATGACCTAGTGCATTACCACATTACGCACCATCGATCCTGGTCACGCCCGTCTGGACTGCCTTACATTTTACTCGTACATTGAGGACATGCTGGCGCGCTGGAAATCACACCATTCACCTCGTAAGAAGACAGGCATCCTGACTTGAACTCGAACCAGTGATCTCTTCTGTGGAAGTCCTTGTGAAAGCTGAAACTGAAAATTACGTCTGAGACAAGTCCAAAACACACACCGCTGTTTGATAAGATGGAAAAGAAACTTATCTTTTAAAATCTGTTGAATTGTAAGTGGAATCCGCAAATATCTGAACTGCTGTTGCAACAAGTTGTAGGCTCTGAATAAGACGAAGTTCCCTGGTAAGCGAAGTGCGTCTTCTCCCGTCCGTAGTTGAAGCTAGAGTAATTCTCCACAAGTCGCGTTCAGAGGTAGAAATTTCCGAGTAAAGTTTCCTCAGGAAAATCCATAATTCACCGTCTTAAGACAGGGGTGCGTCTTTTCCTTATAAGCGATTGGTTAATTTATTAACTTCGCACCAAATTGATCGCTTGATTGGCTGCCATAGTCAGACGTCATGCACCTTCACTAATATCGATCGAGCACTTGACACACATTCTGCCTGGTCACGTGGCATTCACGGCTGATTTGAAGGTTATTTGGCTAGCTGTATCTGCGCTCTCCCCTCGTTCGCCCTTGGTTGGAATTCCCGGACACCTGGTGCTTAGCTCAGCCGACTCGATGTGTTAAAACTCCCTTCCTGGTTCACGAAATAATGTTCCAACACACAGTAGAAATAAATTATTTTCCAATAAATGATTTTTACCAATTTTGAAGGGGACAGTAGCTATTGTATTTCTTTGGCCGATACCTTCATTTTTCGAAGTGTTGGACCCCTTCAGTTTTTTCTCTCTGATTAATATTATATAGAGGATGGATGCCCAGTCGTACTTCCTCTTAAAACAATAATCACTAAAGGGATCACTGAGGGGGAAACGTTTTGCAGACATTCCGCAGGTGAAAAGAGAATAGAAGGCGGTGCTGTAAGGCATCCGAAAAGGACGAGTACAAGAGGTGTTCTGCACACTGGAAAAGAAACGTCTGAGCAAATGTATTAGTGTTAATGGAGTGTACTTCGAAGCTGTCTAACGTTTGTAACTCGAAAACAAAATTCTGAATTTGTTGAAAAATGGTGTCCGGTTATTTTTTGGGTCCCCCTTTGTATGATGCAGATGATTCATAACTGACATTTTCGGAGCCCTGGCTGAATGGTTTGCGTCCTAGCCCTCGGTTTAGAGGGCCTCGGGTTCGATTTCCGGCCAGGCCGAGGATTTTATCAGAGTATGTTAATTACTCTGGCTCGGGAACTAAATTTTTGTGTTGTTCTTAATACACTTCTCTTCATCAACACACAGCACACCACAGAAACAATAGCAAATATATACCTCTACTTAGGATTCGCGTCGGGAAGGGCATCCAGTCGTAAAACTGAGTCAAATCTCCACCCGCTGCCGACTCCAGAAATTGGCCAGGAAGATGATGGTTGTCCGCCGCTGTGGTGTAAAGGTTAGTGTAATTAGCTGCCACCCCCGGAGGCTCGGGTTCGATTCCCGGCTCTGCCACGAAATTTGAAATGTGGTACGAGGGTTGGAACAGGGTCCACTCAGCCTCGGGAGGTCAACTGAGTAGAGGGGGATTCGATTCCTACCTTAGCCAACCTCGAAGTGGTTTTCCGGGGTTTCCCACTTCTTCTCTAGGCAATTGCCGGGATGGTACTTAAGGCCACGGCCGCTTCCTTCCCTCTTCCTTGTCTATCCTTCCCAATCTTCCCATGCCCCCACAAGTCCCCTGTCAGCATAGCAGATGAGGCATACCTGTAGAAGTGCTTGTCCTACTGCCCAGTTGTATCCTCGTCCCAAAGTCTCACGCTTCAGGACACTGCCTTTGCGTTGGTAGAGGTGGGATCCCTCGCTGACTCAGTGGACAAAAAACCAACCCTGGAGGGTAAAGGGATTAAGAAAGAAAGAAAGATGATGCTTTATAACTGAGATAAGTAAACGTCAAGAAAGGTTTGATTTTGTTACATCGTTGTTTTAGTTCTTTGTTAATAATAATGATAAGTAATATTCGTACCGTATACTCACGAGCACAATCAGTTCCTAGTTCCCCGTATATCCTTGTTATTACCAGCAGTCAGCTCCATATTTGATTGTCTTCAGCATAATCAGTTCTCGCTGCCCCCATTCGACTTCGCCCATCGTGAGGGGTCAGTATCCATATTTGATTGTGTACACCGCCATCTCTTCTCCATGTCCTGCTGCTAATAGCTCATTTCCGTGTCTCTAATTGCTCTGTAGTAATTATTGTTCCACCACTAATTCAACCTCATCCTCTTGGATATTAGATCTCCTAAACTCTGCTGGACGTAGAGCTGATAGCAGCGTGATTTGATCACAATGGAGTGTAATACCTGTATTTCTTTAGTTTACGCCCAAGTGAGATTCTCGGTATACTCTGTTATCCATAATAAGGGGCAGTCAAATGAAAACCGAAAACTCGCTACAACGTGACCATGGAATGGTTTTATTCAACAGTAATTACCAAGAGCGTTAATAAATTTATCTCACTGGGAGATGAGAAGATCAGTTCCAGTTTTGTAGAAAGAGGTAGGTCACTGACGGATTCAGAACCGCACCCACTCTTGCACTTCTTCGTCCGAATGAATGTTTTTCTTCAGTTCGCCAAAAATGTGAAAATCACAAGGTGAAAGATCCAGGCTGTACGGAGGATGTTAAAGTGTTTCCCAGCCAAATCGAGCAATGTTTTCTGGCGTTCAAACTCTTTCAGACACAACCTGTGACAATAAAGTTCGGTGGCTAGTTCTGTACTCTCAACATAGGTAGATGAACAGTGCACGACAGTGACCTTATTGTCCTTCGAAATAGTCACCTCCCATAACTATGCACGGCTAAGATCGGCGATACATGTCGTGGAAACTGTGCAAGAAGGCTTCCTTTGGGATGATGTTCAAAAGCCTCGTCGCGTTTCGTTGGATGTCAGGAATATCGTCAAATCTCTTTCCTTTCAAAACGAGTTTGATGCGTGACTTTTCGGCTCTGACCTTTCTCCGACGTGGGATCCCGTAGAACGCCATTCCATGCTCTGCCGTTTCGTTTCAGGGTCGTACCTAAGACACCAGAATTCATCCTCAGTGACGATACAGTTCAAGAAATATGGTGTCGCATCCGCCGTTGCGACAAAATCCTGTGAAGCCTCTAAACGTGCCTGCTTCTGATCGTCAGTCAAGTAATGTGGCACAATACGAGAACACGTTTTCCTCTTCCCTAACTTCTGGGTAATGATTTGTCGCACGGATTCACGGTTAATCTGCAGTTCATCCGCTATCATGCGCACAGTTAATCGCCAATCGTTCGTGATTAATGTCCTCACCTTCTGAATGTTTTTCGTCACTGACGGCGGTCGCCGGTGTTCTGCTCCGAGGGTTGTCAAATACTTTCCCGGCCTCCTCAAAAACGGGTGAACCACTCGTACACACACTTCAAGGACAGTGTTTGATCTTCATAAACACGTACCAGCATTGCATGCGTTTCTTTCGGTGTCTTGCCAAGCTTAAAACAAAACTGTACGTTGATCTTTTGGTCGTTCATGTTCCTGTTCGCAGTTCAGAACCAACGCGCTGTGTCAAACAGGTCTTACAAGGCACACACATGATGCTCAACTGAACAACGTTGCGAGCAGGTGATCAAAACCTGCTGCTACGCAAGTGCAGCGTTGCGTGTCGCCAGTGTTGCCGGATCAACCGTTCTAACTTCATTCACCGAACTTTATTGTCACAGGTTGTAGTTACGGTTTTTTTTCGCTACGGAGCCCGTTTTGCGCCACTTTGTCACTAAGTTTTGCATTGCAGACTATGCTGGAAGTTTTGTCAAAACACTTCCAGTCTTCAACTCTTGCGCAAACAGTTTCGCACAGATTTTCCGTGAACCATGTTTCGCAGAAGACTCGACAATGAACACGGTCTGTTTTATCGTGAGCTTAAGTTATGAAGGGAGCTGCAGTCGTTATGTGAGGTAATATAACAAGTATTAGGGAGATGGTGGGTACGAACCCCATTGTCGGCAGCCCTGAAGATGGTTTTCCGTGGTTTCCCATTTTCGCAAAAGTCAAATTATGGGGCTATCCTTTAATTCAGGGAACGGCTGCTTACTTCCCACTCCTAGCCCTTTCTTGTCCCATCGTCGCCATAAAACCTATCTGTGTCGGTGCGACGTAAAGCAAAATGTAGTTATGAAGGAGGATAATGAACTATGACATGGAAGGTAAGATAAATAGAGGCAGACCGAGACGGTCATTGCGGGACTCAGTTTTTCATTATTTAGAAAATAAAGACATGAAAGCAAACCCCAGATCTAGTAACACATAGAGGATTGTGGAAGTGCGTAATTAACGCACAGAAGCTTGCAGACTGAACGCTGAAAGCCATCTCAGTCTATATTAAGATATGTTAATTGATTTTTGGAATCTTGAGAAACTCGCTGTTTATCTCCAGGATTCGGTCGTATGTGAAGTTTCTTATTATCTTGGGATGAATTTTATATAGAAGCAAAAGTATACCTGAGGTCAATGGTGCAATAAAATCAACGAAGATCCGATACTCAATATAGGGAGAAGTAACGGCCCGGCCGGCAGGCCGTTTGGGGAAGGCAGCACCTGCATCTGGGAGACGACGCCTGGGGGATATTGTGTATGCAACCCATCGGAGAGAGCTGTGTGACGGTAGGCATTACGTATTCACAGCGGCACGGAAAGGCTACCCCGCAGCTTTCTTCTGGAAATACAAGGTAGTGGAAGATGTGCTCTTGTAACGGACATGCTACAAGATGGACATAAAACTTGGTGAAAAAATCAGTAAACATGAGTACAGAAACAGTATGTGGCTTTATATTCCTTGGGTGACCGATTTACACTTGGTCCTTTTTCCTTACCGAAATGAATACCCATGAGTTTATCCTCTTTAAATTGAAACATTGCTCATAGTGGACATACAGATAGGGCTAGTTACCCAAAATTCCCGTGTTCGAACCCAGCCAAGTCAATTAAATTGTGAACAAGGGAAAATGTATATCAAGATATGTAAGAGAAACCAATCCTAGTGAAATACTCAAACAATGATGAAATATTTAATAAGTAGAAAGAAAACAGAAAAATATTCTCAAGTAAAATTCAAGTTTTTACCTATTTTTTGACATGTGAACCAAGTCCGTCGAGACGTTTCTCCCATCGTAGAATCAAGTTGAATAGACTATGCCTCATTCATAGAATTCTGTTCCCAGCGCATAACCTATTTTATTTCATATGAACTGAAAGGTTGACTTCCTAGGAATATCCTCTGTACCGAGCTCGATAGCTGCAGTCGCTTAAGTGCGGCCAGTATCCAGTAATCGGGAGATCGTGGGTTCGAGCCCCACTGTCGGCAGCCCTGAAGATGGTTTTCCGTGGTTTCCCATTTTCACACCAGGCAAATGCCGGGGCTGTACCTTAATTAAGGCCACGGCCGCTTCCTTCCACTTCCTATACCTTTCCCATCCCATCGTCGCCATAAGACATCTGTGTCGGTGCGACGTAAAGCAAATAGCAAAAAAAATTTTATATATATCCTCTGTGAATACCAAGAGGTAAAAAAAGTAAACTACCGGGCGAGTTGGCCGTGCGGTGAGGGGCGCGCGGCTGTGAACTTGCATCCGGGAGATAGTGGGTTCGAACCCCACTGTCGGCAGCCCTGAAGATGGTTTACCGTGGTTTGCCATTCAGTCAAATGCTGGAGCTTTACCTCAATTGAGGCCACGTCCGCTTCCTTCCCAATCCTAGGCCTATCCTATCCCTTCGTCGCCATGAGACCTATCTGTATCGGTGTGACGTAAAGCCAGTTGTAAAAGAAAAAGTAGACTCTTGTGCTGGTTACTGAGGTGGTGCAGCACTTTTATTTAGCCACACTCCCAGAGAGTTGCATGTACCGGGGATTGAACCCGGGCTTCTGAGGACGACAGCTAGTAGTGTTAACAGTTTCTCTACGGAGGCGGAGTGCATTGTCTGGACTGAATGGTAGATAATTGTACTTCCCAGCCATATTTATATTTTTTGTATGAACAGCCCAAACCTTGCACGTTCTGACTTCTTCAGAACCCTGAACAAATTCATAGGAGGTCGTACTCAGGTGGCTATACACTACTTCCAGGGAACGGAACTTTATATCACTAGGGAAGAAACTTCTCAAGAAACTGCTTCATGTGTTGAAAAACAGGTACCGCACGCAGTTTACATCTGCATTTTCCCTACTCTTTAATTATATCGTAATAAAAAAAGGGTTATTTTCCGATCCGCCCTCCTGTTACGCTTCAGTCGAGTTGATTCATGAGCGAAATTCTGCTACGCAAAGCAGAATTTAAATCTTGGAGGAAAAGACACGGCAAACATGAAAAAATGTGAGAAACAACCATTTTTATTTAACAGTTTCTATAATATTGTAATTGTAACTTGAATATTTAAAAGAATAGCATATATTTCTATTATTTGTTTATTTTACATGGACTTTATCAGTTGTTTCGTACATTTATATTTTTATAGTTAATTTGTTTATTTATGCGTTTTTGTTTATTTATGCGTTTTTATTTATTTATTTATTTATTTATTTATTTATTTATTTATTTATTTATTTATTTATTTAACCCGTTTACCGTCCAGGGTTGTCTTTTCCCTCTGCCGCCTCAAGGACATTGTCCTGGAGCGAGAAAAATTTGGTCGGGGATAAACTGGGGAGGAGGACCAGTACCTCGCCGAGGCGGCCTCACCTGCTATCCAGGACTGGGGCCTTGTGGGGAATGGGAAGATTGCAAGGAATAATAATAATAAAAATAATAATAATAATAATATAATTTCGTGTGGCTATTTCTAGCCGAGTGCAGACCTTCTAAGGCAGACCCTCCGATATGGTTGGGTGTCATCTGCCATGTGTAGGTAACTGCGTGTTATTGTGGTGGAGGATAGTGTTGTGTGTGGTGTGTGAGTTGCAAGGATGTTGGGGACAGCACAAACATCCAGCCCCCGAGCCACTGGAATCTTAAAATCCCCGACCCGGCCAGTAATCGAACCCTGGACCCTCTGAACCGAAGACCAGTACGCTGACCATTCAGCCAGCGAGTCGGACATTGAAAGGGATGGGATAGGAAGAGGGATGGAAGTGGCCATGGACCCCAAGTTGTATACCATCCCGGCATTTGCCTGGAGAAGTAGGAATACCACGGAAAATCACTTCGAGGAATACCTGAGGCGTGAATTGAACCCCCTATACTCATTTGACCTCCCGATGCTGAATGGACCTCGCTCCAGTCCTAATAGCACTTTTCAAATTTCGCGCCAGAGCCGGGAATCGAACCCGGGCCTCCCGGGGTGGCAGCTAATCACACTAAGCACTACTCCATAGAGGCTGACAATATTGTAATTACTTCGAGAATATCTAAAAGAATAGCTTCTCTTTTTACATTGGTTTTTGTTTTGGTTTTTCGTATATTTATAATTTTTATTATTTATTTATTTATTTATTTATTTATTTATTTATTTATTTATTTATTTAAGGGAGAATGACTGTTGTCTAAATTGTTACTGTTGCCGTATTGTAATTTAGAATTGCCCCTAATTATAGATCTATGTTAACGAAATAAAATAGAAAGAGGTTAAGTAATCAATCGTAACTGATTCCACTCCGGCTAAGGTCGGTGACATTTGTGGGTGTTTAAATGGGTTAACTCCGTGTCGTTAGCTTTAAGCTCGTTAAATAACTCTTGAAAGATCTATAGCAATTGAGAGCATGTTAAACTCTGTACGTATTGGTGAATACGTGCGTGTGTTATTTGTTTGAAGTGAAAACAGTGATTCGTCTTGTTAACCATTTATTAGCATTAACACACTATCTACTTTACATTCGATGATGCAATGCATGACGACTCATGAATATTTAATTTGTAGTTCAACAGGAATATGCACATTATAAACAACGAAAGCTTCACGAATATCGTGTTTGGGTTGTTTAATGATATACTTCTTTTGTGTGTTCAAATTTGTTTTTGTCTGTTCGTTTATTTTCGTATTTGTTTAATTGTTTATTTGATTTCCTCTTCATTTTTGTTCACTTTTTATTAATTTTTTACTTTATTTTGGCCTTTTGTTTTTGTTGCTTACTTGCATTTTTTGTTTTGTCTGTTTAGCGGGTTTTGTTTGTTTGCTCATATATTTATTCAATCATCAATCAATCGCCACCGATCTCTGTTATTTATTTAGTCTTTTCTTAAATGACTTCAAAGAAGTTGGAAATTGAACGAGCATTTCCCTTGGTAAATTATTCCAATCCCTAATTCCTCTTCATATAAAGGCATTTTTACCCCAATGTGTTCTCTTGAATTCTAACTTGATTTTCATATTATGATCTCCCCTGCTTTTGAATCATCCACTCGAGCTTAATTGTTCTTATGCTGCATTATTATTATTATTGATTATTTATTGATTTTATGTTTTGTTTCTTTGAATGTTTGGTTTTTCTGTGTTCGCTTTCGAGTTTTTTTGTTTGTGGCTTGTTTGCTCATATATTATTTGATTTTTATTTGATTGTTTTTTATTGTTTTTTTTATTTTTTTTGCTTGTTTGCTAATTATTTTTATTTGTTTGCTGACGCGTATTTTTGTTTGTGTGCCCATTTTTTTTACTTATATGTGTTTGATAGTTTGCGTGTTTATACAGAATGTAACAGTATGGTAGGCCAAACTTTCAGGACACAATCGTAACACGTAGGAGAAAAAAATATGTCATTCGGACATGGGTCCTGAAAAGCTTAATTTCCATGCAAGAACTCATTTTCTACAAGTCTACATAGTACATTAATAATGGAAAACACAGGAACGGATCAGTATATTACATGATCTTCCTTTTTTTCACATGAAATTTTCAAAATGTTCTCATCATCGCATTGATTCCTGAATGCGCGGATGTGTCCCTGGAGTATATGAGTTTTTAACTAACAATTGTTATTAGTTTAACACTTCGATTGAAAGTAGATAGATAGATAGATAAATGTCTTTATTGGCGTAGTTAAAGCCATTAGGCCTTCTCTTACACTAAACCAATTGTACATAGAATCAAAGTTAACACTACCGTAATTAATACTAAGTATAGCACAGTTAAAGACAATCTAAATACTTTATAACAGAAATAAAATTCCACCCCAGTGAGATAAACATACTTACATCAACAACTATAATAATAGGCATAATAATAATAATAATAATAATAATAATAATAATAATAATAATAATAATAATAATAATAATAATAATAATAATAGCTAGTGGTAATAATGTACTAACACCATCAGTAAAGTACTAGAAATGCACAGTTCATTCGTATCCTGCTGTACCTCTTAACGCTCTTTTAAATGACCTTGTGGTTGGTATTCCTCTGACGTTATCCGGTAAGCGATTCCATTCTCGGGCGGCAAACACAGAAAATGAGTAATTATATGTTGCAGTTCGATGGTGAGGAATGACGAGCAGGTTTGATGTTTGAGCCCGTGTATCTCTGTTGTGCACATTTGAGAAATAATGAAAACGCGAAGAAAGGTAAGATGGGGAAGATGTAGTAAGGACTCGGTGGAGGAGAGACAGAGTATGATGATTACGGAAAACGTGGAGTCGCGACCACTCTAGTTCTAGGAAAGATGATGACACGTGGTCATATTTTCTTAGATTGCATATATACCTCACACATGCGTTTTGAGCGCGTTGTAGCCTTAGGGACGGCAGTGGCCCCACAACATCGCAATAGTCGAAATGTGGCATTACAAGAGCCTCGATTAATTTCTGCTTAAGTTTTATTGGAAATATGTATTTATATTTATATAAAGAAAGAAGGGCAGAGAAAACCTTTTGGCAGATATGTAAGATATGTCCAGACCAAGTCATGCGTTCGTCCTTCACGAACACTTTACCAACATTTGTTACGAACCAATTGGTAATGAAAAATTAACACGTTTTCGTGAGATTTCTGAACACGTTTGGCAGTGAGCGTCTTGTGCTCCTAACGGTGTGTTGAAATAGTATTTTGACACATATGGTTGGTATTATTACAGGTTATGGTTAATGGAGGCCGCTAAGACGTAAGCATGTCAAGTAATAGGCAACAAAGGCGTTACTATGATGAGTGCGAGATAAATGTTGTTAAAAGATTTAATTTTAAAATAGCGTGTGTGCTTGAAAAATGAAAGAACGGACTGTTATATCACAACATTCAATATGGTCTGATATCAGTGGAATCCAAGGCTCCTACATCACCGGGTAAATGTGGTAATTGATATGTCTTCAATGATTTTCGGGCATTCTTTTACTGTGGGAAATATAGTGGAATGCCTGCAATGGGAGCAGGAATAATTGGCATAATTCTACACACTCAATTACAATTACATGGAAAGAGTCTGAAGCATAACATCTAAAAATATCAGCTACTGCTGCACTGGAAACAGTAATAAATATCAATCTGTGGGAGACTCTAACCTCTTTGTAGAAAATTTTCTTCTGACAACTCCAAATACTCGTTTTTTCTTAGTTTGGATCGTTCTTTGCCTTCTTCAGTATATAAATAGTCTTCATTCAGCAGTAAAGCTTCAAACTTACGTCTTCTACATGCTACCATTTTGAAATTTAAACAGCTGCTAAGAGGTATAACACAGGGATGGTGTCATGTTAATTTAACACAGGTATTAACAATATATTATTATATATTATGAGAAAAGCAACGGGGAACTACCTCTCTCCTTTTTTCCCTAGTATGCCTCTTCAGTAACGCCTAGGCTATCTATGACAGCTGTTGGTGGAGAATCAAACCAGCCTTCGGGCTGAATACCCAACATACATGCATTAACAGTTTGGAACAATTCTTGATGAGACGGCCATTTTTTTAAGTTGTGTGTTAAGTCTACTTTACAGCAGTGTTAATACTTAACATTCGTTGAAGGAACTGGGCCTTAAAGTATTGTTTTCCTTTGTAGTTGCAGTAGGTTTATTACACCGAAAAATGACGCTTCTTTATGCTGTGATCCGGGCACGTGTCACAGCTCCAAACTCCGAGATGACCCAGTTATAAGAATTGAACCTTTAAAACTAACCTATATCTTGTACGTGACATAAACTTGAAGACATATACCGCTGTCATAGCCGTTGCGTGACCTGTCACCTCTACAGTCAGAGTTGAACGAGGGCAACTTCACTTTTAACAAGTCACTAAGTAATTCGGTTTATAATCTACTAACATATATTTTCGTTTACATTATCAGTTGTGTTTGTGAAAACAGTAGCTACTCTCCTGTTTCTCTGAGACAGTATTGTAACGACAACAAAAACAACAACAATTTGATATACCGAGGTAGTGGCTGCATGGTTTGGGTCACGTAGCTCTCAGCTTGCATTTGGGAAATGGTGGGTTCGAACCCCACTGTCGGCAGCCCTGAAGATTGTTTTCCGTGGTTTTCCATTTCCACTCCAGGCAAATGCTGTGGCTGTACCGTAATGGAGGCTACGATTGCTTTCTTCCCACTCTTAATCCTTTTCCAGTCCCGTCGTCGCGATAAGACATATCTGTGTCGGTGCGACATAAAAGAAAGTATTGAATCCTGCTGCCATTTTGGGGTGAAACACTGGTAATTTTTTCTATTGTAAAAGCCTAAAGTGCTTGCAACATTCAATTTTGTTGTTCTCAATTTATTTATTTATTTATTTATTTATTATTTATTTATTATTTATTTATTTATTTATTTATTTATTTATTTATTTATTTATTTATTTATTTATTTATTTATTTATTTATTTATTTATTTATTTATTTATTTATTTATTCGATTTTGGCCTACTTTGGACCACGGTAAATAATTGGCTTGCTAGTTAATCCTTTTTCATGCCAGACCCCGTAGAGAATAAATAAATAAATAAATAAATAAATAAATAAATAAATAAATAAATAAATAAATAAATGTCAGCCTCTGTGGTGTAGTGGTTAGTGTGATTAGCTGTCACCCCCGGAGGCCCGGGTTTGATTCCCGGCTGTGCCGCGAAATTTGAAAAGTGATACGAGGGCTGGGACTCAGCCTCGGGAGGTCAAATGAGTAGAGGTTGGTTCGATTCCCAACTCAGGCATCCTGGAAGTGGTTTTCCGTGGTTTTCCGTGGTTTCTCCTCCAGGCAAATGCCGGGAGGGTACCTAACTTAAGGTCACGGCCGCTTCTTTCTGTCTTCCTTGTCCATCTCTTCCAATCTTCCCATCCCCCGCAAGGCCCCTGTTCAACAGGCCGCCTGGGCGAGGTACTGGTCATTCTTCCCAGTTATATCCCCCGACCCAACCTGTCACGCTCCAGGACACTGCCCTTGAGGCGGTAGAGGTGGGATCCATCGCTGAGTCCGAAGGAAGAACCAATCCTGGAGGGCAAATAGATTAAGAAGAAGAATCACCGTCATCAGAGTCACATGTATGCCTTCACTCCATATGAGCACTGCGGAGAAATTTGGAATTGAATCTAGGCTTTTAGCACCCAGTGTTTTGGAATATATCATATTTATATGATACATCCGGAATATACAGAGTTTTAACATTCACACGGTGATGTCACCTTTACCTCTGACTGGGAAAAAGCAAAAAGAAAAAACTTAACTTAGACACTATAATGCAATAGTCAGACCATCAGTTCTCTCAAAGCAGAGTGCCTATCTCTAACTGACTCCCAGCAAGAGCTCTCGAAGTACAAGAAAGGAAGTTCCTGAGGAAGATAGTAGGACCAAGGATCCTATCAGATGGAAGGCGATGGTACAAACCAAACCGTGAACTCTACCAGCACCAAGAAACCCTCACAGATGCCATCAGAAGAACACGGCTTGCTTTCTACAAACACCTCTATAGAATGGTTTCCCACAGGCTGTCCTGTAAAATCTTCAAAGTAGCCAGCAAGGGTAAAGCCACTGGATCAGCAGGTAGAGAAGGATCTGGCAGAACTTAATATTAATAATGCCATCATAATTCACAGGAGCAACTGCCGTTCAGCTATCAAAACCAGACCCTTCCTAACATCCCTTACAGAATCTAAGCATAATGAGACCAGGAAATGGTCTGAGCAATGCAAAATAGAGTTCAGCCAGAGAATGAAGGATTACTGGGGCACAAGGTACCAAAAAGAAAGTAGCAGCCAGACCAGTCATTAAGCAGCAACCATTGAAAACAACAACACAGCTAAAGCACGAACACCCTGGTCCTTAGGCGGCCCAAGCGAACTTAAAAGAAATACAGAAATAATGCACAGGATGTATCAAATATGATACAACAGGTCACCACAAATTACGCTTATTGTCCGAGCCAGAAAAATTATATATGTGATGTATCGAAAGAGGGTAGGGTGACCAACCGGCCCGCATTTTAAAGTCTTTTCTAAATGTCCCGCAATTATTCCGTTTTCTATCTGAACGAATTTTTGTGTTATTGTCATCGGTACGAAATTTTACAATACGTCTTGCCGTCTAGCTTCAGTTAAACATAGCAAAACCGTTGCCAAAAGTGTGATCTCTGAAAGTGCAAAGAAGCATGTTATAGCATCTTTGGAGAAGTGTTCCGGATGTTCCTTCCGAGTTACCGTCAGTCCATGGCCATTCTGAAACACTAAGCGCTTCAACATAAAGACGTGTTGTGTTAACTGGAGTTCTTTGTAAATTGTTGTGGTTTTTGAAACGGATTCGGCGTTGGATAGTGATGATTGTGCCTTTACTTCGTCACGAGAAAGAAAGAAAGCCATAATTTAAACACGAGAAGGCAAAAGGGAGGAACAAAGGCGTATGTGCATAGAGTGCAAAGTGGGGAACGAACACGCCACACTTGTCTCCAGATTGAGGTAACGTCCACCCAAGGTCTTAGACCAGGGCCTCTCAGGGTGCATGCACTGTGCACGGTGCAAAAGACGACTTCGCTTGGTTGACCAGAGTGCAGACCCCCCAACTCTTCGATTTGGAGCAATAGCGCTTACTCTCTCTTTCCACACGCCTGTCTCGCTCTCTCCGCCTGTCTCCCTCTGCCCCACTTGCGCCGTAGCCCTCCAAATCCGCGCTAAGTTGAACCGAGTATAGCCGAGTAGAGCCGAGCTTAGCCGAGTAGCCCAGAGACGAAGCGTTGATCCGAGTCATGCCGAGCGACACCGATGCACAATGCACGGAGCTCTTGCGCCTCGAGCTGCACGCGTGAGATTTTGGGCGTTTGAGAGGCCCTGTCTTAGACACTCCTCACTACACAGAAGACCCTGGAGAAATAGCCGACTTGAACCACATCATACTGTCATGTAAGAAGTACTCCCATCAGCAGAATCACCTGTACTCTACCCCACTGCCAACCTCAATTACCATCCTGTTTTATGCGCACTAATTTGCCAATGTTTATCCGACTGTAGTATTAATTTATAAGTTATGATTTTTTTTTTCAACCACGAAATGTATGTACCATAAATATATGCTCTCTCGCTCTGTAAATGCTGGCCGCATGGTCTTCCGAGGCCTAACGCCATGAGTAGTAATTTAAAAAAAATAGTAACGTCCACAAGGCATTTTTTTAAACTTTGCAAGAATACCTTCAGTATTTCTCATTGATGAAGGGTCTTCAGCCCACAGACTGGAAACGAAATTGTTCAGTAAAGATGAGTGAATAAAAAAATGACTGTGGAACCTCATTAATCCAGACTAATTGGGGCTCTAGGTTGTCCGGATTAATGAAAATCTGGATTAAATAAAATAACGTATGAAATAAACTAAGGTACGTATTTAAACACACTGTTTAGCAAAAGAAATGTGTACAGTACAGTATTTTAAATTTAAGAAATACAGAAGTTATTATAATGCAATACATTACTAGGCCGTACAAAATGCAGAGTAACTAGTGCAGTACAGAATTAGAACATGGCAACCAAGACACACCTTCATTGACCACACTTGATACGTTTACTGGTTTGAAGAAACTGCTGATCTTTTGTTGTCTTCCTTTGACATTAATTTATTTAATAATTAACTCACTCAGATGCCTCAAATGTTCGCAATATGTAGATATGTTTTTATCGTTATCTTAAACGTATTTAAAGACAGTGTTTAGATTGTCTTAAATCTCACTAAGTTTTGGCTTAGGGTTAATAACATCGCCTGCTTCATTCTGGTCATATTCATCCGTTTCAGAGCTTTCTGCAGTGACCACCCTTTCAACGATCTCCTCCTATGCGTAGTTTACAACATTGCGCTCGTAATTCAGCTTTAGACCGTAATTGCATTTTTGTATTATTATTATTATTATTATTATTATTATTATTATTATTATTATTATTATTAAACGGCTGTCGGGATTAAGCGAAGTCCGGGCTAATGAGGTTCTACTGTACCAGGACCTCTCAAAAGCCCAAAATCTTACACGTGCAAACCGAGGCGCACAGGTGCATCGGCCCGACTCGGCTCTGTTCGGACTTGCTCTTTGTCTCGGGGCGACTCGGCTAAACTCGGCTCAACTCTGCTCGGGTGGTGGAGCGCTGCTGAGCAAGTTAGGAAAGGGGAGGCAGGCGGAGCGAGCGACACAGGGATAGAGAAAGAGAGGGACAACGCTATTACTCAAAATCGAGGAGTGGGGTTCTGCAGTCTGGTAAACCTAGCCTTGTGTCTTTTGCATCTTGCGCATGTACTCTGTCCCCCCAAATTGTAGAATGCTCCCCTTTTTTACTTTCTTGTCCCTCATTCCTTCGTTCAACAGTTGGTAACCTTCAATGATGAATTTTGAGTATCCAACCGGACTCCGGATTGATGATTTAACTGTTCATATAATCTCTTTTGAGGCGACTGCATTGATACATCCGTAGAATTCTACCTCATGTGAGGATGGGTCGGTCGAATACATTCATGGTATCTCCTGCCTGTTATAAGACGTGCCCGAATGGAGGAAACTGGGGAGGCTTTCAGCTTCGGATCTTGGGTTGGCGACCTCGGTTCCTCTGGCGGAGTGCACCATAGTTTCCACTTAACTCATGTCAGACTCTTCTTTCCAATCCGACCTCCCTTGGCCAACTCGTGTTCTTTTCATACCTGATGCTGTTAGGTTTCGAGGCCTAGAAAGTATTTCATTATCAGGCCCTTCGTGCCCTTCCCTTTCTTATACCGATACCTACATTCTTCGAACTGTCGGACCTCTTCCATTTATTCTTATGATTAGTCTTAATAGAGAATAATCCCCGAGCCTACTACGTTGGCGTAGCAGGGAGAGAGGTGATACTCCCACGTGGCGCGTCCCAGGTGGCGGATAGCAGGGTCCTAACCGGCTTGCCGGCGGACTTGAGGGAAATAAAATGCCTCTCGCGGACCAAACACACAACCCCCTGTGGGTGGGGTACGCAGGCGAAGAATACCCACGGTATCCCCTGCCTGTCGTAAGAGGCGACTAAAAGGGGCGACCGATGGATGATTTTATTCGAACCATGAAACTACTTGTGATTAGTACCACCACGCGGGGATCACCATGGGTCGCTTTTACTTGCGCGTAGTACCACTATGTTAGGTACACAATAGGTTTGTGATTAGTAGCGATAGAGTCCGCTGCCGGCTTTTAAAGTACCTGTGATCAGTACCACATTATGAGCGACACCATGGTTCTGCCTTGCCTATGATTAGTACCCACTGTATGAGGAGCACCACGGGATTGTGCGGGTCCCTGTGGTTAGTACATTATGTGATGACCATAGGTTTGCGTTAGCTGCCTCTGTGGATCAATGGTAGAGTGTCAGCCTCCGAATCCCAAGATAGCGGGTTCAAACGCGGCAGAGGTAGTCGGATTTTTGAAGGGCGGAAAAAAGTCCATTCGACACTCCATGTCGTACGATGTCGGCATGTAAAAGATCTCTGGTGATACATTTGGTATTTACCCGACAAAATTAATTACATCTCAGCCATAGACGCCCAAGAGAGATCCGGTTTACTCTGTCTGCCATCTAGCGGACCTAGAGTAAAACGGAACGTCGAAATTGACGAGCAGACAGCCAGATGGCGTCAAATCGAAATGTCTGCACACGGTAGCTGAGGCCATACGATTATTATTATTATTATTATTATTATTATTATTATTATTATTATTATATGTTTGCGTTGCCTGTAAATGGTGCCGCAATCTATGTGCGAATTTCATTGCCTGTGAGTAGTACCATACTGTGTGCAATGCCGTGAGTCTACGCTACTTTTGATTAGTACCACAACATGACAAATACCATGGTTCTACTTTCCTACCGATAAGTACCATTGTGAGGGTCCGATGACCTGGATTTTGGACCCGTTTGGACTAAAAGAATCATTGATTCAGTATTATGCTATAGACGCAGTCCCTTGGTCAGTAATACTATTGTTTCACGTCAGTCTCTGTGAATGCGAGACATTGCGGGTCGGATCCACTGATTGTTCTAACTTAATATCGCAGCCCTGAACATGGTTTTCCGTGGTTTCTCATTTTCACACCAGGCAAATGCTGGGGCTGTACCTTAATTAAGGCCACGGCCGCTTCCTTCCCACTCCTAGCCCTCTCCTGTCCCATCGTCGCCGTAAGACCTATCTGTGTCGGTGCGACGTAAAACAACTAGCAAAAAAAAAACTTCATATCCATCCATTCATTCTTCGTCCTCACGTTTTGAATTCTGGTCAGTGGAGGATTTTGGACTTTTAATTTGTCATTCCGTTTTGTCTCATTTCGTGCCATTAGGGGCCGATGACCTAGATGTTAGGCCATTTTAAACAACAAGCATCATCATCATCAATGTAGAAGAGTTCCCAAGTTGTACATCTTCTGCTCCACAGTTCTTCGTTATAAATAGGACAGATAACACGTCTTGATGCCTGTCGTAGACATATTATTTTTCTTGCCCTTTTCAGTGGTTTTGTGAGCACTTAATAAGAAGCACGTTATGGTGTGTCGCAGTTTGTACTCAGAATTCATCGATTCTGACTCCATTATGTCGTCTGTTTGGTAAACAACCTATCCATATATTCACTTGCTTATCCTGCAGTTTTTGATGTAAAGCTTGATATTGTGTCGTAGAAGGAAATGGTATATTTAATCGCAGTTCTTCTATAGAGAACGGTTGTCTTGTAAGATCAAACTGTATGGCAGTGTGGATAATTTTGCTGATAATTCCTAAATAATGTTTATTAATTTTCAGCCAGGTATACTCTTATTTTTGCTTATGGTTAGGCGACCATTGACAGTGGTAGGGAGAATGGTGATATATAAAGAGTCTTGAGACCATAAAGCCGTAAATATGACCTAAGACTCACTGGCTCCTGCCCACAATTAATGGAAGGAAGGAGCAAAGATCAATACGTCGGTAGTTGTCGCAAGAGAAAATCCCTCATAAACCTGTGACTGTAGGCGCTCTGGTACCAGGTATCAGGTCTGTTATGTTAACAGACCTGTCCATTTCAATACCTTGGGTGTAATATACTGTAGTTAAATATTTACAATATCCATTCGTGGATGCGGATATTATTTTGTATATCCGCGCGGGGCTCTACTCATAATCTAAAGAACGTTTTTGCCAGATAGTGAACTTTTATAAGATGCATCGCCTTCACTCTTTCTAATATAACTAGGTTATCCTTCGATAGGTATTCCCAGATAATGTCTAAGGCGTATGTCATGATGGGGTCTGTCTGTCTGTACGTAGACTTTTTTCTCTTAGCAGCATGCAAGTTATTAGGAACGCTCTGCCATCTGTTGAATATATTTGGAAGCTGGGAAAGTGTAGAGAATCAAAGAGTATCTAGCAGGGAACAGTATTATTCTGTGATCAGGAGAAGTGTATACTCCCTGGCTTGACATGGCTGCATGTAATGACATTACTCAGGATGAAAATCACATATATCAGAATATTAATGGAAGTGTTAGTCGCTTATCAACCTGCTAACTACATAATGTATTGCGGGTTAGGATAAGCCTTCGCTTGCAATTATTGGAGTGATCATTTAATGATTTCTTTTTATGATTGCTCAAAGTTGGCTGAACTTAGAGACCTATCAATATCTCATAATTCACCGGCAGGTAATTACGGAGAGAATAAAGCAAAACTGAAGCAAATGTGTTCAGTAGAACGGACGGACGGATTTGTTAAACCTGTTTTTAGTAAACTCATTTAATATATAGATTGTGGCGAATATATTGATATCTCTCTAGAATTCGACATTACTGATTATTATAGAACATTTAACATCTGAGAAGTTAGATTAACATTGGTTGACTACTGACAAGTTTAGAAAGTTGTCGAGACTTTTAATGTGATGTTTTCCGAGGCAGAACGTCTTTAGTGATTTGGCAGAAGCCATAAATGTCACTGTCAAACTGCTAAACTAATTTTCAAATTCAGTTCGTGTAGATTGTAACCAAGACATTAATGTGTCTTTTGACTCAGAGATAGTGCTTTTATTATTTCGAATAACAGTCGCGAGTGGTTCGTTAAAAGACTACCAACTGTTTGCTCTGACGTGTTCTTTTATCCTTGTTTCCTGATCTGTAGATTTTATGATTTATTTATTTATTTATCCTGGCAATACTAAGGACAGGTGGCCTTCTTTTACATCATACGAGTTTAATGCACTGTTTGCACCAAGTTGACTATACAGGTATATGTCTGCATTCAAATTACATACTAGTGAAGGAACACTTATGTATAATTAGACATGAATATTGTGTGTTACCTACTAAAGAATTTTAAATTATTATTATATATAACAAAATAGTAATTAATAATATAAAATGTATAAGTAATTATTTTTAGTTAACCGTTATTATTTTACTTTCCTTTTCTTGTTCTAGGCTTCGGCTTCTGTTCATTTTGGAATTTCACCGTCCTTTTCCGAGATTTGCTCTCCCTAAGATTAGGGTCATGCAAGAATTTGCACAGATAGAATTATTTAAGCTGTGTAAAATTACTGCTTCAAGTGTAACATTAATATAACCTCATGGCCCAATAAAGGGCGTGTGTAAAACTGATTGTAAACTGTACTCTAGGGATCAAGACCCGTCTGACAAAGTTGTAATAAAACTTACGGCTTCTTTGAAAATGGAAGTGAAAAATGGAATGAAAAATAAAAAATGAAAATGAAAATCCACAGCCTGTTTCCAGTCATTTGACCGGGTCAGGAATGGAATGGAATGAAGTCCCCATCTAGCGGCGAGGATAGGAATTGTGCCGGCTGTCGAAGCCTGCCACACTCCTCTGGGGCAATGATTAATGACTGACAGATGCAATGAAATGATATTGGAAAGTGTTGCTGGAAAGAAAGATAACAGAGAAAACCGGAGTACCCGGAGAAAAACCTGTCCCACCTCCGCTTTGTTCAGCAAAAATCTCACATGGAGTGAGCGGGGTTTGAACCACGGAACCCATTGGTGAGAGGCCGGCGGGCTGCCGCCTGAGCCACGGGGACTCTTTCTCAGAGTAAAATTACGATACCTAGGGGCCGGTACCTGTAATTAACTTTTTTGAGGTGAGAGTTCTCAATACTGTAGATTTTCGGATCTTACAAGCTCCACTATTGTAATTATTTCTGAGCATTTCAAGGTCTCTTGTACATTTTTGACTTATTAAGTTCTTTTGGTAAAACGTTCCTTTGTTATAATGCTGTTGTTTTCAAGTCGTAGGAAAATAAATTAAATAAAACATTTTTCATGAATTGTGTTAACAGTACCTGAACTTTGGTTTATACCTTGTCCAGCCATTTGTCCCTCACGCTTCTTTCACTCTCTAGACCACGGAAATCTCCGTACCTATTATTATTATTATTATTATTATTATTATTATATTTGCTTTACGTCCCACTAACTACGATTTTACGGTTTTCGGAGACACCGAGGTGCCGGAATTTTGTCCCGCAAGAGTTCTTTTACGTGCCAGTAAATCTACCGACATGAAGCTGACGTATTTGAGCACCTTCAAATACCACCGGACTGATCCAGGATCGAACCTGCCAAGTTGGGGTCAGAAGGCCAGCGCCTCAACGGTCTGAGCCACTCAGCTAGTATTATTATTATTATTATTATTATTATTATTATTATTATTATTATTATTAGATGCGAAAAAGACCAGAAAACTGATCACGCAAAGCTCACTTAGACGTTGTGCATTTCCTTCTTTGCCAGGCAGCCTTCAGTTTTTCTCTCATCGTGGTTCTTCGTTCTTCTGTCCACTTAGCTCCTGTCTTCTTCTTGTGGTTTCTCTCTGACTCTACTTCCCACTTGTTGATTTTCGTTCTGTAGCAGGTTCGGTTAGCGATGTCGGCCACTTTGATTCCTGATTTTTCCAGGTCTTGGCGGATTTCCATTGTCCACCTATTTGTTTTGATGTTTTCTGTTGCCTCAAGTAAGATTCTTGTCAGTCTGTTTTCTGGAAGGCGTTTGATGTGTCCGTAAAATTTCAGGCGTCTTTTTCTGATGTCGACCGCAAGGTTTGAGAGCTCCTCGGTTTTTGTACGTGATTGCAGTCTATATCCTTCGTCAGTCAGTTTTGGGCCGAGAATTTTTCTGATTTTACGTTCCTCTTTCAGGATGTCTTCGAGTACTGTTTTCCTGTGGAGATCCAGTGTTTCACTCGCGTATAGTATTTCAGGTTTGATTATTATTATTATTATTATTATTATTATTATTATTATTATTATTATTATTATTATTATTATTATTTGCATGCACTTATACCTGTTTCACCTTCTGTATTATTCAGTTATTTAACTAATTCAAATGCATATATATTCATATGCAAATATTTGTACTCGGCACTCTTGGGTATCTTACGCCACAGTGACCGCCAGCTACTGGGGTTCGCTTATGGCACGTGAAGAAGAAGAAGAAGAAAATCGTTAAATAATTTAAACAGAACAGAGCACCTTGTATATTGAGGTTTCTGAGTTACGTAACTAAATACGTCATGGGAAGTAAACACACGTCCTCTTATTCTTCGAAGTGGTGTGGCTCTTTCCAGGCACACCATCTAATCGAGGTGAGGTGCATGCTCCTTTCTAACCATACATCTGACATTCTTGACATTACCGGGAATCAAACCCGGGCCTCCGAGGATGGCAGATAGTAGCGCAAACCGTTACGTCATGGAGGCAGACCATTTGCATGGTGCTTGAGGGTAGAGTTATAATTTTACAATATGTAAACTGTGTATAATTAGAACACGTAAATATACGTTTGTTCGTGCGTAGTGGATGGGTGCAAAGTTTTGTAGTGGAATTAATAAGTCTGTTTTATTTCTTTTCAGGTAAGTGATATGCTGAAAATCTCCGAGCTTACCTTCGGAATTTATGTGAGTACTTGTTTCCTATAACAATTAATTTCATCATCACAGTGTGGCTTCTTATGGGAGAAAACATATGTTTTTTCTTAGGGAGATGTATTCATACAGTGTATCGTTGTCACTCGGCATATTACCTGTTCTTATCCTTACATGTAACCAATGTAATTCACGTCGTCTTTTATCTTTCCCTCATAATTATTTGAGGTCTGCTCTCCTAGAGACATGTTTCCAAATATTACGATTCAAGACCTTATGATTATTAAATTTTTATTTTTCAGAATCTCTTTTTTTAGATACTTCTATGAGCCTAGGAGTCTTCCCACGATTTGGAGTTTCTTTAGCGATTTCCTTGAAGTTCTTTGCTTCATGTGACAATCAAGTCATCTTATGACGTGTTCAGAATGCCATAACTTGCTACGTGCAATTTCTCGAATATGGCTACGAGGAGTCTGAGTCCTGAAGCTCAGACATCTTGTCGTTTTTAGATTTTAAGATTTTCATCCCGATAAACAATTTTAAAATCTTGATGTCAAGAGAACTCTTATAGAAACATTTTTTATTATTCACGTTAAATGAGCAAAGCATGCATAGTAAACAATTGCCCTGTTTTAGTAGACGTAGAACCAAAAAATGTTCGTACATGTTCTGTTTAATACAAAAGTATGCCGTGTCACAGTATTCTGCCATGAGGAAATGGTGCGAATAATTAGGGACCTTAGCTTGGCAACTAACATCTGAAAATAGTGGAATCAGGAAGAGTACACGTGGTTAAATATAATACAGGATAGTAAATACCTACAATAAGAAGAATCTCTCAGGGAAAACTAAAATCAAACACTACAACACAGTAATCAAACCAGAGAGTCTGTATGCCACAAAATGCATGTTCTCTGCAAAAACCTGTGGAATAGAAAAAAATAGAAAAAATAAAGGAAAATATTGAAGAATATCTGGGGGGAGAGTTTAGACATAGGACACACAAAGATCTATCAGAAAGATGATATATAAATTTATTTTTATATATATATATATAAATGATATGAGTAAAGAATTGGAATCAGAGATAAGGCTTTTTGCGAATGATGTTATTCTGTATTGCGTAATAAATAAGTTACAAGATTTTGAGCAACTGCAAAATAACCTCGATAAGGTTGTGAGATGGACAGCAGGCAATGATACGGTGATAAATGGGGTTAAAAGTCAGGTTGTGAGTTTCACAAATAGGAAAAGTCCTCTCAGTTTTAATTACTGCGTTGATGAGGTGAAAGTTCGTTATGGGGATCATTGTAAGTACCTAGGTGTTAATATAAGGAAAGATCTCCATTGGGGTAAACACAAATATGGGATTGTAAATAAAGGGTATAGATAGGTATTTTAAGGCAGAAACAGGTTCAAAGAAGGACATTCCAGGAATCATTAATGAAAAGGGGAGTGTGTGTGTGTGTGCGAGGATCTTCAAAAGGCAGAAGTATTCAGTCAGCAGTATGTAAAAATTGTTGGTTACAAGGATAATGTCCAGATAGTGGAGATGAGTAATACTAAAGAAGTATTAAAATTTACCTATGATGACAATGGCATTTACAGTAAGATACAAAAGTTGAAAACTAGAAAGGCAGCTGGAATTGATAAGATTTCTGGGGATATACTAAAGGCAATGGGTTGGGATATAGTACCATATCTCAAGTACTGGTACTTATTTGATTATTATTCGGTTGAAGGAGCTATACCATATGAATGGAGAGTTGCTATAGTAGCCCCTGTGTATAAAGGAAAGGGTGATAGACATAAAGCTGAAAATTACAAGCCAGTCAGTTTGACATGCATTGCATGTAAGCTTTGGGAAAGCATTCTTTCTGATTATATTAGACATGTTTGCGAAATTAATAACTGGTTTGACAGAAGGCAGTTTGGTTTTAGGAAAGGTTATTCCACTGAAGCTCAGCTTGTAGGATTTCAGCAAGATATAGCAGATATCCTGGATTCAGGAGGCCAAATGGACTGTATTTGGATTGACCTATCTAAGGCATTTGATAGGGTAGATCATGGGAGACTACTGGCAAAAATGAGTGCTATTGGACTAGGAAAAAGTGTGACTGAATGCTTGGCTATATTTATAGAAAATAGAACTCAGAGAATTAGAGTAGGCGAAGCTTTAACTGGCCCTCTAATAATTAAGAGGGGAATTCCTCAAGGTAGTATTATTGACCTTTATGTTTTCTTATATATATATCAATGATATGTGTAAAGAAGTGGAATCAGAGATAAGGCTGTTTGCAGATGATGTTATTCTGTACAGAGTAATAAATAAGTTACAAGATTGTGAGCGGCTGCAGGGTGACCTCGATAGTGTTGTGAGATGGACAGTGGGCAATGGTATGATTTATTTATTTAATCGTGTCAGAAACATACATTATACTTACAATAATAATAACAGGACAATAACAAATCTGGTATTATAATCATTAATCATTTCTGATGATGGCAGGTAACGATATGAGTTTCACAAATAGGAAAAGTCCTCTCAGTTTTAATTACTGCGTTGTTGGGGTGAAAGTTCCCTTTGGGGATCATTGTAAGTACCTAGGTCTTAATATAAGAAAAGACCTTCATTGGGGCAATCACATAAATATAATTGTTAATAAAGGGTACAGATTTCTGCACATGGTTATAAGGGTATTTAGGGTTTTTAGTAAGGATGTAAAGGAGAGGGCATGTAAGTCTCTGGTAAGACCCCAATTAGAGTAAGGTTCCAGTGTATAGGACCCTCACCAGTATTGATTCAAGAACTGGAAGAATCCAAAGAAAAGCAGCTCGATTTGTTCTGTGTGATTTCCGAGAAAAGAGTAGCGTTACAAAAATGTTGCACAGTTTGGGCTGGGAAGACTTTGGGAGAGAGGAGACGAGCTGCTCGATTAAGTGGTATGTTCCGAGCTGTCAGTGGAGAGATGGCATGGGAGGACATCAGTAGACAAATAAGTTTGAGTGGTGTCTTTAAAAGTAGGAAAGATCACAATATGAAGATAAAGTTGGAATTCACGAGGACAAATTGGGGCAACTATTCTTTTATAGGAAATAATAATATTAACAAAATAATTTTCCAATTTCTTTGCGATCATTTAAGAAAAGGCTAGGAAAACATCAGATAGGGAATCTGCCACCTGAGCGACTGCCCTAAATGCAGATCAGTAGTGATTGATTGATTGATTGATTGATTGATTATATTTACATTTTTGGTCACATTTATTTATTTCGTATGGCAGAAGAATAAATACACTGTTACGATATTACCAGTATGTGCAGATCAGTGGTAAATTTAAATATGTACAAATTAGGACTGATCAGTGACTAACTGCACTACAATTAAAGCTGAATATCCAATTTTCTTAACCAGTTCATAGCTTCACCGGTAGCTTCGTGGATATTCTTCATTGTGCTATGAAATTTACGGAGTGAACACTCCATGGCGATGTGATAGATGGTCTGAGGCACATCTGAACAGCTGCAGTAAGGTCATCGACGATCTTCCATTTCTGTGTCCAGAACTTACATCTGCGATGTTGGGTTCTTATTCTGTTAAGTGACGTCCAGACTTTCCTTGATAAGTAGAAACCAGGAGGCTGCTCAACTGGATGCAAGTTTGGACCTAATCTGTCTGGGTTAGAAGCTTTCCACCTGGCGTACCATGCTGCATAATGAGGATGGATAACATCAGATTGACAAAACAATTTAGAAATTGACTGTTTTCATTAATATTATCAATATTTTATCACTTAATCATAACGTAAAACTATTTTTAGCACATTATACTGTTTATGTTATACTAAGAATGTCTAGTACGTCTTTTGTAACACTAGTCACTGTCATCACCCGGAGCACTAGTTGATGGAAAGTTAAAATATTCTTATAAAACAGTTTGTGCTAATCATATAAGTTATATAGTGCATAATTTTCGCGACATCATCTACATTTTTCCTTAATGGGATTTTTTCCGCCATATGTGTTTTGCGAAGGAAGGTTCAAGTTTCCTCCTATAAATAGTCTAAAGCTTTCAGTAAGCAAGCCTGCAATGAACTCCTTAGCTGCAACATACGCTCTTTCCCCTATTTTGAAAGTCAGGTGTTTATACTTGCTTTGAATTATTCTTTCAATGTTTATTCCACCTACTCAATATTGTACAATAATTCCTTTATTCCCTCATTCCCTTAGTTGCACTTTGCCAGTCAGGTCGTTCACATTGCGCGCAAGGTTCTATTGGTTCCAACTTGGAATGGAAATTTTCCTCACACCACAGCAAGAATCCATCATATTATAAGAATGTCGTATGGTTCTATCTACATTTAATTTCCGTATCAGAAATATTGGACCTCAAGCAAGACAGACACCCTCTGCGCCAATGTTCAACTTTCAATTCTCTACTTGAGGATGCACTTGAAATTTAGAACTCAGTAGAAGTATCTGGACTTTGCATTCAACAGGCATGTTACACTTCTAAAGTGCAATTTTAGAGTATTCACTAACAAGGGCATATTTTTTTCATCATTGTAAAAATTGTGTGATACTATTCTTACTTTTTAATTGTAATGGACGTAAATCCTGAATTGTATTTGTCATTGATCAGTACATTATTTTATCTACAACATTTCATCACTCCACCATTTTTTATGTTTTTTTTTTGCTTTACGTCGTATCGACACAGATAGGTCTTATGGCGACGATGGGACAGGGAAGGGCTAGGAGTGGGAAGGAAGCGTACGTGGCCTTAATTAAGGTACAGCCCCAGCATTTGCCTGGTGTGAAAATGGGAAACCACGGTAAACCATTTTCAGGGCTGCCGACATTGGGGTTCGAACCTACTATCTCCCGAATACTGGATACTGGCCGCACTTCAGCGACTGCAGCTATCGAGCTCAGTATGTACATTATTGCATCACATACACAGTTCATTCTCTTAAATTTTATTTCAACAATGTAATTTTGTCTTAGGACTTCGGCAATCTATAAGTGTACCTTAGTTAGGCTGAAGATGACCCACATAGGGTCGAACCCAGTACCTTGATAACATATTGTAATGTATTTGTAGGTGGAATAAACTTTGTAAATTATATGTAATCTTAATTCAGTACGGAACCAATAATGAAATTTATAACCTTGAATTATTCTTTCAAGCCTTGAGGAAACTCTTAGACTTCTTCTTAAAATGAGCAGGCCACTTTTTTTTTTTTTTTTTTTTTTTTTTTTTTTGCCTTCCAGTCCTTAAATTCTTCATTTAATACTGTGTGAAACCAAGCCAAACCCCATGGCGCAACAGCCTGGAAGGGCCATGGCCTACCAAGCGACCGCTGCTCAGCCCGAAGGTGTCGTGTGGTCAGCACGACGAATCCTCTCGGCCGTTATTATTGGCTTTCTAGACCGGAGCCGCCATCTCACCGTCAGATATCTCCTCAACTGTAATCACGCAAGCTGAATGGGCCTCGAACCAGCTATCAGGTACAGGTAAAAATCCCTGACCTGGTCGGGTATCGAACCCGGGGACTACAGGTAAGAGGCAGGCACGCTACCCCTACACCACGGGGCCCGCATTTAGTATTGTGTGAACACAAAATGAAGGGGTTTTGGTCTCTATGGTTATTTGATCGTATTATCCTAGCGTTACCAAAGCAAATTGGTTACAAGCTGAGTTTAAGAAGAAAAACATTCAACGTCCAGTAGCGCCATGGAAATTCGTTGATTCTTTTCTCTATTTCCACTTGTTGATGCCACTACGTATAAGCTACATAATGGCTGTCTCAGTTGAATTTGACCAAAAAGTGAAATCACCGGGCGAGTTGGCCGTGCGGTTAGGAGCGCGCAGCTGTGAGCTCGCATCTGGGAGATAGTGGGTTCGAACCCCACTGTCGGCAGCCCTGAAAATGGTTTTCCGTGGTTTCCCATTTTCTCACCAGGCAAATGCTGGGGCTGTAGCTTAATTAAGGCCACGGCCGATTCCTTCCCATTCCTAGGCCGTTTCTGTCCCATCGTCGCCATCTGTGTCGGTGCGATGTAAAGCAACTAGCAAAAAAAAAGTGGAATATCTTCCTAACCTCACCCATGCAATTGCCGTTGTAAGCCGAAATTATAAATGTCAGAGTTTCATTTTGCTTTGTACACTGGGGAGCCGTCAATTGAGGGAAGTTTTGTAAATAATAATAATAATAATAATAATAATAATAATAATAATAATAATAATAGAGCGCATTATCCGCGCGTCTTAACGCGCCACGGTCATGGAACAAAACTCTGTATTAGGCAGACGAATGGGTTTCGAGCCCCACCGTGGGTGGTCCTGAGAATTTTGTCTGTGGTTTCCCATTTTCACTTCTAGGAAAATGCCCGGATAGTGGGATAGGGGGAATTTTCATTTGTGTTAGGTCAGAGCTAAGCAGTACGTTAAAATGGGGTTTCAATGACTGCGAATTAATTGGGGTGGAAATAAATAAAGCACCCAGTAAACAAAATACAGTCATTATTGGAGCTTACCGTCCGCCGAAATCAGATTTTTAAACGCAATCACCCGTTTTTCAGAATTGACATGTACGAATATCAGCTACAGGAAAAGAAGTATAATCGCAGGGGATCTAAATCTACCGTCAGTAAACTGGGCTGGGTCAACTATGGGGGCCTATCGCAGGACACAGTTAACCCTTTATAGGGCAAAACTCTGAGGAACAAAATATACTACTTATTTCATTAAATACCATGTCGTTGGGGTCTACTGTTTAGGTTTTGACCAAAATCTGAGGCAATACATTGTTTGATTATGCGATATGGGGTGGTAAGTATTTTTACCAGAGCGCATTTAGGATTTCTTTCCCACCGAGTGTGCACTGGTAAATATATTTACCACTTTGCTTACATGGCAACTTTCAACAGTGTTTTGCAAATAATACTTGCAAAATGCAGGTGGAAAGCATGGAACAAGAAGTATATATAATTATAAATGTCACACCGGCTCTGAAAATTGCACCAGAATCATGGGGTCATGAGCAGAAAAGACTGACCTAGGAACACAGGCTACATCTATGTTTTACATCTTCTATTTATTATTTTTAATAGAACTAAGGCACATAATTCTCCTTACAAACAATACGATTCAAAACAAGCCATCGTCCGAAATAAATTTCTAAGATCGTATAAGAATGTCTTACGAAATAGCATAAATATGCATTCAGGCAAGCAAGTGCCTAGGGGATTGAGGGGAATTTTGGGATATATCCATCCAATAAATGTCTGATTTGTCACCCCCTCCCCTATGGGAAGCCCTGATGTTGGCAGTCTATTCTTACATCCATAATTACCTTGAACATTTATTCTTTATTATTATTTTCTGTATACGCCCCTGAACTCAAGAGAAACTGAATACCATACAGATTGACTAAATTTACGGTTTTCCAAAATACACACGAAGTGTTGTTTTGGATATAAATCCAATTTTCATCATCTGGGAAGGTAACTGATAAAACGTACGTCCACGACCTTATAGTCTTTGCTGCATGTTTTCATATTAGCCAGAATATTGTACGAAAAGGCATATGTTAAACATGTAACTAGAAGCTCTGAAGTCAATTTTCTGATATTTATATTACCAATTGCATTGAAAATGAGTACGTTATCAATATGCAAAACGAGCACACTATTTCGCTTTTCTTGGTACTTCATGTGTAGACCAATGATAATTTTTCTAAAATCTTTCAGAGTCAACCACAAAATAAGTAATCTATGGTCACAAAATAATCAAAATATTAAAAAATATATATTGTTACGTTATATAAATCACGAAAATCCAGTATCTCGCTTAAAATAAGCTGTATTTTACGGTCAACACAATGCTTACACGAGTGAAATTCAAGTGGCGCTCTCTGGTAAACATATGTACCACTTTAGGAAGTGGAACGATTCAAACAGCCGTGAAGCACAAGTTATGAAGAAAGTGGTAAATATTCTTACCAGAGAGCGTTACTAGACTAGAAAGCAGACAGTTACAGCCATCTGAACAGTTTCTATGGCAACCCAAGTGGTAAATATATTTACCAGCAACCTATAAAGGGTTAACTTAATAGAGTGGAATAATGGCTTTTCCCAAGACGTTACAAAGAACACACCTAAACGAACACTTAAAACATATGGTCTAGTCAGACCGGACGATATAGTTCTATCTTGTGACATAATTCAGGGTATTAGTGATCACAGTAGAGTGGGGAACTTGTAATACGAGGATGCATGTGGGAATTTCTAAAACTGTTTGGTGCTATGTGAGGGGAGACTCCGCAGGCTTACCAGACTATTTGATGTGCTATACTAATTGGTTAAAGGAGGGTAAGGAGATGGACGACATTTGGGGGAATTTCAAAACCACTGGACCGAATAAATTCGTTCCTAAAAAGGTAATTAGGGAAAATTCAGATCCGCCGTACTACTCCGCGACTATTAGAAAGCTTAACCGTAAGACTGCCGGGCTGAGTGGCTCAGACGGTTGAGGCGCTGGCCTTCTGACCCCAACTTGGCAAGTTCGACCCTGGCTCAGTCCGGTGGTATTTGAAAGTGCTCAAATACATCAGCCTCGTGTCGGTAGATTTAGTGGCACGTTAAAAGAACTCCTGCGGGACAAAATTCCGGCACAGCGGCGTCTCCGGAAACCGTACAAGTGGTTCGTGGGACGTAAAGCAAAATAAGATTATTATTCAAACTAGTATTATTTAAACGTAAGACTAGGAGAGCGTTCAGCAGAATAAATAACAATGATGTGTGCAAAGTGGAGTGTAATGTTTGGTGAAACATTTGCTCCCCCTGTGGGTGGGGGTGGTAGAATAACACCCACGGTATCCCCTGCCTGTCTTAAGAGGCGACTAAAGGGGACCCCAAGGGCTCTGAACTTTGGAGCGCGGGTTGGCGACCACGGGGTCCTTAACTGAGTCCTGACATTGCTTATACTTACTTGTGCCAGGCTCCTCACATTCATCTATCCTATTCGACCTCTCTTGATCAACTTTTGTTCTTTTCCGACCCCGACGCTATTAGGTTTGCTAGGGCTAGGGAGTCTTTCATTTTCACGCCCTTCGTAGCCCTTGTCTTCCTTTGGCCGATATCTTCATTTTTCGAAGTGTCGAATCCCTTCGACTTTTTCCCTCTGATTAGTGTTATATAGAGGATGGTTGCCGAGTTGTACTTCCTCTTAAAACAATAATCACCGCCACCTAATGTATTTGCTAGCAGTAAATAACGTGGCTGAAAAGAAATATCTTGACAATATCCTAAATGAAAATCGAAGTTCCTGGAACAGTTTTTTAAATATATACGAAGACTGAAGGGAGAGAACAATCCAATTTCTTCTCTTTGTATAGGAGGGGCGACAACAGATATAGATAAAGCGTAAGCATTAAAAAAGCACTACGGAAGTGTTTTCAGTCCGGTGGCACAGTTATTCAGGGATAATTTTCCGAAAACTAATGACGACTTCCAAAATAAAGCTTCATTATTGCGTAAAGGTATTTCCAAACTCAGAAAAACATCAATCTTGTGGTCCAGATTCTATTTCTGGAGAGGCACTATTTATTTATTTATTTATTTATTATTTATTTATTTATTTATTTTTATGCAGTCTGTAACTTGTTGCAGATGATGTTATACTGTATACAGTTGTAAATGAGTTGCAGGATTGTGAGCGATTGCAGGGGGACTTAAACAATGTAGTGAGATGGGCAGCAGACAAAGGTATGAATGTAAATGGGATGAAAATTCAAGTTGTAAGTTTCACCAAGAGGAAAACTCCTCTCACATTTAATTTTTGTGTTATGCGGTGATAGTAATTCGTGGGAACAATGTAAGCAAGGTGTTAATATAAGAAATGATCTTCATTGGGGTAGTCATATTAACGAAGTAGTTGAGAAAGGCTACAGATCTCTGCACATGGTTATGAGTATGTTTAGGGGTTGTAGTAAGGATGTAAAGGGGAGGGCGTATAAGTCTCTGGTAAGACCGTAGTTAGAGTATGGCTCCAGTGTAATGAGACCCTTACCAGGACAACTCGATACGAGAAGTAGAAAATATTCAAAGGAAAGCAGCATGAATTGTTCTGGGTGATTTCCGACAAAGGAGTAGTGTTACTAAAATGTTTGGGCTGGGGAGACTTGGGAGTAAGGAGACGAGCTGCTCGACTAAGTGGTATGTTTCGAGCTGCCAGTAATGAGTTGGTGAGGAATGACATAAGTAGAAAGATAATTTTGAGCTGAGCTTTTAAAAGTAGAAAAGATCCATAATATGTAGTTAAAGTTAGAATTCAAGAGGAGAGATTGGGGAAAATATTCATTGTTAG
Source organism: Anabrus simplex (assembly GCF_040414725.1). Lineage (NCBI taxonomy): Eukaryota > Metazoa > Arthropoda > Insecta > Orthoptera > Tettigoniidae > Anabrus > Anabrus simplex. The sequence goes on along the minus strand of NC_090277.1, from coordinate 97,615,382 downwards.
AACGAGAAGTAACGAATTGGAATAAAATAATCAAGGGAAATGTTCGATAAATATCCAAGATCGTTGACACTGTTTAAAAAAAGAAAGCTAGGTAAACTACTGATAGGGAATCTGCCACCTGAGCAACTGCCCTAGATGCAGATCATTGATGATGATGATGATGATGATGATAATGATGAGGGGGAGGAATTATTATTTGCTTCTTCAGGTCTGTCATATTTTTGTTAAAGTGTGTTTGTTTGTTCACATACTTTTGTAAGCTCCTTTTTAGTTCTGTGCTTTGTTTACGTATCACATATTATTCATGCAGTTATTTCATACAAAGTTAATTAATAGCACTAAGTCAAAATTTATTTCTTCGGTTCCTCACATTATGTAAAGCAGATTTTCTGTTGTTACGGTGTAAGTATTCGTTATTTCTTCAGGTCTATTTTCTTTCATTTATTTGTTTCGTTTAATTTAATTTTAATTCTGGTGTGATGCCTCTTCTAGGGTTGCCACTTTTTGATGTAAGAAATAAGGGACGTTTACCTTAAAAATACGGGATTTTTCGCACAAATAAGGGATCGTTCATAAATAATTGAAAATCAAACGTTAGGTACCATTATTATTATTATTATTATTATTATTATTATTATTATTATTATTATTATTATTATTATTATTATTATTATTATTATTATTATTATTTACAATTTGCTTTACATCGTACCGACACCGATAGCTCTTATGCCGTGACCTTAATTAAGGTACAGTGTCAACATTTGCCTGGTGTAAAAATGGGAAACCATCCTAAGAGGTGCCGATAGTGGGGTTCGAACTCACTATCTCCGGAATAAAAGGTACCAATTTCAATTAGCTTATAAATTAGTTTCATTGGCAGAATAAGGTAATTGTTGAAATTCGTAACATAAACTAACTTACACCCTCTTAACAGTATATACAGTACATTGGGTAAGTTATGACAAAACATGAAGAAAAAAACATGAGGCTATTAGAAATAGATTTCCTTCTTCTGAGGCTCCAAAGAGAAAAAAAAATAATGGAGCTACTTTGAACTTCAGTGCTGCTCAAATCAAATGCGGTTTTTAAAATATTTAGAGACAAAAATAAAGACAAACGTTCGTGTTTACGGGACAACTGTTCATAATACGGGACGCGAAATTTTCACCTCAAATACGGGATGTCCCGTACAATACGGGACAAGTGGCAATCCTACCTCTTCCTTAAGTTTTACCACATTCCTATCTTTTGAAAGTCTCTTACTTTCTCTTTCTATTCGTTTGGGACCTCGTCATCCATTTTATTAGGGATAGTGGCCCTTTTTATCGTGTATAAAAGTGTATTTTCTATTAGTGTATTTTTGTTAACTACGCTTTTATCCTATTGACTCTGTTTTAGTTCGTGTTTGTGTATTTTAATGTGTTATTTTAACTTCTAACTTGAATTATATATATCACTGTACTTCAAGGCAATGCTTTATTCTATTGTAATCTATATTTTCTATAATTCTATCAGAAAATAATGCATTGCGAATTAGATCCACTGATTATTTTAATTTAATAATCATTTTTCATCGTCATTTGTTTTAAATTCTAGTCCATGGACATATTTTAAAATGTTAATGATCATGTCTTTTCGTTTCATCTCGTACCGTTAGGGGCCGATGACCTAGCTGTTAGGCCCTTTTAAACAACAAACATCATCATCATCATCCATTCGTTTGAAGTCATACTTTTATTTGTAAAGAATTGTGCCCACCGTGAGTAACGTTGAATATGGTTTTCCGTGGTTTCCCATTTTTTCACCAAGCTCTATTTAATTAAGGCCTCGTTAAGTTCCTTCCCAATAGTAGCTCATTTCCATCGTTGCATCGCCGAAATTTTTCCATGCGTGCGACGTTGTTTACAACTTGAAAAAAAAAAAGTAGTAAAGTTGCCTTATATAGATTACGCAAAGGTTTCTGGACGTTTTTGTGCAGTAAATCATTATGAAGCTTCATTAATAATATTAAGTCAAATTTAAATCTTCAACGTTGACCATTCTTCATGACAAGTCGATTTTTTGTTGATAGGATGCAATTATTTTTGTGAATTACATTAAGATTTGGACGCTCGACCAGGCAATGCGTTCGGCCTCTGTCGGCTGGCTGTTCGGTTCTATTCGGATGTGCTCGGGTCGATATCAGCCGCTGTTCTGGGGACAGGAACGTCGCTAGTGTTGCAGTGACGTAGTGAACCTCCCGCCGTCTGTCCGTCCATCACTCTAATCTCTCCCTACATTACGGGTATCAGTGGTGTTGGTTTCTGTGTTTGAGACATGCTTTAGCAACAACAACAAAAGATAAAAACCTTCTTCTTGGTGTTAAGTATCTTTTTTGTGTGTGGGTGTGTGTTGCTCTGTGTGTGCTTTACTTTCAAAGTCTCTAAGTGAAAAAAAGATTATATATTTTATATATATACACAAAAATGCTTTATGCTACATCAGCGGCTTATAAAGCTTCCTATAATCTTAGTTCTGTTTCGGTAAATTATTTTTCTTCGCATTTATCTCATTTATCTTATTCTAATTTGCATGACGCGTTGGACAAGTTTTGTTGGCTTTTTGTGCCAGAAATGCTTTCTTAGTAGGCTATAAGAAACATTTGTCGAGTTTTGCTATCGTTAAACTGTGTGTCAGCGGCATATGGTTGGCCTACATCTATACATTATTTCTCAAGGGGGAGATAAACAAAAGAAATCAAATGCCATTTTCCTCCAATTTATACATTTTTCTAAAATGTAATTTCGTTCACGAATTTTGGATATACAAAATTTTGACAACCTGACATCAACATGATTTGGTATTTGAATACAAATTTCAAACTCAGATTCATAATATTTTGAAATATATTTCATACCTATCCGCATTATAGGGTATTGACATGACTTCGTTTGAAATACTACTACAATTTGTGTGTTTACTTGAAGTATTTGCTTCGTGAATTTAAAGTTTGCAAAGACTTGGACAGTCCAACGTTAACACGATTTGGTATTCTAATACAAAATTCATATCCAGGTTCTGCTTTCCTTTAAAGGTGTCAGGTATATTCCGTATAACATAGTATATCAATGGCTTTATTTGAAGGATGATTACAGTGTTTAGGAGCTGCTTCGTGAACTTAAATTTTACAAAATCTTGACAACTGTGCATCAGCATGATTTGATATTTGATGCGCATATCACACGCAGGTTCTGCGTTCTCTTAAAAGAATCTAGATATATTTCATTCTCGTTCATATTACAGGGCAATCCTATGATTGTATTTGGAAGAGCACTGCAATTTTTGCAAACAGTATCCTTTATAAAACAATATTTGATCGACCTCGCTGCAACGCTCTTTAGGTATATATATTCATTTTTAAATATAGCGGAATGATTGAATACTCCCTTCTTAAGAGTATAGCTATTTGAGAAATAAATCTTAATACATAAACTTTACATTAAACTCGCCATTATTCCTTAAGTACAATCGTATTTCATGTAATGACAGTTTCTGCACCCTTGTTTACCTCCTTGAATGAGATGTGAAACGCACCTTTAATGATGTTTTAGCCTATTAAATTTTGCTAAAATGTTTCAAGTTATTGAAGTGGGTAACTGAAATTGCAGGAACTTCATACTGTATTCCTTTCTCTGGGAGGAGTGTGAATGCTACTTTTCATAGCTTTTGCTGTTTGAGAATTATAACACTAGGAAAACTTATTAGATAAATGAATGCATACACTTTTGACAAATTTTACATTAACTTCGGCATTGTTCGCATAGTACAGCCTTATTTTATATAATGAAGACTTCTGCAACCTTATGTATCACTTGATTGACGTGAAAAAGAGCATATATAATGAGTTTTTTCCTGCCACGTTGTGCGAAAATGTTAAATATTTGAAGTAGGGGGGGGGGGGTTAAGATAAGGAACGTCATACAAAATCTAAATCAGTCGATGCAAATTGATCTCGAGTTCCTTGGCTGAGTGGTCAGCGCCTTGACCTTCGGTCCTCGGGGCCCTGGACTTGATTTCCGACCAAATCGAGGGATTTTGATCTTAAATGGTTAATTCCTTTGGTTCGCGGATGTGCTGTTTGTACTATCCACAACATCCCTGCAACTCGCATGCCACACAGTACATCGAATTTCATATCCTGGAACACGCCGCCCACTCGTGTCGGAAGGTCGCCCTTATAACTGTTGCACCAGACTAGTAGTAGCCACCATAAGAAATGATGTATTTCATGTAATGAATGTCAGAGTGAAATACGAAAGTATTTGTGATGCATATTCACTCAGGCTGGTAGAATAGATTGAATCGATGTTCGCCAAGGCTAATGCAGTGAGCTCGCGGCTTCTATCAACAGTATTTTGTAAGAAGGAAGTCAGCTCCCGGACAAAATTATCTTTACACCGATCTGTTTTCAGACCAACTTTGCTGTGCGGGAGTTGAAAGATCGGTGGACTTAGGATGACTTATTCATACAAGTACCAGACATGGTACAAACAGATGGGAACAATGGCAGGAGGGTACTTGGAATGAGGAGATAAAGGGTAAGATAGGAATGAACTCGATTAATGTAGCTGTACACATAAACGAGCTTTGGTGGTGGGGTCATGTGAGGCGAATGGAGGAGGATAGGTTACCTAGGAGTATAATGGACTCTGTCGTGGAGAGTAAGAGAAGTAGAGGGAGACCAAGACGGTGATGGTTAGACCCGGTTTCTAACGATAAGATGCATTGGACTAAACGAGGTCACAGAACTGGTTACAAATAGAGGATTGTGATGTGTGCAGTAAATTCACAGAGGCTTGCAGACTGGACACTGAAAAACATAACGGTCTAATATACATGTATCTTGATTGACATTAGAAAGGCACCATTAACAATGTTTTAGACCATTAAATTTTGCCAAGTCCGCCTCTGTGGTGTGGTGATTAGTGTGATTAGCTGCCACCCCCAAAGGCTAGGGTTCAATTCCGGCTCTGCCATGAAATTTGAAAAGTGGTACGAGGAACGGAACGAGGTCCGCTCAGCCTCGGGAGATAAACTGAGTAGATGGGGTTCGATTCCCACCTCAGTCATTCTTGAAGTTGTTTTCCGTATTTTCCCACTTCTCCAGGCAAATGCCGGGATGGTACCTAATTTAAGGTCACGGCCACTTCCTTCCCTCTTCCTTGTCTATCCCTTCCAATCTTCCTACAGCCTATAAGGCCCCTGTTCTGCAAAGCAGGTGTGGTCGCCTGAGCGAGGAACTAGTCTTTTCCCCAGTTTTATCCCTGACCAAATGTCTCACGCTTCAGGCCATTGCCCTTGAGGCGGTAGAGGTGGGATCCCTCGTTGAGTCCTAGGGAAAAACCAACCCTGGACGTAAAGGGATAAAATAAATAATAATAAAAGTTTTTGCCAAAAAAGTTCAAATAAGTGAGTTAAAATTTTAGCCGGACAGTGAGTGATTGAAATACAAGGAAAGTGTTACAGCTCATTGGCAATGTATTGTAACTTAAACAAAGAAAAGTGATATAGAAATTACTTCAGTGTCTTAGTAGAAATGTGATCGTTGTAAAGCAATATTTCAGATGAACTTCGTTTTCCAAATTTGTCATATTTTCGAATTTTCAAAATAGGTGTGTATCTGTTTGAGATTCTTCTTTCTTTCTTCTTAATCTGTTTACCCTCCAGGGTTGATTTTCCCTCGGACTCAGGGAGGGATCCCACCTCTCCCGCCTCAAGGGCTATGTTCTGGAGCGTGAGACTTTGGGTGGGGGGATACAGTTGGGGAGGAAGACCAGTACCTCGCCCAGGCAGCCTCACCTGCTATGCTGTACAGGGGCCGTGTTGTGGATGGGGGGATGGGAAGATTGGAAGGGGTAGACAAAGAAGGGGGAAGGAAGCGGCCGTGACCTTAAATTAGATACCATCCCGGCAATTTCTTGGAGGACAAGTGGGAAACCACGGAAAACCATTTCGAGGATGGCTGCGGAGGGAATCGAACTCGCCTCTACTCATTTGACCTCCCGAGGCTGAGTGGACCCCGTTCCAGCCCTCGTATCACTTTTCAAATTTCGTGGCAGAGCCGGAAATTGAACCCAGGCCTCCGTAGGTGGCAGCCAATCACACTAACCACTACACTATAGAGGCGGACTTTGAGATTCTTATCGTAACAATTTGGCCTGGGTGTTATACTTACTGTGCCAGAATGAGCGGCTTAGACGGTTCAGGCGTTGGCCTTCTGACCCCAACCCAGCACGTTCTTTCCTGGCTCAGTATTTGAAAGTGCTCAGATACGTGAGCCTCGTAAAAGAACTCCTGCGGGACTAAATTCCGGCACTTCGGCGTCTCCGAAAACCGTAAATACTTAATGGGACATCAAGCCAATAATATACTTATCTTGTAATTGGTGATTGTTGCTTCATTTAAAAGTTTTTTTAAATATGTTAGGTAAATATCTCATTAGTTAGGGAAAACGTTTTTTTTCAGAAATTATTTTTGCGGTATATTCGTATGAAGGGTTGGGAATAATACTGTGAACGTCCCCATGAGAACCTGCATGAGTACGGTGTCTGCACTATTGTCTGTGTGTACTACTTCTTCATAGGGAGGGAGGGAGGGCAATTGGAGTCTATTAAGGTATCCTCTGGGCTTCTAAGGAAAGTTATTTGTAGTGTATCCATAAGTTGTCTCGTAACTGATCTTTGTTTCGGACCGAGAAGCTCGGGTTCGATGCTTGCTCAGTCCGATGATATTTGAAGATGCACTCATACGTCAGCCTCGTGTCGGTAAGTGGTGGTGGTGGTGGTGATTATTGTTTCAAGAGGAAGTACAACTGGGCAACCATCCTCCCTAAACACTAATCAGAGGGGGGGGGGGGAAATGGAAGAAATAAGATCCTTTGAAAAATGAAGATATCGGCCAAAGAAAGACAATGGCAACGAAGGGCGTGAAAATCAAAGACTTCTCTGGTTCTCGAAATCCAATACCGTCGGAGTCGGAAAAAAACAAGAGTTGACCAAGGGATATCGGATAGAATAGACGGAAGTGAAGAGCCTGACACATGACTCAACTAAGGGCCCTGTGGTTTGCCAACATACGTTCCCAAGTGAAGAGCCCCTGAGGCCCGTTTTAGTCGCCTCTTAGGATAGGCAGGGATACCGTGGGTGTTGTTCTACCTCCACCATCCACACGGGGCCCAGTGTCGGTAAATTTACCGGCGCGTAAGAGAACTCCTCTGGAACAAAATTTGTTTATATCGGCGTTTCTGAAAACCATAAAAGTAGTTAGTAGGACATACACACATAAACTTTATTATTATTATTATTATTATTATTATTATTATTATTATTATTATTATTATTATTATTATTATCCGACTGGTTGTCTGAATGGTCAGCGTACTGGCCTTCAGTTCAAAGGGTCCCAGGTTCGATTCCCGGCCGGGTCGGGGATTTTAATCGCTTCTGATTAATTCTTCTAGCTCGGGGACTGGGTTTTGTCTGTCCCAACACACTCCTCTTCATATTCAGACAACACACTACACTAACAACCACCACAGGAACACGTAATAGTGATTACATCCCTCTATATAGGGTTGGCGTCAGGAAGGGCATCCAGCCGTAAAACACGACCAAATCCACATGTGCGACGCAGTTTGCACCCGCGACCCCACAGGTGTGGGAAAATGCTTTAAAGCCCATATGTTCTGACACCGTGCTTAGCCTTTTCGAGTCTCGTTATCGAAAAAACATTTTCACGATCAGAATCTTGGTCGGCAGGGTAGGAGAGGGGATGGTATACAATATTCAATCTCTAGATTGCGTGCCAAAAGCCTGGATTCAGTTCCAGATCTCTCCCGCATTGTTCATATGGAGTGAGGGCTTCTGACACTGTTGATTGGAATTCGTTCATCGGATGGGGACATGAAGCTTTGATCAAACCCCTTGGTGCTGTTCGACAGAAGTAGGCTATGTGCCGGCTGCGGGTTGCACTCTCTCCCTTCTTTGTATCCTATATCCCGTCATTAATTTCATTTCAATACCACCTCTGATGAGGTTCACGTCAGAAAGGGCATCCTGTCGTAAAAACTCGTTACGAATATTCATTTCATTTCTTACCCGATCCCATAGTGAAATAATAATAATAATAATAATAATAATAATAATAATAATAATAATAATAATAATAATAATAATAATAATAATATTTCCCCATGGCACTGCAGCCCTTGAAGTGCCTTGGCCTACCAGGCGACCGCTGCTCAGCCCGAAGGCCTGCAGATTACGAGCTGTCGTGTCGTCAGCACGACGAATCCTCTCGGCCGTTATTCTTGGTGTTCTAGACCGGGGCCGCTATCTCACCGTCAGATAGCTCCTCAGTTCTAATCACGTAGGCTGAGTGGACCTCGAACCAGCCCTCAGGTCCAGGTAAAAATCTCTGACCTAGCCAGGAATCGAACCCGGGACCTCCGGGTAAGAAGCAGGCTCGCTACCCCTACACCATGGGATCAGCATTATTATTATTATTATTATTAATATTATTATTATTATTATTATTATTATTATTAATATATTTACAACATGGACTGTGAGGTTTAATATTTTGCGACTGCTTCTTCTTCTTCTTCTTCTTCTTCTTCTTCTTCTTCTCCTTTCGTTACGGCCTCTGGAGGACCACGGGTTTTCTTTTTCTCCTCCCAGAACCTCCTCATCCCTTCTGTCTCCCCTTCTCTCCCGTTCTTCAGCTGAGAGATTCAGTATCTTCTTATCTTGTCTCCCCCATTGGTGCTGCGGCTTATTATTTAATGAATATTTATTTCTCTAGTTCCCCGCCCCTTCCGCCTTGATGCCCTTCCCAGTCCAGTCCTTCCGGAGTTCAATAACCCACTCGCTTACAGACTTATATCGTTACGGGTTAAAATGTTAATGTGCAAAATGTGAGTTGTGCGTCAGTGAACGTCGTAATTGTGGTTTTATATAGTTAGTAAGTACTTGCGGAAATGATTATACATGTCCATTGTTTTTGTATCGATTTTCGAAATGGGGTATAGAGAGACGAAGACTTATACGATGTGAAAATCAGACTCCTAGGCTTCGCATACTGTCGGGCTGGTAGTGGTGGTGATTATTATTTTATGAAGAAGTACAGCTGGGCAACCATCCTCTATTAACACTAATTAGAGGGGAAAATGGAAAGGGGTCCGAAACTTCGAAGGTCTCGGCCAAAGAAAGACAGGGTCACGGAGGGCGTGAACATGAAAGACCCTCTTGGCCTCGGTAGCTAACACCATCGAGGTCGGAAAAGAACAAGATTTTACAGATTTTCATCATTACGGGTTAAAATGTTTTTATCAATTACATGTGCAAAATGTGGGTTGAGTCCCTGAGGCCCCTTTTGGTCGCCTCTTACTAGAGTTAGGGGATACTGTAGGTGTAATTCTAGCACCCCCACCCACTGTCGGAGCCACAGGAGAAGAAGAGATGACCCAGGGAGGTGATAAAGGAAAGATGTACAGTAAGCGAGGAGTCTGGCAGAAGTGGGAGCGATATCAGACCAAGATAAGGGAATTGTTGTCTCCAACCCACTCTCTGAAGATGAGAGCTTCTGAGGCGGTTCCCCTCTTGTCACCACTCATGACACACAAGGTGAGCATTACGAAAGTAGATATTGTTGCGCCTGTCAAAACTGCTATGTGATAATTATGTAGGAGAAATACTGCCCCACAGCGCATATTATTGACATTACCTTCACGCACAATATTGTTGTTTGAGTCGTCAGTCCATAGACAGGCTTCATAGAGTTGTCCATGCCACCCTATTGTGTGTTAACGTTTTCAATTCTACGTAACTACCACATCCTACATCTGCTCTAATTTGTCTGTCGTATTCATACCATGGTCTACCTCTACCGTTCTTACCGCTTACACTTCCCTCAAAAACAAACCGTACAAGTCCTTGGGTGTCTTAAGATGTGTCCTGTCATTCTATCTCTTCTTCTTGTCAAATTTCGCCAAAGCGTTCTCCTCTCACCGATTCGAATCAGTATCTCTTCATTCGTGATTGAATCTACCCATCTGACCTTCAACATTCTTCTGTAACACCACATTTCAAAAGCTTCTATTCTCTGTTTATTTCTATGCTAGTTGTCGTCCAGGTTTCAACTCCATACAATGCCACGCTCCAGACGAAAGTCTTCATAATCATCGTTCTTATTCCTATATCAATATTCGAAGTGAGCGTTTTTTTTTTTTTTTTTTTTTTTTTTTTTTTGCTTAAGAAAGGCCTTCATTGCTTGTACTAATCTGCATTTTATGTCCTCTTTACTTTTGCCATCGTTAGTTATTTTATTACCCAATTAACACTATTCATTTACTACTTTTATTTCCTTTTTCCACATACTTTATAAAATACGAAAAAATGTTTCTCTTCTTCCCGGCGTAATCCACTCTGCATTTAATAGTTTACCAATTGCATGTAATTTTCTCTCTCTCTCTCTCTCTCTCTCTCTCTCTCTCTCTCTCTCTCTCTCTCTCTCTCTCTCTCTGTGTGTGTGTGTGTGTGTGTGTGTGTGTGTGTGTGTGTGTGTGTGTGTGTGTGTGTGTGTGTGTGTGTGTGTGTGTGTGTGTGTGTGTGTGTGTGTGTGTTTTTGTGCTTCGGTTGCCCTATAAACTCTTAATAGATGCATTTCTTCCATTTCTTCTCCACAGAGTAGACACAAATTTCCGTTATTTCTCTCTCTCTCTCTCTCTCTCTCTCTCTCTCTCTCTCTCTCTCTTATTGTTATATATTCCCATTAGCCAGCACACCATTCTTCTCCCTTCTCTGTTATAATAATAATAATAATAATAATAATAATAATAATAATAATAATAATAATAATAATAATAATAATAATAATAATAATAATAATTTCCTGTGGCTATTTCTAGCCGGGTGCAGCCCTTGTAAGGCAGACCCTCCGATGAGGGTGGCCAAACTCGGGTCCTCATCCCGAGGCAGTCACACCCCCAATGGAGGTGAGCTGCATGTACCATTTCAACCACATACCAGCCCTCCTGTCATTCTTAAATTTCTGGTAGTACCGGGAATCCAACCCGGACTCCCGAGGACGGCAGCTAATAACGTTAACCGTTACGTTACAGAGGTGTACACTTCTCTGTTACGAAGCATTTTTTTTCCTTTATTGCCATATTATGTATAATTTTACAAAATTACCGCAGTGTCCGTTTAGTTCCACATTCTGCCATAATCGTCTCAATATCCCTCACCCTAACCATTACTTTCTTACGGAATTCCTTATCTTTATACTGAATCTCTTTACCCCAGTAGTTTTCTATTCTGTCGAGCATCCTTTTCACTTTCGTTAGCCAATTGTTGTTTGTCTAATCCTTTTCCCGTTTCCCTACGGGGTCGGGTATGAGGTGAGATGAATCTGTCGTGGCGGGTTTTTATGACCGGATGCCCTTCCTGACGTCAACCTCATCAGAGGAGTTAATGAGATGAAATGAATGACGTGATATATGATAGTAGGGAGAGGGTGAACGCCGGTGCCGGCACATAGCCTACTCCTGTCGAATAGTACCAAGGGGTCTGCTCAAGGCTTAACGTCCCCATCCGACGGACGAATCACCATCAACAGCGTCATATGCCCTCACTCCATATGAGCACTGCGGAGAGGTTTGGAATTTAATCCAGGCTTTTGGCACGCAATCTAGTGATTATAAATTGTATACCACCACCTCCCCTACCTTGCCGGCCAACATTTTGATAGTGAAATTTTTTCGACCAACGGGACTCGAACCGGCTAACCTCGGTGCCAGAGAGTTTAGACTTCAGTGCCTTTTCGTTAGCCACTAATCATCCTTTATAAGTGTTCCATCTGTTGTTTGTACAATGTATTTATACCAGGCTCCTCACTTTCATCTTTTCCATCCGACCTCCCGTGGTCAACTCTTGCAATCTTCTATCTGAAGGCAAACAGTACCAGTGATCCATAGGAACCAGCTCAGTTAATGACTTTCCTTCTTGCGGCTCGTGGTAGTTTTCGTCTTTATACACAAGAACCGCGACGGGTACCGCAGCAAAGCACGCCTATGCACGCTACTACCCAACCTGATAACATAGGATGCTAAACATTACCTAATAGATAGATAGATCGATGTCTTCATAGGCGTAATTAAGGTCATTAGGCCTGCTCTTTACACTAAATCAAATATTGTAGCCTGCATTAGTACCATAATTAATACTACTGTAATTCATACTAGTCCGCCTCTGTGGTGAAGTGGTTAGTGTGATTAGCTGCCACCCCCAGAGCCCCGGGTTCGATTCACGGCTCGGCCACGAAATTTAAACAATGGTACGAGGGCTGGAACGGGGTCCACTCAGCCTCGGGAAGTCAACTAAGTAGAGGTGGGTTCGATTCCCACCTCAGCCATCCCGGAAGTGGTTTTCCGTGGTTTCCCACCTCTCCTCCAGGCAAATTCCGGGATGGTACCTACGTAAAGGCCACGGTCGCTTCCTTCCCTCTTCCTTGCCTATCCCTTCCAATCTTCCCATCCCTCCACAAGGCCCCTGTTCAGCATAGCAGGTGAGGCCGCCTGGGCGAGGTACTGGTCATCCTCCCCAGTTCATCCCCCGACCCAGAGTCTGAAGCTCCAGGAAGAGGTGGGATCCCTCGCTGAGTCCGAAGGAAAAACCGACCCTGGGGGGTAAACAGATAAAGAAGAAGAAGAAGCAGAAGAAGAGGTAATTAATACTAAATAAAGCTCAGTTAAACACAATCAGAATATTTTATAACTGAAATAAAATTCCACCCCAGTGATACATACAAATTTATAATAATAATAATAATAATAATAATAATAATAATAATGTAATAGCACGATCAATGAAAGACCAGAAATGCACAGTTAACTCGTATCCTGCTTTGCCTCTTAACGCTCTTTTAAATAACCCTGTGGTTGGTATTCCACTGACGTCATCCGGTAAACTGTTCCATTCTCGTGCGGTAAACACAGAAAATGAGTTATTTGCGGCAGTTCGATGGTGTGGAATGACGAGCAGGTTTGATGTTTGAGCCCTTGTATCGCTGTTATGAACATTTGAGAAGTAATGGAAACGCGAAGAAAGTAAGATGAGGAAGATGTAGTAATAACTCGCTGGAAGAGTGACAAAGTATGATGGTTACGACGAACATGGAGGCGCAACCACTCTAGTTCTAGGAAAGATGACGACTCGTGGTCATATTTTCTTAAGTTACATACAGTGTATGTCTCACGCATGAATTTCGAGCGCTCTGTATCCTCACGTCATTGAAAACATCACGCTAATAAAAACATGGCATTACACGAGCTTCGAATATTGAGCATACAACCTACTTAAATTGATCATTAAGGGTAAAATTGATGGACGTAGAGGTTGCGGTCGAAGGAAATATTCTTGGGATTAGACAGGACTAGATTCTAGCCCTTTCAGACCGAATACGCACAATTGTGCGGGTTCGTATTTTCGTTATCCCTGACCGTATTTGATGTTTTTTCGGCGCTACACCGGACTGCAGTGATTGTGCAGGACACGTGGCGTGTATTTCAATTGATTTTAGTATGCGCTTGACCGCCAGGGCGAAGGATAAAGAGTTTAAAAAGCACAGTTGATCGGCGAGATGGCAGGAAGCAGTAGTGCCGAAAGTATGTATTTATTTACTGCGTTTATATTAATCTAGAAGCTTTACTGAATACCGGAATATATTCAATGAAGTGTGTACATTGGTTAGTGAACGTAAATTTTGAAGCTACACCATCGTACGTGATACAACGAGGTTTTGAATTTTGATACGCACAATTGTGTGGGTCCTGTTTTTCGGATGTTAGTTTTTATTTTGTAAAATAAACTATTAATATGTGTATTGAGGAGCATTTTAGTCAGTTCTTGACGTACAAACAAAAATTCACACCTCCAGTTTTCTTTCCGGTCTGAAAGGGCTAGTAGTAGACTGATGAGGACAGCTGAACACTGTACAGATTTCGCCGTGATTGTGACCAACCTCCAGTAATGGAGAAGGCACTACAAGATGAAGAATTGGAAATATGTTTATTTTTATATAAATAATGTAGAGCTGAGGAAACCTTTTGGCAGATATGTACGTAAGACATGTGCAGACCAAGTCATGCGTTAGTCTGTGATAACGCCGAGATTCTTCACTTGTGATACAAAAGGAATTGATACATCTTCATAGATTATTCTGGGTGACGGACGTTTACTTACACTTGTCATTTAATTTTGATGGCCAAGAAAGATTACTTGTGGCTCAATAGAGTTCAATTCCAGACCGCGCGCAGCAGACCAGTCACTGGGGCCTGTAGGTCAACGTTTAGATATAATAGTGTGTTGTGCAACAATTCTGTAATGCCATTTATTAAGACGCGAGTTTGTTTACAAAACAAGCCTAAGAGACCGTCTTAATTAGCATTAAAGGCGAGTTCCGTAATACTGTTTATGTTCAGCCATAATTGCTCCTAAGTCAGTGAATGAGTCAACGACTAACGGGATACAAATGAAAAGAAAATTATGTTGAATTTAGTTACACTGTGAGCACTTACGGAATTTAAAGTGTAGGCTTGACACATTTAGCCGGTCATTGACATTGTTTATTTTCCTTTCATATTTTCTTCCGCGAAAAATGGTTCTTTATCGTTACGTATATTTTCCTACCTTTGGACTAACATGATAGAAAACTATGACAAATTCCAATCGTATTTGATAACCTGTCATGAGGTGCGTATGTACTATTTACCCCCACGGCGCTTAACGCCCGTGAAAGGGCTTTGGCCTGCCCAGCGACCGCTGCTCAGCCCGAAGGCCTGCAGATTACGAGGGGCCGTATGGTCAGCACGACGCATCCTCTCGGCCGTTATTCTGGGCTTTGGAGACCGGGGCCACCATCTCACCGTCAGATAGCTCCTCAATTCTAATCACGTAGGCTGAGTGGACCTCGAACCAACCCTCAGGTCGAGAGAAAAATCCCTGACCTGGCCGGAAATCGAACCCGGGGCCTCCGGGCGAGAGGCAGGCACGCTGCCCCTACACCACAGCAAATTGAATTTTTTCTTCCCTCCACCCCCCCCCCCTGCCACTTTCCTAATGAACTCTCCCAAACAGTCGTTATTGCTTGGTATTTTACTAGCATCCAAGTTATTCGACTTGACCGGCCTTAGAGTCCATCAGATTAGTGTATCATGTGGTGGGACAGGTGATGTAAAAAGAAAGTGTAATGGTTTTTTTATACTTAATAATAGTATTGACCTGACGTCCCTCTAACTACTTTTACGGTTTTCGGAGACGCCGAGGTGTCGGAATTTAGTCCCGCATGAGTTCTTTAACGTGACAGTAAGTCTACCGACACGGGGTTGACGTATTTGAGCACCTTCAAATACCACCGGACTGAGCCAGGATCGAACCTGACAAGTTGTGGTCAGAAGGACAACGCCTCAACCATCTGAGCCACTCAGGTCTTATGGTGACGATGGGATAGAAAAAAGGCTCGGAGTTGGAAGGAAGCGGCCGTGGCCTTAATGAAAGTGCAACCCCAGCATTTTCCTGGTGTGAATATGGGAAACCACGGAAAACCATCTTCATTGCTGCCGACAGTGGGGTTCGAACCCATTATCTGCCGTATGCAAGCTCACAGCTGCGCGCCCGTAACCGCACGGCCACTTGCTCGGTAAAGTATAGTTTAGACGTTAGTCTGGTAGTATAGTGGAGTTCAGTTATAGTAGTGAGAGAGGTCTCAGAAACCAGTAAATAGGACATTAAAGCTTTGTTTGGACTTTTAGACCATGCTGGTATGCTGCGATATGCTCATATATTACAATATCGAGAGCGTGTCCTGACGAATTAAGTAGGTCAAATAATAATAATAATTTCGTGTGGCTGTTTCTAGCCGAGTGCAGCCCTTGTAAGGCAGACCCTCCAATGAGGGTGGGCGGCATCTGCAATGTATAGGTAACATTGTGTCATTGTGGTGGAGGATAGTGTTGTGTGTGGTGTGTGAGTTGCAGGGATGTTGGGGCAGCCCAAACACCCAGCCCCCGGGCCGATGCAATTAACCAATGAAGGTTAAAATCCCCGACCCGGCCAGGAATTGAATCAGGGACCCTCTGAACCGAGGGCCAGTACGCTGACCATTCAGCTAACGAGTTGGGCAGTAGTTCAAATTATAGGTCTGTTATTGATGGAAAATTAAAACAGGTCATTACCGCTTTCGAGAGCAAAGTCCTGATGAATTCCAAGTATTGTGATTTCTGATATATTTAACTCTGTACTTATTTGTATTCAGTACATCGCAGTTCAATAGTTTCCTGAGATTGAGAGGTTTTTTTTTTTTTATTGCAGTACGCAACTCTACTTAACGCAGCGTGGGGGGCCCTCCTCTTTCGCCGTAGCGCGTGGAATGCCATTAGTAGACGAATAAGTTTGTGTGGTGTTTTCTGAAGTAGGAAAGATCATAATATGAAGATAAAGTTGAAATTTAAGAGGACAAATTGGAGAAAAATATACGTTTATAGAAAGAGGAGTTAGGGACTGAGATAATTTACCAAGGGAGGTCTTCAATAAGTTTCCAAATTCTTTGCCGTCATTTAAGAGAAGACTAGGTAAACAACAGATAGAGAATCTGCCACCTGGGAAACAGCTCTAAATGCAGGTCAACAGTGATTGACTTGACTTGACTTGACTTGACACGTCGCTCTAGCTTGCTCCAGCGCAGCGTAGATGTCGTTGTGCCGTATATTGATCACAAGTGTTCCCGACTAGTTCAGCAGATAGTTGGGGGATGGATAGTACACCCAAAACAACACTAGAAGTTCCTATAAAATTGTGTCATACGGTCGATCGTTTACACTTTCCAACTGTGTACGAGAAGTATTGGTAATTAACTTACTTGGTTGGCATATCGTACGTCGAATAGCTGTCGCCATGTTGGTGTACCACAGGGATACTGTATTCTAATACAGGATGGGAAAAATAAAACTGACCCTGAAAATATTTATAAGACTGTTGCTGATTTGACTCTTGTTAATGAACAGGAAATGCTGGAAACCGTGATATCGATGTACTAATCGGTTCCTGTAACATGTCTGTTCATCCGCATCTCCCGCATTTTCTGTCCCAAGTACGGCTCTGTGTCATTACGTGTGAGTGAGTGAGAGGCGCAGACGTGTTTACGGACCAGTTGAATGCAACACAAAATGATGCTCACGATAAAACAGCGCGTGTGCATTGTCGAGTGTTATTCGATACACGATTCGTGGAAAACCAGTTGCGGAACTGTTTGCGCAAGGGTTTAAGACTGGAAAGATTTTGACAAAACCTCCAGCAAAAGGTGCAATGCAAAACTTAGTGGCAAAATGGCGTGAAACCTGCTCTGTAGCGGATAAAGCCGCAAAGCGTTCGAACACCAGAAAATATTGCCCGAGTGAAGGAACGCCTGGAACAAAGTCCGACGAAATCTCAACGCCGTTTATTCTGTGTCCTTACAAATTTACTGTTGTGCACGCGTTAGACGAACCTTCGCGTGTTGAATTCTGCCGGTGGTTTCTGAGTGAATTGGAGTTAGAACTTTTAGATCCTCAGTTTTTCATTTCTTCAGATGAGACCATCTTCTGCAATGTTCATTAACGAGCGTCAATCCCGCGTCAGTTCGGGCCAGTTTGACCACGCGCTACAAGAAGTCTTCAAAATGTCCATCATGCACCTGAATACACCTCACCTCATTGACTGTTAGACACGTTCGAACACTGCAGGCACTGCACGCATTCGATGGCAAGAATGTTCCAGGCGCTGGTGAAGTTCCGCAGTGTCCGTTACGGCATATGTGGGTCCTAAGTTAATCCCCGTTCCAGGTAATAACTAAAACAGGTGTAGCTTGTAGGGAATTCGGATAGCCAGTAGTGGCGTGCATTGTTTGAACTTGAGACGGGTAACCAAGACAGAGCCTTGGTGCAAATCCAACCACCATCATGCTTGAGTGCAGCGTGCACTCTAAAACGCCCATATTCGTTCGACACGGCATGTTCGAAGTGAAATTTGCTGACTAGGGAGGATGGCCTTGATGATTTTACTGACGTTGCATGCAATGTGGTTCATCCAGAGATGAGCAAGCCGTTGTGTACAAAGAGTGAAGGCCGGAAATTTAGAGGTATAGAATGATGATGGAATGGCTGAGTTAACCATTAATTTTGAGCTGAAGTTTACCATAACACGTGAATAGATGGTCAGCATATGGCTAAAATTAAATACAGTCTAAATTGGTTATAACTACTCTGAAAAGATCGCCAATTAACGGTCATTATAGGCGACAGTCACACAAACCGATTTTTTGTTGTTGCTAAAAATATCATACGAAGGCAGATCAACAAAGACTGAGACTGTTTTTTTTTCACAGATGTTTATTACTCCATTTCAATGTTTACATGATTGTTTTCAAAGTTGTCCCCTCCTACTTCAACACACTTTTTATGGCGTCTTTGCCAGTCCTTGAACACATGCTGCAAACCATTCTTTATCGGGTCCTTGAGAATCGCCTCACTTTTCTTGAGCACTGCTTCAGAGTTCTCAAAGCGAATTCCCCAAAGCTTTGCCTTTAGTGATGGGAATAAAAAAATCACAGGGTGCAAGGTCAGGGCTATAAGGTGGATGCGATACACAGGTAATGTTGAATCGAGCCAGAAACTGCATGGCTTGATTTGCAACATTAGGCCGTGCATTGTCATGATGAAGTCGCCACCCAGTCCGAGAAAGACTTGGTCGTTTCTTTGTAATGTGCTTCCTCAGTGTAGTCAATACTGACGTGCAGTAACAGTAGTGTGAGGGGGAAGTGCAATGCTGTAAATCATTCCATTACAGTCAAAAAATGTGATCACCATCACTTTCCCGCAAATGGAACAACTTTTGCCTTTTTGGCGATTTCCACACTGTGCTGGCTTGTTTTCCTTCAGGATCGTAATGATTCTTCAGCTTTTAGTAAGTTTCAGTGGATGCATGGTTTAAACGAAAACAGAAATTGTTTGCGCTGTACTGCTCCTCTCCATTGTCTGGTATGCGAAATGCACGTAGCGTCTACACAATAGAGCATCACTACCAACCTACCGATACGAGAGTGCTGCCGGCTACGGACATTATGCATAAAAACCCTCTCTTTTCAAATATTTACGTTACGGATAGGAAACTATCTCGGACGCTACAGGTAAAAATCAGTCTGCCGTTACATGCTTAATTAACAGAATAAAGTTGAAACTTCGAAAATATAAGTGAAATAAGTAAGTGGGACTGAGAGGGATTTTTCTTTTAATGTTTACGTAGTACATCCAGCAATAATATGTCAGAAAAATATAAAATAATCAAAGCCCGGATTTTCATGCCGTAATAGGTTAGATTGCTAACTAAATTTGGTTAATAGGAAGTGTTGGCCGCCCGCTCTTCCAGAATGTGGCAAGAGTAACATAAATTATAGGAGTTCCGATGGGCTGTACCCCTGATGTTTATGCAAACCCCGTAGCATGATCGTTGTGAAGGTAGACTATACTTGTTGCTCTCTTCAGCAACTTTTCATTCTAACCTATTAATGCATAAAAATCTGGGCTCTAAAATAATAAATGAGGAGAACAGTAGCAACAATGTAAATTGATCAATAATGTCGCACAGCACAAAGATGTTCTCTCTGTTCTTCCGAATTGTAGAAATCGTTGAGTATGATGCACCCAATTCCTTCACGACTCTGACGTTTGTTTCCCCATTTTATAATCGCCATATTATTTTTGACTTCTCTTTCTTTTGCGACATCTTTCCTTGACTATTTAAATGACAGACTGGTTTGAAATTTACAAGAAATTGAAAATAAATCTTTACATGCTTGTCATCAATCCCCAAGCGCGTAACAAACAAAACTGAACACTGGACGCTACAGTCGATACATTTCTCCGAAAATGTGATAAAGGGACGCCGTTTCACGCCATATGCCCCGTACTAAGCGACTTTTTTAAAAAATACAGTGTTTATATAGGACTTTATAACCAAAACTTCGTTAAAAGCGATGCCGCAATAAACGGTTTCTGTTGCAGTTAAGAGAGATGGGCTCAGTTCTGATATTTGGAAGACGTTCCTGGTTGTGTTCGCTGCAGACAGTCAGCAGACGGGGTATGTTTCCTGAATGTATACATAAACATATAAACCCGCTACGACTCATTAAAAACAGCACTTTTACAAGTTTAATGCTAGTGCTTCTCGCCAAACATTGCCCGACGATACAAAGCAAAACATAACTAGCGCGTGTGTTTCCATGTGTGTCAAATATTGCCGACCATTCATGCCGGAGAAGACTATAAGGAATTAGGGCAAAAACCGATTAATATCGGTGCTAATTTTGAAAAAGTAGATATTGTGTTACCACTTCCTCCAACTGAAATGAAAACCTATAACCTGTTTTCCAGTCATTGACCGGATCAGGGATGAATGAATGAAGCAGATATAGGCTATTAGTACGATGGGGTCGCCACTCCCAAATTGATTTATTAATGACTGATAGATGCTATGAAATGAGAATGAAGAGTGTTGCTGGAATGAAAGATAACAGGGAAAACCGGAGTACTCGGAGAAAAACCTGTCCCGCCTCCTCTTTGTCCTGCACAAATCTCACATGGAGAGACCGAGATTTGAACCACGGTATCCAGTGGTGAGAGGCCGATGCGCTGCCGTCTGAGCCACGGAAGCTCTACATCCTTCAACTATTAGTAGAAATAAGAACGGACGGAGGGGAACACTTCTACCCGTGACTGAGATAGCGCGTGAAGGAGCAAATATCAAGGTATAACATCAAACGAACATAGCTTCCCTCGCCTCGCCTTTGAGAAGCAAACTTGGGTCATGGTCATGTTTGACAAATATGAACCGAGCATAGAGCGTGTTTTGCATGACACTAATAGCTAGCCACTCCGCTCCTGGTTCGACTTACTTGAGAACAAATATCCCTAGCAGGTACGTTCGTAGGCAAGGGCTGAGAGCAATTAGGAAAACAATTACTTTCATGGAGAGTGGCCGTAGTTTTGTGTAGGCTGAGGATAAATTATGGATCATCCACGCGTTTTACCTCCTAAAGAGGGGAAAAAAGGGAGTGTATTCAAGTTGTGCCGAATTCACCGTCCCACATTCTTCCAGAGTGCGCTGAGACAGAACCTCGGCCTGCAGGAAACATTCTTAACCCATATTAGCTAATGACGAGAATACTGCTGATCTTGTCCTTCACTTTATTTGCGAGAGGGTATTATCGTTGACGGTGTAGTCAACGTAATCCAAGAAATCGCTCAGATGCCCACTGCTCGGCTCCCTTTTGTAGGTAAATATTTCATAGGTTTAAACCTCCTTTCATAAATACTCGTTACAGTGGCGAAAACCACATCAAGATAACGTTCAATACCTCTTGACGTTCTTCTTATTCTTTTTCTTCTTCTTTTCCTACCGCTTTTCCCACACCTGTGGGGTCACGGGTGCGAACTGTGTCGCACATGTGGATTTGGCCCTGTTTTACGGCCGGATACCCTTCCTGTCGCCAACCCTATATTGAGGGATGTAATCACTATTCCGTGTTTCTGTGGTGTGAACATGAAGAGGAAAGTGTTAGGACAGGATCCTCGGTGGCTCAGGCGGCAGCACGCTGGCCTCTCACCACTGGGTTCCATGGTTCAAATCCCGGTCACTCCATGTGAGACTTGTGCTAGGCAAAGCGGAGGTAGGACAGGTTTTTCTCGGGGCACTCCGGTTTTCCCTGTCCCTTTCGTTCCAGCAACACTCGCCAATAACATTTCATTCCATCTATCATTCATTAATCATTGCCCCAGAGGAGTGCGACAGGTTTCGGCAGCCGGCACAATTCCTATCCTCGCCGCTATGTGGGGCATAATTCATTCCATTCCTGATCCGGTCGAATGACTGGAAACAGGCTGTGGATTTTCAAAGTATTGGGACAAACACAAACTCCCGGTCCCCGGGTCAGAAGAATTAATCAGGGGCGATTAAAATCCCCGACGCGGCCGGGAATCGAACCTGGGACCCTCTGAACCGAACGCCTCAACGCTGACCATTCAGGCAATGAGTCGGACTTCAATACCTCTTGAGGTTATCTCGCCCAAACACAGACACACCTGTACTTCAAACGCCGTGAGGTAGATTACTTAGCAACCAATATGACACACTTGTACGGCTGGTATGTATATACTACCCCTGGACAGCTGCTGCTAGCAGACTGAACCAAGGCCGCACTAGATAGACTAGTTGGCCTTGACTGAACTAACCAGAAGACATTACTGCAAGCTGAACGTCGTCTTAACGCGTTTTGAGCTGCATGCAATAGCCACCCGGGTAGTCAGCTGTGTTGTCAAGGCTGTTTCAACTGGCCTAGCCTCTCCCAGTGCCAAAACTCAACACCTGAACAGTGGATGTAGTAGCCTAGGGTTTAGCAAATTAAAGTCCGTCTTTATGTCTAAACGAACCTTGCCTTTGGTCCGAAGACCCCAGTTTGATTCTCGGGATCTTAATCTCCTCGTATTCTGAATTCTCCTGGCTCGGGGTCTGCATGTTTGTGATGCCTTCGTCATTTATTTCGTCCTCATTAGGTCGCCACGAAGCCTTTCCAGGGGTCATGCGTTATTATTATTATTATTATTATTATTATTATTAAAATTTAGAATTTTACAGTATTACCAGCTGATTTTTTTTTTTTACTGATTTATTAGCTTCCTCGGTAGATCGCTTGTAGTGTCCGACCCATCATCACAGTTTCGATTCCCAACAATAAACACCGAGAAAAACACTAAAGATGAAAAATTGCATTCCCTTTTAACAGATCTGCCTATAAAAATATTACTCCTGTAATAGCAGCCTTGCAGTGTCTTCCTACACGGATGTGGAAATAGACGGGAGTGAATTATAATTAACTCTCAAGTATGAGATGAGGAAGTACATACGATGAGTAACGCATGATCCGTTTATACAGGGTGGTCGGAAATAACGTGAACCGAGTAAATGAGCGTTAGAGAGCTGGTCATACTGATGAGTAGGGCCCGGATGTTTATGTAGTAATAGGTTAGAATGCGAACTTACTGAAGCGAGTAACAAGTAGTCTCCCCGCACGACGGTAATGCTACGAGGTTTGCATAAACATTAGGGGTTCGGCCCATTAGAACCCCTAGAATTTGTTATACTCCCACTACACTACGTTAGAGCGGGCTAGTCGACATTTTCTTAGTGTAGTGGGGGTAACATAAATTCTAGGGGCTTCTAATGGGCCGAACCCCTAATGTTTATGCAAACCTCATAGCATTACCGTCGTGCGGGTAGACTCCACTTACTACTCGCTGCAGTTAGTTTGCATTCTAACCTATTACAGCATAAACATCCGGGCCCTACTGATGAGTAATTTGGAGAAAAGTACGTCGATATCTCTCGCTGTTGTCATTTTATCAGCTGCTGAAGTTAGCCAATCAGATCGCTTCGCGGGAGAATTCAAATGGGCTTTGCGAGACGGTGTTCCTAAACCTGCACATGGCTTGGTCGGGCTTGAGAGCAACGCTGAGAAATGATTATCAAACACTAACACACCGTGTGTTTCAGACAGTGCCACCGTAGCCTGCTGGCTATGGGCCGAGCCTATCAGCAGCGAGATCCTTGAAGTTTCCCCCCTGGAGAAGTTTATTTCTCAAGCCGGTCGTAAGGCACTTGCAGATTTAGCAACACCGTCTCGCAAAGCCGATCCGAAGTCGCCCGAGAAGCGATCTGACTGGCTAATATCAGCAGCTGCTAAAATGGCAACGGCACGAGATAACTAATTATTTTTTCCGATTATTTATCTGTATGATGAACACTCTAACGCACATACACTATGTCCCCAAAAAACACCGACATGGCTTAGCATGTTGTGTGGGATGACGGACTGATCGGTTTTCAAGAAGGAGCCTCTTTCCAGAAATACACGTTTGGGCACTGGAGAGCGTCGTAGTCTAAGAACGGTTGTGACAATTTGTTCCGATTTGGTGTCTTAATACGGAAGGTATGCAACCCTTTAGTCATGTGTGTACTGTGGATAGACGGCTTAAGCGTAGTAACATTCCTGCGCATGCGCCACATTCCTCGACATGGTCCTTGATGCGCATCCTACTGCGTTACTTGTGTACTGTAGTCTGCCAGTGCATGTACCAGTACACAGCTGGGGAAATGACAGACATGGTGCTTGCATACGGCAAAGCGCATTGCAATGGTAGAGCTGCTGCAAGATTGTATGCGGAATGTTTCCAAACAGACGTTCCACATCATTCCACGTTCGCGGCCATGGAGAGACGACTGAGACAAGCCGGACAGTTCCACGTAGGTAGTATGAAGAGTATGGTGTATGACACTCCTGTAATGTCAGCGGAGGACCTTATTGCTCGAGTCCACGGAACGATTGAAGGTTTTCAAAGACAAGCGCACGTATTGGGTTATGTGCGTGAAGCTCAGCCCCACCGATGTAGGTTCTGCAATGACGTAGGAGGTACACAGTTCGAACCCGTTTGTAATGAGCCCGATCTGCTACTCATGTTGGGTTTATTGACGACATACGTAACGCTCACCCATCTCACACTTCGATGCGCTACAGCGTCCAAGCTGTGCATTTCTGAATATGGGTTCCTTATTGAAAACGGATCAGTTTGCCTTCTCACACAACATACTAAGCGTTGTCGGTGCCTTTTAGGACATCCCGTATATCCGGTTCACGTTCTTTCCGACCACCCTTTATACATCTCGCAATGCAGATTGAAGAAACTTACTACATGGATCTTAAAGGCATATCTTCAACGCCAGTTACGTTTCGAATTAATGTGCTGTAATTCGAAAATTACTGCAGATAAGAAAGCGGGCATTTGTATAACTGTCCTCCATATCAATAGATGTCTCCCACATGGCAGATTCCCTATCGATTATTTAGGTGGTCATTTCTTAAATGATGTAACAGAAGTCGGAAATTTATGAAACATCTCCTTTGGCAAATTTTCCAATTACGCACAAACAAGTCTGAAAACCGTGAGCAAATGAACTGTCCTGAAAGCATTGCTGATTACTAGAGCCCGGATTTTTATGCATTAATAGGTTAGAATGCGAAGTTTTTGAAGCGAGCAGCAAGTATAGTCTACCTTCACAACGATTATGCTATAGGGTTAGTATAAACATTAGGGGCACGGTCCGTCAGAACTCCTAAATTTGTTACTCTTGCCACATTATGGAAGAGCGGGTGGCC
This sequence comes from Anabrus simplex, assembly GCF_040414725.1. Taxonomy (NCBI): domain Eukaryota; kingdom Metazoa; phylum Arthropoda; class Insecta; order Orthoptera; family Tettigoniidae; genus Anabrus; species Anabrus simplex. Next base: position 97,590,044 of record NC_090277.1, on the reverse strand, counting down.
GACATTTCCTCTTAACCAAATTTAGTTTGCAATCTAACCTGTTACGGTATGAAAAATCCGGAATTTACTGATTAAAATAAATATATGCTAAATCGACACTTCCCACCCTCAGAGCAGTATGCAGCTACCTACAATATTTCATGGAAGAGCAGGCGCTGGGGTGTGAAAATATTCTATTACTTGATTGAATGCTGTACTATAATTGTCTCGTTAAACAGCTGTTTATTCTCTTTCTCACAAGTCTATTAATATTGACAATGTTCTTGTTGCTGGTAATGGCGAATGCTTCTTGGTAATCTTCCCAAGATTTCTTCATTTGTTACCTTGCATTCGTTGACATTACTGACAAATTTCTTCCTGCGTTGGCAATGTCTTGGACACTGACAGTTCATTTCCGTAGCGTCGCTCTGTTTGATTCTCTAGCTCTGATAAGGAGGAAGTCTGCTGTTTATTGCTTGGAAAGGATTGATTGTTACAGCACGAGCTATATTTAAAGAGGTACCCAGTGGGAATAAATAATGTTGATTCGAAGTCTTGCAGGTGATTAGTAATACATGTTGAGATGTGCTTACGGAAAAGAGTTTTTCATAGACATATGACAATCACAGTGCCTCTAATGAGTTTGACATTGTTTTCACTTCTGTCAAGTGTGAGCTTGCATCCTGGAGATAGTGGGTTCGAACCTCACTGACGGTAGCTCTGAAGATGGTTTTCCGAGGTTTCCCATTTTCACACCAGGCAAATGCTGGGGCTGTACCTTAATTAAGGCCACGGCCGCTTCCTTCCAACTCTTAGGCCTTTCCTATCCCATCGTCGCCATAGGACCTATCTGTGTCGCTGCGACGTAAAGCCACTAGCAAAAAAAAACTTCTGTCAAGCTCCTTGCTTTTCTTCTCAGTCCCTAATTTCCTTTCCACCCCGACGTTGTTAGACTTCTAAAGCATAGGGTGTCTTCCATTATTTCTCCTTTCAAGTCTCTTCCCCTTTCTTAATACGCTTCCTCATACCAGGCTCGTACTGACATATTTTCTGTCCGACCTCTCTTTGTCAACTCATGTTCTCTTCCGGTGCCGATGGAATTAAGAGTTGGAAGTCCTGGGGAGTCTCATTTTTACACCTTATCGTGTCACTCGTTCAGTCTTCGAATGTTTTACTGTGCAAGTCTCCTAACTTTTATCCTTTCTTTTCGACCTCCCTTCGTCATCTCGACGGTATTTATTTATTTATTTATTTATTTATTTATTTATTTATTTATTTATTTATTTATTTATTTATTTATTTATTTATTTATTTATTTATTTATTTATTTATTTTCATAGCTGAAATAGTTCCCTAGTTAACACAGACGGTGATAGACTAATTTCTACTACATAAAAGTTAAGGAAATATTAATAATTATAAAGATATTAACCATTTCAATTTCGAACACTCCTGACTAGCATTAAGAGGGGATGATTGTCTAATTGAGGAGTTCGGGAGTAAATAGTGGTGAGGTACATGGCATCTTTAAAAGCAAGCAGAAACTTGTCATTGTTGTGGTTCAGTTGTGGTTGCTATTAAATAAATAAATACATAAATATTATCATTATTATTTATTCTGTTTACCGTCCAGGGTTGTTTTCCCCGGACTCAGTGAGGGATCCTACCTCTACCGCCTCAAGGGCAGTGCACTGGAACGTGAGACGTTGGGTTGGGGATACAACTATAGAGGAGGACCAGTACTTCGCTCAGGTGGCCTCACCTGCTATGCTGAAGAGGGGCCTTGTGAGGGATTGGAAGTGATAGGCAAGGAAAATGGAAGGAAGCGGCCGTGGATTAAGTTAGGTAGCATCCCAGCATTTGCCTGGAGAAGAAGCGGGGAACCACGGAAAACCACTTCGCGAATGGATGGGGTGAGAATCGAGCCCCGTCTAGTCAGTTTGCCTCCCGAGGCTGAGTGGACCTCGTTCCAGTGACAGAGCGTGGAATCGAACCCGAGCCTCCGGGGGTAACAGCTAATCATCGTAACTACTACATCACAGAAGCCGGCAATAGATAAATGAGCAAATAATGGTAAGAGACGTGGCATGTTTAATAGCAACCACAAGTGAATCACAACGTTGACAAGTTTGTGGTTGCTCATGTCCTTTACCATTATTTAGTCCTGATCCCCTCAATTGAACTGTCTTTTAAAACAACAATCACGACCAGTACCACATGATTTCATTAATGTTATTACGGTATAACTTTCATCTACCATTAAGATAAAATTTGGAGTGAAGAGACAGCGAAGGTCAACTTCTCGTATCTTCTTAGGAGGAAGATTAATGAGCCCTAGATGATTGATGGTATCTCCTAAAGTACAGGATGGGTCCTGAAAGTCTGCAAATTCAGATAATCACAATCATGGTGTTGACTGAGGTCTTCTGCTGTGTTCAGTGGGAAGATTGGTTTCTTGCAGCTCTCCACGTTACCTATTCACTAGCTGTCTCTTCTTCGAGTCAGAATGTATTCCACAAACATGGACTCTCCCATGTTCTCTTTGTTTAGCATCTTGTGTGGCTCCACATCTCGAACGCTGCAATCCATCTTTTATGGTCGAAGCCAAGAGTCCAGATTTAATTACCACCAGAGTTGTGAAGTAATTGATTTTTATTTATTAATAGCTATCTGTTAACCGCGGCTTCGCTCGCATGGATTTCGTGATTTGATAAAAGTAATTGTTCCTTGGTACTGCACTAAGATATTATCTGAAAATTTTAAAGTATAATAACTCACCTCAGAACCTCTTTGTAAACTACGTTTGTGGTATTGCCTTTTGGCGCTAAGATGACCAGGCTACTGGCAGAGTTATCTCTGGAACATGCGACATAGAACTATAGAGTCCTCTCTCAAGCATAAAACAAAAAATTGTTTCTTTGTTTTTAAAGGAGGTTTTGAAATAAATATATGCACGTCTGTAACACCTTCAGTTTTTGAGTTTATTAGTCCTTCCCACTCCCCTTAAGTGGATTTTCTGAAAACGAAAAATGTGTGTTTCTTTATTTAAAAAGAGATTCCAAATTCCAATTTTTACGTCTGAAACGCATGTTTAGTTTTTGAGATTAACTCCTTTTTAAAATTCACCCCATTTTCACTTCTTTTAACCACCCACTCAACGTATTTTCCGAAAACAAAAAATGCGTGTTTCTTTATTTTTAAAGGAGATTTCAAATACCATTGTTTATGCCTGTAACCTGATAAGTTTTTGAGATTAACTCATTTTAAAGTTCACCCCCATTTTCACTTCTTTTCAACCCCCTTAAGTGGATTTTTCAGAAACATAAAAATACATGTTTCTTTATTTTTAAAGGAGATTCCATATACCAAAATTCACGTTTGTAACATCTTCAAGTTTTGAACGATAAGTATCCTCATAAAACATATTCAACCCCGTTTTCACTTATTTCTCCCCCAATAAGTGGATTTTCGGAAAACCAAAAAGTGTTTCTTTATTTTTAAAGGAGATTCCGAATACCAGTTGTCACATCTTTAATCTGTTAAGTTTTTGAAGTACGTATATATTCATTTGAAAAAATGTACCCCCCACTTTACTCCTTTAGCGACGGAATATCCAAAAATCCTTCCTTAGTGAGCACCTACATGTTAATATAAATGCATTCCCAAAATGTTATTTCTTGATGTCCAATGGTTTTGGCTCGGCGATGATGAATCAGTCAGTCAGTCAGTCACTCAGGACATGTTATATAAATTTATAAGCCCACTTGGGGGCGGTTATGAATAGTTCTTTTTGGATGCTTGCTGTCGTTCCCAGTCCTGCTATTTGTTTTTGTTTTTTCCTATCCTTCCTGTGAAGGAGGTTTGCAAGATTTAACAACCTTTGGTAGAGGAAACCACGAGTTTACCATTATACAAAATTTGCGACAGTCTGAGTCATCAGTATCAGAAATCCCAGCGGAATCCATTGAGCAACATTATTCCAGTGTTGTAGCTTTTGATGAGTGAGAAGATCTTTCTCGCAAGCCTCAGAAGGTGGCCGTCAAACTTCAGCCACCTACGTTGCCGTTTCCATCTGTTGGTTCAGTTTAGTAGAGTTCGCTTTTAGTCGGTAGGTTCCACCCGGGACCATTCTTGGCCCATAAATTTTCCGGAGGATTCATCTTTCGACTTTTTCCCAGGTCATCCACGGTGCCTTTCTTGTTCATCAGTAAGATCTCCACAGCATAATATAAGAACTGGGATCTGACAACAGTTTTGTAATGGTATATTCTGGGGTTCTTCGAAATGCACTTGCAACGATTACTTTTTTAAATTATTTTTTAACTTTCAAAAAAGGAATTTTCAGTTGTAATTTACTTCTGAAAATAAAATTGTAATCATTACACTCCAGTAATGGATGACACATCGCATCGTAAGCCTGGCAACTTTCCGCAAGGCGTCGAACCTTGGGTGTAATCCCAGGATACGTCGCCCACTACTGGCAGCTTGTCGTGGTTATTATACAGTATTCTGCCTAGTGGCAGGTCCGTGTCTTCGTAAGGAAAATTTCTGATGCCAAAGTTCGCTGTTTTCAGCTTCTTCCTTCAGTCTGTTGTATCTCCTCCCATCTTTCGTGTCATAGAAAATGAAGACGAAAATCCACAGCCTGTTTCCTGTCATACGACTGGGTCAGGAATGGAATGAATGAAACCCCCATCTAGCCGAAGCCTGTCGCACTCCTCTGGGGCAATAAATAATGACTGACAGATGAAATGATATTGGAGAGTGTTGCTAGAATGAAAGATGGCAGGGAAAACCGGTGTACCCGGAGAAAAACCTGTCCCTCCTCCGCTTTGTGCAGCACAAATCTCACATGGAGTGACAGGGATGTGAACTACGGTATCCAGCGGTGGGTGGCCGGCGCGCTGCCGCCTGAGCCACGGAGGCTCTATCTTTCATGTCATTCAGATGTTGAATTCTTCTACTTCTTCGTCCTGCAGTTCCTTTCCCTAAAGACTCTCGTTCTGTGAAATAATAGTAATTTTAGACCTGCTGAGCACTTTTTGAAAAAGTAACTGTAATTGAGTACGTTTTTCTCAGGTGTCTGTAATTGAGCCTAGTTACTTTTACTTTATACTTTTCCCATCACTGATTACTATACAATAGTATACAACGGTGATGGGCTTTTGCCTTCTAAACCTGAAGGCCTGCACAGTACGAAATGAGGAATCCTCTCAAACCTTTATTTTTGACTTTCTAGATCGGGGCCGTAATCTCACCAACAGATAGTTCCTCAGTTCTGACGTAAGCTGAATGGACACGAACTAGCCCTCAGATCCAGGTAAAAATCCCTGACCTGACCGGTGATCGAAACCAGGATCACCCCCGTGTGTGGGGGGGGGACGCAGATGAAGAATATACCCACGGTATCCCCTGCCTGTCGTAAGAGGCGACTAAAAGGGGCAACCAAGGGATGATTGAATTAGAACCATGAAACTACTTGTGATTAGTACCATCATACGTGGAAAACCATGGGTCGCCTTTACTTGCGAGTAATACCACTATGTTAGGTACACAGTAGGTTTGTGATTAGTAACAATAGTGGGTCGGTCACTATGGGTTAACAGTACCCGTGATTAGCACCACTATATGCGGAACACCACGGGCTTACGTTGCCTGTAATTAGAACCATTATGTGAGGAACACCATGGGTCTGCGTTATCTGTGCGACGTGCAATACTTGTGAATAGTACCATAACGTTTGGAACACTGTGAGTCTACGCTACTCTTGATTAGTACCACAACTGTAGAAATACCATGATTCTACTTTACTAGTCATAAGTACCATTATGGGGGGTCGGTGACCTGGATTTTGGACAACAAGAATCATCGATTCAGAATTGTGCTTTGTAAGCAGTCCCTTGGTCAGAAATACTAATTTTTCAGCATTGTTTCTGGGAAAGTGAGGCATTGCGGGTGGGATCTACTAATTGTTTGACGTTCATAATAATTTTTCATCGTCATATTTTTTAATTCTAGCCAGTGGATAGATTTTGGAATTATTTTTAACTCCCAGTATTTTGAGTTGGCTCCGCTGATTATTTTAAATTTATATTTATCCTTTCATTCTTCATCACCACGTTTTCAATTCTATTCACCGGACGAATTTTGGACTTTTAAATTGTCATTGCATTTCGTCTCATTCCGTATCATTAGGAGCGGATGACCTAAATGTTATCCCCCTTTAAGCAACAAACATCACCATCATCATCATCATCATCGAACCCGGGAACTCCAGGTATGGGGCAGGCTCGCTACCCCCAGACTGTCTGCCCCCATACGGATCTCGAAGAGATGGATAATTCACCTGATATCCGCCCTTATTAAGGAATCAAAATGATAGGCCTCCTAATTAGTTCGTATGAACAATATTTCTTACATCTGTTGTTTAGATATAAGCGGGATTTGAGTTACAACTCAAAATTAAAAATTTCAAGGTTTTTACTTTTATTGGGAAATCCAATACATGGTGTTTAAGGTCCAGGAGTGTCTAACAATCGGCTACGAAGATTTCATCACAGAGTCCCATATGGTCTCGATGATGGTGTCCGCGATTTTTTAATTCTTAAGAACTTCTTTGGAACTGACACTCTTGGAATGTAAATGCTTCGTCTTCGTATTGAAGACTAAAGGAACTCAAAGAAGGAAAATATCTGTCTAACTCAAGTTACTGGAGACAGTTCCAGGCTTAGCATGTCCCCTGTAGTTATCACAAGATGAGATCTACTTGGGAGGGTGAAAAGTGTTTTGTTTAGTTTCACGACCCACCATATTGAAGATATAAAAATTCCTTTCACTATTTGTAGACCGTAGTGCATGCGTTATTAAAACCCGACGTTTCGACATAAACTATGTTAGGTATTTTCAAGATTCTTTGCTTTACCATAGTGTTGCACATACCTCGTAGAAAACTCTCTGAAACAGCCAGAAATTGCATTGCATTGCTTTGCTCATCTTCTAACCCTAGTGGCCATTAAAACAATGGAAAAACAACATCTGAAGATGTCGAACACTGATTTTGGTGAAACGTCCAGACTTTCACAACTCCCTGTCTCTTCTTACCGTCAAACCATAGAATTTCAGTATTGATGTACAAATCTGCCAAAGTTCACCACACATCCGTCACTCTAAGAAATACATTTGTAACGGCTCTATTATAAGGTCGGCCAGATCAATCAGACCTGACATTTCGTGTTCCATTGAAAGTAACATGAAATGTCTCTGTGAACCTTCGAGAACGATGTGGACATATAATTTTAAAATCGGGTAATGTCTGCTATGATTGATATAACTGGGAAAATATCCGACATGAAGAGAGTGATGTACCTCCTTTTCCGTGCGTGCTAACATCCTCCTTGAACGACCCAGTATCCTTGTGGCCTAGAAAATTCTAATTTACAATGTTCAATTTTATTTTTTCTTCCCTTTTAGAATGAGGTCTGGCATAGGATTAAGATCGTATGTACTTTAGGGGGTTTGATAGTATGTGACATGTTAATCGTACAATTATTTTCCACAATATTATATTTTTCTAAACAATTCTTATCATGCTAAATCATTCATAGTAGCGTCAGTGATTTGTAGCCTACTTGGTTTACTCGCGCCACGAACCTAGTACGCTGGCGAAGCAGGGGGAGAGGTGATACTCCCACGTGGCGCGTCCCAGGTGGCGGATAGGGGTGTCCTAACCGGCTTGCCGGCGGACTTGAGGGAAATAAAATACCTCTCGCGGACCAAACACACAACCCCCTGTGGGTGGGGGACGCAGACGGTTTACTCACTTAGGAGTGGGTTATATTCCCCGACGATTTTTGAAAACCTGACTTTCAGCTCTGGAAAGATTTAGGACCAAAGAACCTTCGCGCATATACCTAACTCCTGTATCCCACTTATTGCTTAGATAACGGATAATGGTAAACTTTATGTTCTACTACCCCGCGAGGACAACTGCGGCCGGGCATAGAGTTGTACTCTATATCCCTCATGGTGTTGAGATTACTGATACTAACTAACTAGGGGTAGCAATAACAGACAGTTAACATTGATAATTTTTTCATGAAAATAATCAATGTAAATGATAAAACAAATGATTCACAATTTAATATGCTTTTTTCATTTGAAAATTCAAGTGATCCATCAGATTTGCTCTCATCATGAATTCTGCTACAATATGGGTTTTAAATTGGGAAACATTTGACGACCTTTTTTCGCTTTCTTTTTCCCATGTTGCTAGTAAGTACTTTCAGCAGTGAAGGAATGGATATTCTTCCGACGAACAAAATAAACACGAAATCACCCGCAGCGCGTTCATTGTTCTCCGTTTGCAAGCAAAAACTTCACGTTATAAAGTTTAATTGTACTGCCAACTAAACGTGCCTAAATTATCTTGTTAACCAGGCTTTAATTTTAAAACATGTTAACGTATATGTTAGCTGAATCTTAAACAAGGCTGATGCACTTGGCCGTAAGTCATCATTTGTTAAGATGTAAGCCATATTTCCCAGTGTCGACTCAGTTAAATGTAACTTATAAGCTTTTCAGTCTGTGTAACACACAAGTTAAATATGAATATTACACTGTAACACACATTATTAAACAAGGAATAAAAATACAGACTGTTAAACAAAGAATGACATGTGTCGTCCTTGAAAGAACATCATCAGGTCATATCAAGTAAAAAAGACATTATTAAACAAGGAATAAAATACATACTATTAAACAAAGAATGACATGTTTCGTCCTTGAAAGAACATCATCAGGTCATATCAAGTAAAAAGACATTATTAAACAAGGAATAAAATACATACTATTAAACAAAGAATGGCATGTTTCGTCCTTGAAAGAACATCATCAGGTCATATCAAATAAAAAAGACATTATTAAACAAGGAATAAAATACATACTATTTAACAAAGAATGCCATGTTTCGTTCTTGAAGGAACATCATCAAATTATATCAAATCACACTCAGATATTTAGAATATTTATATTTATTTCATTAATATAAGTTCCAGATTTCAAGTTCATAAGTATTAAACAAAAAGAAACATAAATATACTAGATATTTGAGTGTGCCGGGCTGAATGGCTCAGACGGTTGAGGTGCTGACTTTCTGACCCCAACTTGGCAGGTTAAATCTTGGCTCAATCCCCTGGTATGTGAAGGTGCCGCCAATCAGTCAGCCTCGTGTCGGTAGATTTACTGGCACGTGAACGAAATCCTGCAGGACAAAATTCCGTCACTTCGGGGTCTCCGAAAACCGGTCAGGAGTAGTTAGTGGGACGTAAAGCCAATATTATTATTGTTTTGTCATTTAGATCGTTTAGAAATTGAAGTCTTCAGTTGCCTCAAAAGCTTTGATATTTTAAAGTTATTTAACAGATAAAAACGACACGACCCGTGTTGCACCGTTTGGTATACCGCGGGATGTTTACTGAGTTTCTTGTGCATTACTGTACAATCATCTTATTCTGGAAAATTACGCAAGGACGATGTGGTGGTGAAGTTTCAAATGCTAACAGTGTTGACGTGATGGTTTAAGTACTTCACATAGGGGAAGAGTTTGGAATACCGGATGACGTTCCTTTGTAAAGAGGGTGCAGTCTGTCATGTGGAGCAGAGCCATTTGTCTTGATTTCTCCGGACAGTCGCAGAGGGACGAAGTAATTATATCCATTCTGTGGCAGTATTATCTAAAGCAGCCATGGTTTGTAAGTAATTGCATGAGGATGTAATTAGACCCCGAGAGGTACAGAAAGTATATGATATTTTGCTGGGAATGAATAGTTTAGTGTGAGGAGAATTCTGCTAGTTAATATAAATTTCATTCCAAATTTTGTGTAATATTGTTCCAGTAACTTCCTGACTGTAAGCTGTTTTAGATAGTTAATTCTTCAGTTTAATTTTTTAACATTGTCTTTAGTAGTTACCTTAGAAAATGTCTTCGGTTGACTTAAAACATTGTTTTTGATAGGCCTGCTTAGAAACTTTGGGACATTAATTATTCATATGACTTAAGTACTGATCTTTGACACTTACCTCTGTTAGAAAGTCAAGGCTCAGATCGACTCAAATACTTTTTTTTTTTTTTTTTTGCACTTAGCTCATTTTGAAAGTCCTCATTGATCCAAAAACTTCACATAACACCTTTAGAAAATAACTCTTCATTTGAAGTACTATACGCAATGGTGCTTTTAAGGAATACAGTGGTTAATAAATAAATAAATAAATAAATAAATAAATAAATAAATAAATAGGATTAATGGGTCTCCAAAGACTGAATTGAGGAACACCATGAGTCTGCGTTGCTCGTGAGTACTAAGTACCATGGGTCTACGTTACCTGTGATTAGTACCACTATAGTAGGAACACCATGGTTCTGCTTTACCAGTGAGTTGTACCATTATGAGGGGCAGTGACCTGGATTTTGGACCTCTTTTGATAATAAGTATCATCCCAGTAATTTAGACATTGTGAATTAGATCCACTGGTCGTTTTTGCTATCGTTTTTTATCATCATTGTTTTAGTTTCTAATCAGTGGTTACATTTTGAAGTTTTAATTTTCGTTTCGTTCACCTTGCACAATTAGGGGACGATGACCTAGCTGTTAGGTCCCTTTAAACAACAAACACCATCATCATCAAGACTGAATTGAGAATATTTCTTTTTGTTAGTTTGTTATCTTTTCCACTTTTCCTTGACTTCTTTTCTCCTATCCTTGCCAGTCTCTTAGGCCACTTTACCGAGTCGTGTTTTCAATTTACCTATATCTATAGAGCGCTTATTCAATCAGTCTGCTGCTTTCACTGGCGCTTGATGGCTTGTGCAGGGCTCTCTTTAGTGATTTGGGAAGTAATTAATTAATTTCTTGTCGTTTTGCCATTATTCATCTCCATTTGTTTTAAATTCAAGTCAGTGAATACATTTTAACATATTTATTATCATATGTCGTGCATCTCGAACCATTAGGGGCCGATGACCTTAGATGTTGGGCCCCTTTAAACAACAAGCATCATCATCATCATCATCAGCAGCAGCAGCAGCAGCATTGTAATTTTGCTTCGAATAAAATTATCGATGTTGCCATGGAAAATGCAATCCTTGCATGAGTATTGGAGCGGAATAAAAAAGTGACATGAGTTTATTGTCCGGTCTCGAACTTCCAGAAATGTTCTTCGGAAATTTCCCACCGTTCTTTCTTTCTGCTGACAAATCCAGGGATGGTTCTGAACATACAGATAAAATAATTTATTTAATTACAGGTTCAGACACGACAGTTGTACAGGTTATAAAGGAAACTTCACGTGCCCTAAGTAAACGGGACTATTGAACACAATGTCCAGAGTAAGAAAGTGAGTTAGAAGGCTTCCCAGCCGGTTAAATATAAAACTAAATTAAGGCATAAAAGCTGCAACAAAGGGCTTTTCTCATACAGAATGTCATGTTTCGTCCAAATGAAGTGGACATCCTCAGATTTAATCAAATCGTAGTAAAAGAATAAAGGTCATTGCATTGAAAAATGCATATACATTCGTGCTGGCTGGGAAATGTCGGGAGTACACACAGAAGGAACTGCAGATTAAGCTACGTATTCCAACAGGCTACAACATACATTATAACTTTCCGAAATTAGCACCCATGTAGCCCGAATTTCTTTTAAAAAGTATACAGTGCGTAAACGTACATTTTATATGACATTTGTTCATGTGGAGTGAGGAAATATGAAGCTGTTGACGGTAATTCATCCGTAGGATGACATTACACTTTGAGCAGACCCCTTGGTCGCACCGGGCTTCACCTTCTCTCTACCTCATCATCTTCACACACCCATTCGCGCAGGTCATCCATTGTCATCATCTAGGAAGACTTTCCAATGGCCTCTCTGGACACCTTGCGATATAATCTCTACGCTATTCGAAAGACTGTATTTAGAATTAATTTGTACTTATAATTGCATCCAAACTTTATCTTTCGAATAGCGTAGAGATAATATTGCAAGGTGTCCAAAGAGGCCATTGGGAGGTCTTTCTAGATGATGACAATGTGTGTGAAGATGAGATAGAGAGAAGGTGAAGCCCGGTATCACCAAGGGGTCTGCTCAAGGTGTAATGTCATCCTACGGACGAATTACCGTCAACAGATTTCTGAAAAGAGTACTCGAACCTACATCGATTCTGACCTTCCTTCACGAGGCTCAGCTCACCCCTGATGTAAACTTTCTTCCTGTTCTTCTTCTTCTTCTTCTTCTTCCTCGCAGAACGTTGGCTATCAGTAACGTGATCTGCTGTTTATTGATAACTGTTCTGAACAGAGTAAACTTCGTCACCTCAAACCACTGGCTCAGGTTGCCAAGCCACGATGTTCTACGTCCCGGATCAGTATTACTTATAGAAGGTGATATCTACTGTTCTGCATCATATGACCAAAGTATTCAGCTTCATTCTCTTGATGGTAGTGAGAATTTCTGGTACCGTGTTGCAAAACATCTGTGTTGGTCATTTTACCTGCCCAAGGTATCTTCACCATCCTTCGGTACGTCCAAATTTCAAACGCTTGCAATCTCTTGCAAATGGTCTCAGCTAGCGTCCAAGCCTCAACGCCGTACAGTAGGATGCTGAAAACGTAGCACCGGGATAGTTGTGCCCATAGTGTAACGGAAAGGTCACGGCTTGTGAAAAGTTTTCTAAGTTTCTGTAAAGAAGTTCTGGCCTGCTCAATTCTGCAATGGATCTCAGGAGCAGTGCTCATTAATGTGACATTATGGGTATCGCCACTCTCGCGACCCGGTCCTTTCGTCTTACAAGAATTTAAATCGACTTGCTAGTTCGCTAGACACTTTCCTCCTTTGCAGATTGCAGTGTTAGAAAAGTCACATGACATTTAAGTTTACTTATATCTGAAATCCAAACACTGAATACATTTAGCAGATACAATAGCCTATATTTCTTCCTCTCACTACATGTGCTTTCTTTTTGTTTTGATAATGTTTATCAGCTCCCCTAATGTTTCTGCAACCACGTCAGTTCATTCCAGGGTTTCTGAGCTTGCTTACATGTTACCACGTTTTGAAAGCCGCGTGTCTGCTCAGGAAGGAAACTTTGCGAATCCAGGTCTCCAAACTCCAGTCTTCAATTGGGATGTGTTATTCTCCGGAAGAGAATGCAAATGTAACTCTGTGTTCACTAAACAGTTTGACGTGGCTCTCAGTGAAACTTCACTAATTACAGGAAGCTTCAGAACAAGTCCAAGAGATGAACTTCGCAGCTTGGCTGGTATCACCTCCAAGTAATACATGACGAGGAATTATGGCAACTTCAACAACTTACCTGGAGAACTTTGCGTGCCAAAACGGAATGCCTTGTTTGAACATTTGGTTGTAGGATGCTGTCAGGTGGAACCTTCAGTCCAGAATTAACTTTTACTATACTACTTCCCACCTGTTGGCCATGATCGTTGGTCATATCTTTGAGTCTGATATTGGTGGTTAGCTGGTTTGAGTTCTGTTCGTAGAAAGGATTTTCACCATCAGAATGTTATCCAGCAGGATAGGAGAGGTGGTGGTATACAATTTATAATCATTAGATTGCACGCCATAAGCCTGGATTCAATTCCAAACCTCCACGCTGTGCTCATATGGAGTTAGGGCATATGATGCTGTTGATGGTGATTCGTCCGTCGGACTGGAATGTTAATACGAGTAACGTAATAAAAATATTGGAGACACAAGTTAAATCATTGATAAAAGGTCGGGTTGGCTTTCAATGGAACACGCAAAGCAGTACTGACTATGTCTGATCATAGAGGATTGAATTACAAAGGGTAAGTCAACGTGCATGGCATTTGTAGACCTAGAAAAGGTTTTGATAGCGCTGATTGGACGAAGGTTTTTTTGGCGTTCAGAAGGAGTAATTAGATCAAATATTGAGAAGGAAGGATTATCTACAATCTGTACGAAAATCAGTCTGCAGTGATACGAATCGAGAGCTGTATGAGTAGCAGTCCAGAAAGAGGTGAGACAGGGTTACAGTGTGTGTCCTCATTCCTTTTTAGTGTTCATATAAAGTAAGGACTACTCTATGTACTCGATAGTGTGGAGAGAAATCTCGATCGTTGACAATTTACTCTGTAGTACAGATCGTAAAGATTTAGATCGTTGACAGTTGACCCTGTCGTAGAGATAGTAAAGATTGAGATCGTTGACAGTTTACCCTGTTGTATGGGTGAAAACACTCGATAGTTAACAATTTACTCTGTGCTTTAGATAGAAAAATCTCGATCGTTAACAATTTACTCTGTGCTATAGATAGAAAAATCTCGATCGTTAACAATTTACTCTGTGCTATAGATAGAAAAATCTCGATCGTTAACAATTCTCTGTGCTATAGATAGAAAAATCTCGATCGTTAACAATTTACTCTGTGCTATAGATAGAAAAATCTCGATCGTTAACAATTTACTCTGTCGTATAGATAGAAAAATCTCGATCGTTAACAATTTACTCTGTGCTATAGATAGAAAAATCTTGATCGTTAACAATTTACTCTGTGCTATAGATAGAAAAATCTCGATCGTTAACAATTCTCTGTGCTATAGATAGAAAAATCTCGATCGTTAACAATTTACTCTGTGCTATAGATAGAAAAATCTCGATCGTTAACAATTCTCTGTGCTATAGATAGAAAAATCTCGATCGTTAACAATTTACTCTGTGCTATAGATAGAAAAATCTCGATCGTTAACAATTTACTCTGTCGTATAGATAGAAAAATCTCGATCGTTAACAATTTACTCTGTGCTATAGATAGAAAAATCTCGATCGTTAACAATTTACTCTGTGCTATAGATAGAAAAATCTCGATCGTTAACAATTTACTCTGTGCTATAGATAGAAAAATCTCGATCGTTAACAATACCGGGCGAGTTGGCCGTGCGGTTAGGGGCGCGCGGCTGTGAGCTTGCATCCAGTAGATAGTTGGTTCGAATCCCACCTACTGTCGGCAGCCCTGAAGATGGTTTTCCGTGGTTTCCCGTTTTCAGACCAGTCTGTATCTTAATTAAGGCCACGGCCACTTCCTTCCAACTCCTAGGCCATTCCTCTCCCATCGTAGCCATAAGACCTATCCGTGTCGGTGAGACGTAAAGTCACTAGCAAAAAAAAAAAAAAAAATTATTCTATGGTAAAGACCGACAAATCTCGAACATTGACATTTTACTGTATTGTACGGGTAAAAATACTTGAACCTTGACAGTTTATTTTGTGATGCAAATAAAAATTACTCAATAGTTGACCGTTTACTTGTAGATGCTTTCCGAAAACCGTAACAGTAGTTAGTGGCACTTAAAGCCAGAACGTTATAGGTGCTTATAGGCGAAACTACTACTTTCTTCCTCACAGCAGAGATATAAAACTTAGAATAAAACTTGTAAGGCATGTCTCAATCATGTTTACAGGGTAACCAAAGGATTATGATGTACCTGATGTGATAAGAGAGTACGAATTCTTGCTTACTGTCCCATTTTGAGGTTTGTTATTGCTTTCTTCTAATTTCCTCTGTAATCTACCTTTATCTTGTAACCGGTGACCCTAAACAGACAAACTTTGCCACCACCTATAGTTCTCCTGTTTTGCCTCTCAGTGATTATTACGTTTGATATGACTAAAATCCACATTAAAATAACGAATTCCGGAGATACTTCGTTATCTGCAGGACTTGTATGAGTGTTCAAGATTCTCCTTCAAATACCTACCCCCCCACCTCCGCAATAATTTTCCCACATAATGTTCTTGTTATCTTCAAGCACTTCACAGGCTCTCCTCTATGTACCGCGTTGCAGCTGGTATCATGGCTACGAGCGCTTTAGCGGGAGAATCGGTTGGTAGATGCAGAGTGGGTTGTTGTCCCATATGCAGTGTACTCTGACCGGCCAACCGAGCAGAGAAAAGGTGGCCACGGCTCTACCGTGGCTCTACGCCTCTGCATTCGGGAGACGAGCCTGGGGCACAGTGCCGGACTTCACGCCTGGCTCCACCTGTCGGCTGTCCTGAGAATGGTTTTCCGTGGTTTTCCATTCTCCTGCACCAAGGCGAATGCCGGGACAGCTCGTAGTATAGGCCACGGCCGCCCACACCCTCACCTTCTCCGCACTTCTCCTTCACCGTAACAAATCTCGCGGCCTGAGAGATGGCGTCACCGTCTAAGAGGCCCGCCTCCCCATTCAGGGGGAGCCGGAGAATCGCCAGTTTCAAGCAGGTGCGTATTAGCGAACTGTTAAGACGGTAACGTGACGAGTTGTGATTTTGTTGCTACAATCTTTGAGTTATCTTCTATATATAACATTTAATATACAAATCAGTATACTGCGATATCTGTCAGGATATGTCTTCGTAGAGCGCTGTCGATCCTACAGAGATTCATCTGAGAGAAATTAAGCCCAGAGAGTTGCATCAGCAGCAGTTAGATCATAAAGAACAACTGTAGTTTCCCTCAATTACCTTGGAACTGTGATTATAATCAGGGCTGGAAAAATCAGAAAAGAATCTGGTAACCAAAAACATTCCTTAGGATTCCGGGTTAAAATATAAAATGCCTTCTCTTACTTCTATGATATTAACCAGTTAATTTTCGTCACCACTGCCTCCCCCTTAATCACTGCCCTTCTCATGCCTGTATTCCTTTCTGTGAAATTACCAGTGCTCTTCTGACTTTGTCGGTTCGAAATCTTTTGCTAGTTTTTGCTAGTTGCTTTACGTCGCACCGACAGAGATACGTCTTATGGCGACGATTGGACAGGAAAGGGCTAGGCGTGGGAAGGATGCGGCCTTGGCCGTAATTAAGGTACAGCCCCAGCATTTGCCTGATGTGAAAATGGGAAACCACGGAAAACCATTTTCAGGACTGCCGACAGTGGGATTCGAACCTACTATCTCCCGAATACTGGTTACTGGCCGCACTTAAGCGACTGCAGCTGTCGAGCTCGGTCGAAATCTTTTAGGCTTTGGCCAGTTTGTATATTTAAAACAATACGCTGATTTCTGTTACCGCAAGTTTGAGAGAATGGCTGAACCTATAATAGACATCGTACAAGCATTCTTACGGAAGCTGTAGATTTTCAGAGTGTCTTTAAAAGTATAAAAATTTCTTGCCGTATATTTGTAAATTATTAAAGAAAAATGTAGCATTCTAATTGGCCAAAGCGCCCGCCAGTTTTTCAAGGCCTCCTGCCGGCCATGTGCTCGACGGAAATTCTAAAGTGCGCACGCGCATGCGCCGTATGATATAACGTCTCCTTTCTGTGATCTACGTAACTGAGTGGTCAGTCGTGGCCTCGTTCATTATTAAGTGATCCATAGCGGCGCTAAGAAGCTCGCCCCCCCCCTCCGCAATAATTAAAAATAGCCCCCTCGTTTCCTGATAAGGAAAGTTACAAGTTTATTTCGTAGTACGAGGTTGTATATTATTAGTGAACAGCAACAACGATAATATAATAATAATAATAATAATAATAATAATAATAATAATAATAATAATAATAATTGCACAATTTAGTTTTCAAATCCGAAGGAATAAAAATAATACACTTATATGGTACGAACACACACACACACACACACACACACACACACACACACACACACACACAAGACATGCATACTCCAATGTCACAATATTAAGAAATAATCTCATTCCTAGGACCAAATAATTTACTACTATTTCCAACTCAACAGTGTATCGTAGGCCTACTTAGGGCTACGCTGACTGCCGAGAGTTATAAACAGGCTCAAAGCTTCAGTATTTAGAAGTCTTTGTTATCGCATCTCCGCAAACTACTAGGTTCTCAGAACTGGGTAATTACTTCAAAAACCTTGTTGATTGTTGTGAGTGGCAACAAGGGATGGTTATTATTAGAACAGATTGGAAAATCCACATTCCTTCAGAAATAACTGCCGTACTCCTATTGACTAAAGAAGTTCTGCACTACGACGGCCTGAGTTTGGAATAACCATCTGTAATGCAAATAATACTTATGTTGTGTTCTGTAGCTTTATCAACATCTACAATCACTCTTCAGCTATTGAATTAAGAAACAGTCATGGGCCCCTAACTAGCCATGCCCCCTCCCCCCCGCCCCGCGGGGTCAGCGGAGTCCTTATCGCCGCCACTGTAAGTGATTCATGCTATCTGTCTATTGTGTTTTCAAGCTGATGACGCTGGCAGTAGTCATAACAGTGCTGATGAGTTTGCTGAGTAAGCGAAGCATTTAATTCGTAGAAAGAACTTTAGCAAGTAGATCATGTAGTGCTTACTTTTAATTCGTACCACCCATCCGTCCATTATGACCTTCAGCGTACTGTATTCTTCTTCATCTTCAAAAGCCAGTTTCGATTCGAAGTGAGTAGCCTGTAAATTCATCTCTTCATTACGAATTCAGTGGAAGAACTATTCACAGCATACATCAAGATAATTATTATTCTAATGAAATATAAATATGTACATTTAAAATTATCTACACGTATGTAAATATTCAGTAGAGTTTATGTAATACATGTGGGGATGAAGGCACTTTCGTGTATGTGGGGCTTGCCCTTTCTCCATCTAGCCCCCTCCCCTAGATTTTGAATGTACAATTTAAGGAAAATAATTTAAGAAAGTTATATTAATAATACTAATTATCCATCTCAACCTACAGTCTATCTTTAGTTCTATGCGAGTTTTATTCTTACTAGTTGGATGGTAGCTGCCGGTTTCTTTGACAAAAAGAGCTTTGCAGTGTTGTGTGCGAATGGAGGAACTCCCCATTAGGGCCCTGCACGTATCCGTGTAGTTGTGTCTTGGCGGACGCAAACTGTGTGGCAGTGTACCGGTAGCTAATTTTTTGATTATTTTTCAATAACGAATGCTTATTGATTATTACTCAACTATACTCAAGAAATCTCGACAAGTCAGTCTTTCATACAATTTATACAGTTTTTTTTTTTTTTTTTTTTTTTTTTTTTGCCTGTAGTGAGACGGCCCTTGAACGGGAGAAGAGCCTTGAGAAGCCGTAAATCTGACTTAAGACTTACTGGCTCCTGCCAGCTATTAGAGGAAGGAAGGAGGGAAGGAAGGAAGGAAGGAAGGAAGAAAGGAAGGAAGGAAGGTTCCGAAAGGGAACCGCTCAATATGTCTGTAGTTGTCGCGAGAGGAAATTCTGCATAAACATGCCACCATAGGGGTTCAGGTATCAAGCCCAGTAGCGGCGATTGGGTGTTAGAAGTGGGGGTGGGGGGCAAAAATCGAGAAGTACCCGGGTCTTAGAGTTATAGTAGTGGGGTGGGGTAGGACATCAAAAATGGTAAGAAAAACATCCTACAAAATGGTAGGGTAGGGTAGGTTTTCTAATGCTCCCTGAGCAAGTTTCGATAGAGACGTAAAGATTGAGTCTACTATATTTAGTGCGGTAATAATAATTTCGTGTGGCTATTTCTAGCCGAGTACAGCCCTTGTAAGGCACACCCTCCGATGAGGGTGGGCGGCATCTGCCATTTGTAGGACACTGCGTGTTATTGTGGTGGAGGATAGGGTTATGTGTGGTATGTGAGTTGCAGGGATGTTGGGGACAGCACGAACAGCTAGCCCCCGGGCCATTGGAATTAACCAATGAAGGTTAAAATCCCCGACCCGGCCGGGAATCGAACCCGGGACCCTCTGAACCGAAGGCCTGTACGCTGACCATTCAGCCAACGAGTCGGACAGTGCGGTAATAATAGTACTATACAATAACACTCACCAATGGGACAGAAATTACACACGTATTACAATGAAATAGAAGTTTGGTGTGATAATTCAATTAAAACATCATTTAGTATTTGACTGCACACAAACAAAGTAAGACTCTAGATAGAACTACAGACACATTTACAGAGTGAAACTGGGAGACTAACGAATACGCCAGGCAATCGCATGAATCATACCTCAGTGTCCATTACCTTGGCAAAAATACACCCTTGCTACCCTTAATCAGAGTCCATACTACACGCTGCCGCGCGAGGCTCCACTACTTGCTGTGGCGCTGTACGGATCGGTTAGCTGCAACGAACGACATTTTGTGCGTATTTCCACTGAGTATTTTTCTTAGTAATTAAAGAAATTAAAGGAAGGAATCAGGTGAAAAAACAATAGGGACTGTCCAAATGGCTTTTTTTTTCAGTTCCTATTTTGAGGCGATTTTTTAAAAATAACTGTTAGGTTCTTCAGTCTGCCGAAACTTAAAACGTCAGTTGGCTAAAATGGATTTTTTTCATCAAGAAAGTGCGGGGGAGGAGTTCACCCCCCCTCCCTCGCCCCCCACCCTCCCTAGTTGTCGCTACTGATCAGGCCTATTGCATTATGTTACCAGATCAATCCGCTTCAACGCCTTGGGTATAATATAGCTAAATAGTTGCAATGTCCTATGCGGGTGCGGATGAAGGAACTGCGGATACGGATAATATTTTGTATATCCGCTCTGCTCCCCATTCCGACTCCAGTCACGATACTTGTCGACTGCCCGCTTGCTCAAGTAACGTAGCACAGCAGTAGGCTAAAAGCTGTAGCTCATTCCACATTAAGAAAACAGTATTGCTTTTGTGACAGCAGGGTTGCCATATCGAACGGCTCTCCTCGACACCATCACAGGAAAACTGTGGTACATAAATTTGTGAAATTCAGTTCAAGACAAAAAGCAGAAGACCGGGCGAGTTGGCCGTGTGATAATGAGCACGCAGCTGTGAGCTCGTATCCGGGAGATAGTGGGTTCGAATCCCACTGTCGGCAGCCCTGAAACTGGTTTTCCGTGTTTTCTCATTTTCACACCAGGCAAATGCTGGGGCTGTACCTTAATTAAGGCCACGGCCGCTTCCTTCCAACTCCAAGCCCTTTCCTATCCCATCGTCGCCATAAGATCCGTGTCGGTGCGACGTAGAGCCACTAGCAAAAAAAAGGGGGAAGAAACTAAGCTACTACGCAATTTCATGAAAAAAGGGGACGGGGGCCCCGACTTATTGGCTGAATGGTCAGCGTTGAAACCTTTCGTTCAGAGGGTCCCGGCTTCGATTTACGGCCGGGTCGGGGATTTTAATCGCGTCTGATTAATTATTCTGACTCGGGGATTGGGTGTTTGTCCCAACACTTTCTTCTTCATATTCATACAACACACTACCAACCACCACAGAAACACGCAATAGTGGTTACATCCCTCCATATGGGGTTGGCGTCAGGAAGGGCATCCGGCCGTAAAAAGAGCCAGATCCACATGTGCGACAGAGTTTGCTACCATATAGATGAGGGAAAAGCGGCAGAAGAAGTAAGGGGACGGGAGATTTAGAGGGGCTATTTTTGGTTTGTACAGAAACAGAGGTAAACTACGGCACATAGAAAACCTCAGCATCGAAGTATAAGGCAAATTGGGGGAGAAAATACACAAATAATTTTTATGGGCTCGAGGGGTGAGAGATGCATTTCATTGTATTTAATAACTTTCTCCAGGCAATAAAGGCTCGAAAACAGACGCAGCAAATAAATATTGTAGATGAGTCTACAAACGATCACCGTATTAATGGTAAAGATGGAAATCACACACGTAGGCTTATCGTATAACTCTCACTCAACACAAGACAAGTACGTACCGAATTAAAGTCTCAAAACACATAGCCAAGAAATAAATACCTGTAGATGACTTTACTACAGAAGCGAGCTGCCGGCGGTTCACAGAGTGAGGGACTGCACGAGGTTTGAACCAGAGCAACACAGAAGAAGGAAAATGAAGGAAAGCAACGAAACGATTGGCTGTTCCCGCCATTGTTCTTCCTCCCTACGAATGTATTTATGAAAAAGAATATGTTATGCCGTTATTCTCATAACTCGCGAGCAAAAATGCCTCATTCTTTTTATCCGTCTTCCGTAATACATTACAAAGTACAGTATAATATTCCTTAATCACGAGGAATTATGGGTGTCTAAGAGGGGGGTGTGTTCACTTCTTGTAGGTCCATAAGAGCAATACATGCCCTTGCTGGCGATATGTAGTGAACCCCGGTGAAAGTCTAATGGGGTTTATGGTTCCAATCTGTAGCTAGCTTCAGGTAGTTTTAGTCTCCCATTTTAGATGGCGCTGGAGGTCATTCATAACGTGTAGATAGTTATATACAGGTTCTGTAGATGGCACGCAACTAAGCATGAAATGAGCGATGTTAATAAATAAAGGCAGTTTGTCTTGAAGTGAAGTATTTCAAGTCTAACCTCAATCAGTGGGCCCTTCTAACAAATTAATTAGTCATATAACGTCAAGCATTGTGGAGATATTGCTGGATTGCATCGAATTCGACTTTATCCAATCGATTAACCTTGTTCGAACTTATGTCGATTTTAATCGATAGTTCCTATGATGCTACAGTATTTGTGTTGTTTGAATTCCAGGTTCTCATGTGCTTGTGATGTAAATCTTTGTTCCTTGTGCTTTTATTTCAAATATATCTTCGCCAGTCCTCCTGAAATCCTGTATTTCCTGTTTGAGTACACATCAGGGGCTGAAAGCTGAATGGTTCTATTAATGTAGTTCTATATATTTCCTGTCTCAGTGCATTTAATTCTGTTACTTTTATTTTCATGTGGTACTTGGATATTGATGTGATACCCCATTCTCGACTAGTGCATCTAAGTGTTATGAAAGGTGTTGCTCATAGGGTCAGTCGTGCTGCAATAGCACTTTCTGATCCAGTGAGGAAAGGAATGGCAAACTTTCTCACTCCTCGTCTTGCCTAGTACGCCTCATTTTGGTGCTGCCATTGGTTTTTGCGGTTTCCTTATAACCGCATAACCTTTGGTGGTGCTATTTGAGGATCTAACCAGCCTGTGGGCTGATGACCTAACAGACACAGACCCCATTCTCTTGCATATGCTGTGCTCTGCTGTCTTGCTTTCGAAGGGATTTCTTATTTGTTATAATATCAGCCTTGTGTTACTGTGTCAATCATTCATTTGAAGTTAAAGCTGCTTTGAGGTGTGTGATTATGTTCTCAGTAACATAGTATGCCATACGAACTAGGGGTATCAGATCACTATTTACAACATAGTAAGTACTTGGAAGTAAAAATACATGAATTACAATGTATTGGGCACGGAAGTAGTAGAACTGCATTATTATCGACGCTCGGCGGGGCGGGGGTGGGTTGAGTGGCTCAGACGGTTGAGGCTCTGGCCTTCTGACTCCAACTTGGCAGGTTCGATCCTGGCTCAGTCCGGTGGTATTTGAAGGTGCTCAAATACGTCAACTTCGTGTCGGTAGATTTACTGGCACGTAAAGGATCTCCCACGGAACTAAATTCCTTCACCTCGGCATCTCTAAATCAGTGGCGTATGCTGAGTCCAAGACATGGGCTACCACTAGACTTATGATACCAAGCTGATAGCTGCAGTCGCTTAAGTGCGGCCAGTTTCCAGTATTCGGGAGATAGTGGGTTCGAACTCCACTGTCGGCAGCCCTGAAGATGGTTTTCCGTGGTTTCCCGTTTTCACACCAGGCAAATGCTGGGGCTGTACCTTAATTAAGGTCACGGCCGCTTCCTTCCCAGTCCTAGCCCTTTTCCGTCCCATCGTCGCCACAAAACCTGTCTGTGTCGGGGCGACGTAAAGCCAATAGCAAAAAAAAAAAAAAAAAAGACTTACGTTACCCCTTTGCGATGGTTGGTTTAGTGAATGTCAAGCCTTTTGAGCGTGTTGAGCTGCAACGAAGAACAGTTGCCTTATTGATAATACAGGATAAACAGGGGCATAATTATAATTACCAATGCTGTATGGCCTTAAGTCTAAAAGAGAAAACGTTGCACATACCCGGCCATTAACAAAAGGCAAGGAGTCGAAACTCCAACACTCCTTATAGAAATTACTAAAAACCTAAGTGGGCTTACGGCCCAAAGATACAGAGGTTAATGCCATACTACAAGAGGATGACTAAAGGAGGAACCTTTAATGCCGAGACGATATTTACAAAATTTAGAGTTTGAAAACTTTAGTCATCCAATTGGATGGTTGATTGGGAGACGGCAGAGGGTCACCACTCTTCCATCCCTTACATTACATATTTCCCGGTAGGGAATAGAAACAGAGTCCTCAGACTTCACCGAATATCCTACATTTAAACCACCAGTTTACAAAATTACATTAAAATAAAACGGCTAAAACCTTCCCCTCAAACTACCCGCAGGCGCTATCATATGTTTAGGAAAATTCTGCCATTACCTTTTATCGCTGGATATTCTTCAAGCAGGCCGCTCCTAGGCCTCGGTCAAACCACATTCCCAGGCACTGGAGAAATTCAGAAAAGACGGCCCTAAAATGCCTTGCTTATGTAGTTCCGTAAGGGGAAGCTTTCTGATTAAATTGAACCACACTCTGCTGATAGGCTGGATTTCTGTACACAACCACGGAATTGATTGGATAGAGAACATAATTATTTACAAGCATCTGATAGAGTAGAGGAGGAACCAGAAAAATAATTTTCAGAAAATGTTTGCTAATAATAAAAATGAAATTTCCGAAGTTCTCGGTTCGTCTTTAGTGCGTGAAAGTGAGCTAGCAAATCGATGTTAGAGCCATCTAACTGTAGAAGATGAAATTCTCTGGGAGTTTAAAAGTTTCATTTTCAAGCCCTTTGTAGTGCTTGTATTTCTGTGGACAATACATTCATTCTAAGCTTTGTTGGAATTTTTCATATTTTGCTTAGGATGGTTGCCCAGTTACGCTTCTTGAGTCAATAGAAACTTGATAAACTGCATTCCTTTAGACTATTTACAAATGAAATTGACCAATTAAAGGATGATGCACATGAAGTACAGACATTAGCATAAGTAATCACCAAACACACACTATCCACTACTACTACTACTAAAATGCTTTTATTCCTCCCCAGAAGGGGGAGGCGAGCCCCTTAGACGGTGACGCCGTCTCTCAGGCCGGGAGATTTGTGACGGTGAATGAGATGCTCGGAGAAGGTGAGGGAGGTGGCGGCCGGTGGCCTATAATAGGAACTCTCCCGGCATTCGCCTTAGTGCAGCAGAATGGAAAACCACGGAAACCACTTTCAGGACAGCCGAAGTTTGCGGCCAACCGTGAGGTCTAGCCCTGTCCCGCCTCCCGAATGCAGAGGCGTAGAGCCACGGAGAGACGTGGCCACCCCTCCTCTGCTCGGATGGCCGGTCAGACTGCAGAGCTGTTAGTCCACGGACCAGCCGTGGCCACTTGAGGGTCGAGACCCACTCTGCATCTACCGACACGTTTTCCTTGAAATACAGTATACTGGTGATTCATATTTTGCACAATGAATGATGGTGACATTACATAGATAGACTAATACTAGTTTGTATGTAGGTACGATAATAAGCTTTTGGGCTATTTTTCACAGCTAACTTTTGCTCTGCGTCTTCAAATGATAATTTCGTCTGTTCACGAGCAAGACTTCTCTAAAAATGAATGAAGGTTTGAATCACTTGAACTTAAGAATGCTTTCGTGATGAGAATACGAATTTGGAAAAAATTAATAATAGTGAAAGGACAGGGAAGAAAACTACCTGTATAAATCCTCAATGGCTGGCAACCGCGTATTACTTAAGTGACAGTGTGCCCCTGTTGAAATACGTATTTCCACAGCTTCCCGTATAATCCCAGACCTGTAGTGTTTAGTGTGGGTTAGAGCTCGAACATCTGGTCGGCGGATGCAGGGTGAGTCCGGGCCCAGAAGTAGCCACGGCTGTTTCGTGGCCCGACAGCTCTGCATTCCGACCGGCCAACTGAGCAGAGGAGGGATGGCCACGGCTCTACGCCTCTGAATTCGGGAGACGGAGAGAGGTTGGTTCCGACCTTCGGCTGTCTTGAATGTTGTATTCCGTAGTTTTCCATTCTCCTGCACTAAGTTGAATGCCGAGACAGTTTCTAGTATAGGCAACGAACGCCTACCCCCTCACTTTCTTCAAACATCTCCTGGTCTGAGAGAAGGCGTGAACGTCTAAGAGGCTCACCTCCTTCTTCAAGGAAGGACTGAAAACATGTTAGTAGTAGTCGAACATCTTGGAACGCCATACCATGGCCTGTTGATTGGGCGTGCTCAGCTTTTGATAATTTGTCTGGCTGGTTGAGACGGATATTACGTTGGTGTTCCTTGATACGAGTACCAATGGAACCGGAATGTTTGGCCAGTGTATATCTTGCCGTAAGTACAGGGAATTTTGTACACACCAGGGTGTATTTTGTATGGCTTATTATTAAGAGTGGTGCAGCCTTTGTAAGGTAGACCCTTCAACGATGACGGGCACCATATGTTATAAGTACAATGTACCTTTAACAAAATAAGGAAACATGATCTTGCACGGATAAACTTTATTTTACAAGAAAATAAAATAATACATGGTAATACACGTTGCTATTTAACATACTCACTATTCTTATCCAAGCTCTTGTTCCTCTACATCAAGACATCGATTTTGGCAAGACAGAAATCTGCTTCCAGTTCGCTCAGCCCAACTCGACAAAGTTTGCCTTTTTCTAGATGAGATAAAGAGACTAGAGCTGTGTTAGTGTGTGTCTTTTGGTGGGGGGGGGGGGTGCCGTGAGGCTCCGCCCCGCCTCACAGCCCGTGGTGACCTACCTGTTTGGACAAATGACCGACAAGCGAGTACTAACGCAGGAACATAGCCTAGTACAAGAGTACAGAATAACTTGAGGTGCAAAGGCTAGTCAGGCAATCCCATATCTCCTTTCGGCACTGGTTACTCTGTCACGGTCATACCAAGACATCCCCGACGTTAGACCACTGCCGCTCAAGAGCCACTGTCACCCCCGGCACATGGCCGCCTGCAAGGCTTTCAAGATGGAAAATGGAGAAGGTTATAAAATAAAAAATAAATTTTGACGCGCGGCCGAGAGAGAATAAATAAATAAAAAGTAGTCTTGCAAACGACCATGCGGATGGAGAGGATGCGGAAGCTCTTCCCGAAGGAGCTATTCCGCATAAGGACGGACCGCATAGAGAATGTGGTGACGCACCATTGTTGTCACAGCTGTGGTGGTGGTGGTGGTGGTGAATATTGTTTTAAGAGGACGTGCAACTGGGCAATCATCATCCGATAATACTAATCATGGGAGGGAGTGTACAAGAGTTGATCATCTGAGGTCGGATAGAACAGATGAAAGTGAGGAGCCTGGCACAAGCAATGCCAGGGCTCAGCTAAATACCCCGTAGTCGCCAATCCACGCTCCCAAGCTGAGAGTCCCTGGAGCCCCAGTTAGTCGCCTCTTAAGACAGGCAGGAGATATCCTGGGTGTTATTCTACTGCTCCCACCCACATGGCAAGTTAAAGTATATTAAAGCTCCCACAATGTTTAAATCTGGTAGAAGAGAAATATCACATGGCGAGCATCACATCTGGACTAGCATTCATCTCTGGTCTTATGGAGGTAATTCCCGTAATATTAACGTTGTTACTGCTGACTGACTAGAAACTAACGAATAGTACAGGGCAAGGTATATTGCGGAAATCATATTAAGGAGGTTGTCAAGAAAGGTTACGAATTTCTCCACATGGTTATGAGAGTATTTAGCGGTTGTAGTAAGGATGTAAGGAGAGGAAATGTTGGAAGGGGCGGGAAGGTCTACTAAGGCATTATTAGCAATTTTAAATAAAGGGTGTGATACTCGTATAGGTTTGGCCATTAGAATTTTTGTCGTAAAGGGCCTTGGAAGATGTTTGTGATTTTTACAATTACAATTAAAGTCTCTGGTAAGACCCCGACTAAAGTATGGTTCTAGTGCATGAGATCCTCACCAGGACAAATTGATACAAGAATTGGAAATAATTCAAAGGAAAGCAGCATGATTTGTTCTGGGTGTTTACTTTTTTTTTCTTTTTTTCTTTTTTGCTATTTGCTTTACGTCGCACCGACACAGATATGTCTTACGGCGACGATGGTATAGGAAAGGCCTAGGAATTGGAAGGAAGCCGCCGTGGCCTTAAGTAAGGTACAGCCCCGGCATTTGCCTGGTGTGAAAATGGGAAACCACGGAAAACCATCTTCAAGGCTGCCGACAGTGGGGCTCGAACCCACAATCTCCCGATTACTGGATACTGGCCGCACTTAAGCGACTGCAGCTATCGAGCTCGGTCGGGGTGTTTTCGAACAAAGCTGTGAAAATTTGGGAGTAAGGAGACAAGATGCTCGACTGTGTTGTATGTTTTGAGCTGTCAGTGGAGAATTCGTGTGGAATGATATAAGTGGAAATAAGCTTCAGTGGTGTTTTTAAAAGTAGGAAAGAAGTATGAAGATGAAGGTGGAATTCAAGAGGAAATTGGGGCAAATATTCGTTTATAGGAAGAGGAGTTAGGCATTGGAATAATTTACCAAGCGAGATGCTCAATAAATTTCCATATTGTTTGTAATTCTTTAAGAAAAGGCTAGCAAAACAGACAGGGAATCTGCCACCTGGACGACTACCCTAAATGTAGATCAGTGGTGATTTGATTGATTGATTGATTGATTGATTGATTGATTGATTGATTGATTGATTGATTGATTGATTGATTGATTGATTGATTGATTGATTGATTGATTGATTGATTGATTGATTGATTGATTGATTGATTGATCAGTGGCATATGCTGGGCTCAAGATGTGGGCTATCTCTAGACTTAGGTTACCCCTTTTCGATGGTTGGTTTAGTGAACGTCAAGCCTTCAGCGTTTTGAGCTGCAGCCAGTAGCCAACGGAGAAGCCTGTTGTGTTGTGAAATCTGCTTCACAAGCTAATGTCCTGGCCTCTGCTGCTGCCAGTTCTCAACCCCTAGTCAGTGGATATGGTAGCCTAAGGTTTAGCAAATTAAAGTCCGGCTTTGTGGCTAAATGGATAGAATCTTGCTTTTGTCCGATGGCACCAGATCAATTTTCAGAATCAACCACCTCATACTGTTAATTCCCCTGGCTTGGGGACTGGGTATTTATTACGTCTTCGCCATTCATTTTATCCTAATTAGGACACCACCAAGCCTACACAGATGCCATGCACTATTATTATTATTATTATTATTATTATTATTATTATTATTATTATTATTATTAAATACAAATGCTGAATTTTATAGCGGTTGTAGCCATCGTTCACTGGTTTATTAGCTTCCTCGGGAGATCAGTGATGGTGTCTGACCTATGATCACGGGTTCGATTTCAACCAACAAAAGAGAACCTGAAAGATTGCATTTCATTTTAGCAGTTGTGCCTATAAAAATAAAACTATATCGCTCCTATAACAGCTGCCCTGCAGTGTCTTCCCACAAGGAACTAGAAGGAAACTGGAGTGAAATATCAGTACTCTGTTATCTATATGATTAAGTCAGAAGTATGAGATGAGGAAGTATGTACCATGAGTAACACATGGTTGATAGCAGTGGCGATCTGACGGACCGAAGCCTAGCACACCTATCCCCCCCCCCTCCCGGTCCCAGCTCCTATCCGATATACAGCAGCAAGCCGCTATGGGATGAGCAGAGGGGAGAGGGACGAGAGTCTGGGCTGCGATATCAGTCTCCGATGCTTAGCTTTCTGAAATACGTGCTTTCAAGTTTTGAAAATGGAACAATGTGTCAGATGCTCACATTATAATGTGCCTTGCACTTCCATCGTTTTCAATAATTGAGGTTTGGACTTCACCGATAACCATGGTAGCCCTCTGTATACACCACTGCTGAAAACCGTAAAAAGAGTTAGTGGGACTTAAAGCAAATAAGATTATTAATATTAATTAATATCGGTGCGAAATTTGGTAAAAGTAGATATTGTTGATATGTTACCCCCATCCTTCCGCCATTAGTAGAAACGTCCAGCCAAAGGCACATGAAATGCGAAGTGAAGTAATGCCTCTGATTATTTCTGCCATGCACGACAAATGATGACGTGGCTACTTTTGATATGTAGACTGACCATGTCCATTATCTGACTCTGACTATGCAGCGTATAGACAGGGAGTGGAAGCTGTGCAGTAATGTGCTTTTTACTACAAAATTTCCAGATGCAAAGAAAACGAGTGAAAGTATAATTGAGAAAGTTTACGAGTTAAGTATTCCACAGTGTAATTATAAAGACATAAAACATAAAGAAAGCTTTTGAAAATCATAGACGTCTGCCTTATGCTGTTCACTGCATAAATAAAGTACATGCGCACGTGTTTGATGAGATTCGATTTCTTATCGAAGATGCTCCAGTATGTGCAAACACAATAAACGCCGAAAAGACTATGGGGAAGTATCTGAACAAAAAAAAGAAAAACCGGTCATATTGCCCAGCTTCAAAAAAAGATACACCAAGAAGTAATTACGTGGGGAAATAGTCTCTATACGATGTTACAGTCTGTTTTTAAACAGTATGATTTTATGCAGTGAACAGCACAAGGCAGTCGTCTATGATTTTCAAAAGCTTTCATTATGTTTGATCAGCAGTATGTTTTTAAGCAGTATGTTGCGAAATCATAAGGCCTTCCATAAGTTAGATGGCTTCAGTTATGAGATTTCAGAACAAATGGTAGCTTTCCTTAAACCAAGCACAAATGACCTGGGGCATGAAACAGCACCAAACAGTTTACTCAATACTCTTGTGGTTCCGTAAAATGCGACAGCACTGCTCAGTCAGTGAATCAGACTATGAGGCATTTTTTTTTTATTTTTTTTTTCTTTGCTAGTTGCTTTACGTCGCACCGACACAGATAGGTCTTATGGCGACGATGGGATAGGAAAGGACTAGGAGTTGGAAGGAAGGGCCGTGGCCTTAATTAAGGTACAGCCCCAGCATTTGCCTGGTGTGAAAATGGGAAACCACGGAAAACCATTTTCAGGGCTGCCGATAGTGGGATTCGAACCTACTATCTCCCGGATGCAAGCTCACAGCCGCGCGCCTCTACGCGCACGGCCAACTCGCCCGGTGAGGCATTTATTAATGGTTGACTTCTGCAGTTCGTAACTGAAGTAATATGCATATAGTCTTTGCATCAATATTATGTTGAACCTTTGATATTACATCTACGAAATCCGTAAGATAAGGATCAGAGCTCACAAGCTCTTAAGTAAAATAGAAAAGGAAATGTCGTATGGCTTTTAGTGCCGGAAGGTGTCCGAGGACTTCGGCTCGCCAGGTGCAGGTCCTTCGATTTGACTCCCGTAGGTGACCTACGCTTCGTGATAAAGATGAATTGATGATGAAGACAACACATACACCCAGACACCGTGACAGGGTAATTAAACAATTATGGTTAACATTCCTGACCCTGCCGGGAATCGAACCCTGGACCCCTGTGACCAAAGGCAAGCACACTAACTATTTAGCCATGGAGCCGGACATCTCTTAAGTGAAACGGTACATGTCTCAACTGTACTAAATATAGCCACATTACTAGGCCTCCGCTTCGCCACCTAAAAATGTTAGAAGAAGATGACAGTAATGGACGAAGTCAGACGCATCTGTATAACAGATCTGTGTACCAGATTCGTACTATAAGTTGCGTCCGTCTCTGTGGTGTAGTGATTAGTATAATTAGATGCCACCCCAGAGGCTACGAAATTTGAAAAGTGGTACGAAGGATGGAACGGAGTCCATTCAGCCTCGAGAGTTCAACTGAGTAGCGGGGGTTCGATTCACACCTCAGCCATCCTTGAAGTGGTTATCCGTTGTTTCCCCCTCCCCCTCCAGGCAAATGCCCGAATGATAGCTAACTTAAGGCCACGGCCGTTTCCTTCCCTTTTCCTTACGTATCCCTTCCAATCTTCTTATCCCCCTCAAGGTTCCTGTTCAACATAGTCAGCATAGGGTAAACGGATTAGGAAAGAAAATATAATTTGCTATGTATAGTTCATCATCATCTGTTTACCCTCCAGGTTCGGTTTTTCCCTCGGACTCAGCGAGGGATCCTACCTCTACCGCCTCAAGGGCAGTGTCCTGGAGCTTCAGACTCTTGGTCGGGGGATACAACTGGGGAGTATGACCAGTACCTCGCCCAGGCGGCCTCACCTGCTATGGTGAACAGGGGCCTTGTAGGGGGATGGGAAGATTGGAAGGGATAGGCAAGGATGAGGGAAGGAAGCGGCCGTGGCCTTAAGTTAGGGACCATCCCGGCATTCGCCTGGAGGTGAAGTGGGAAACCACGGAAAACCACTTCGAGGATGGCTGAGGTGGGAATCCAACCCACCTCTACTCAGTTGACCTCCCGAGGCTGAGTGGACCCCGTTCCAGCCCTCGTACCACTTTTCAAATTTCGTGGCAGAGCCGGGAATCGAACCCGGACCTCCGGGGGTGGCAGCTAATCACGCTAACCACTACACCACAGAGGCGGCGCTATGTATAGTTACTTAAGTAATTTTATCCCAAAGTCCACCAAACACCTTGTTTAGTTAAAATGAGAAATAAAGTACCGGTAACTAAACAAGATATGTTGTCTCTCTGTAGATCCTTCATGTTGCACTGTCTACAAGAGCCTCCGAAAAAAAGAACAATTCGGTGAGTGAATAAGCGACGACTGAGCTACTGGTGACGGAGTAGAGATGTACTACGATATGAATGCTAGTAAAGATGACGACGACCTACTGCGCTGGTGGAAGGAGCATGAAATCAGTCTGCCCATTCTGTCAGTAATTGCTAGACGTACGTAGTGCATTCCAGCAAGCAGCGAAAGAAACTTTAGTAAGCTGGAGTGCTTTTTACGAGTCGAAGGTATCGGCTAGACCCAGACCAAGTCAATGACTTGTTAATAATTAATAATAATCGTAACAATAAATAATTATCTTGCAATTCATTCCAAATTTTGAGCAAAGAGGATTTTTTCCATTAATTATGAGGTTTACAATTAACTTTGTGTTATAATGCAATTAATTTGCACAGTTTATACACAATGTCTTTGGTATGGCTAGTAGCGAAATATATGGTTTATGCATTAATGATGTGTATTTAGTTCCCGTATATGGATCCCCCTGTGGCTGGGGGCGGTAGAATAACACCCACGGTATCCCCTGCCTGTCGTAAGAGGCGACTAAAAGGGGCCCCAGCGGCTCTGAACTGTGGAGCGTGGGTTGGCGACCACGGAGCCCTTAGCCGAGTCCTGGCATTGCTTCCACTTACTTGTGCCAGGCTCCTCACTTTCAGCTATCCTACCCGACCTTCCTTGGTCAACTCTTGTTCGTTTCCGACCCCGACGCTATTAGGTTTGCGAGGGCTAGGGAGTCTTTCATTTTCACGCCTTTCGTGGCCCTTGTCTTTCTTTGGCCGATATCTTCATTTTTCGAAGTATCGGACCCCTTCCATTTTTTCTCTCTGATTAGTGTTATATAGAGTATGGTTGCCTAGTTGTACTTCCTCTTAAAACAATAACCACCACCACTCCCGTATATAGAGCGGTAAAGTATGCTAGCCAGAAGAAATACACGTAGCAGCGCGTGAAATCCATTAACCATTTCTCCCAGTAATGTGTAGAAACATAGTATAAAAATACGAGTTTAATTATTGACATGCTCCTGCCCAGTCATGAGTCCACCATTGACGCAAAAGCGTAATGTTTCGAGGGATAAAGGTACGCGAGACAAAGAGCAGAGTACGGCTAAGCAAGGACGGAGGGAGGCGAGCATTTCTACCTGTGACTCAGATAGCACGGGAAGGACCGAGTATCAAGGGGCATGCTCGAGCGAACATAAATCGCCTCGCCTCTGAGAAGCAAATTCGATCATAGCCATACTCGGCAAATATGAACCGAGCATAGAGCATGTTTTGCACGACACTACTGAGTACCTAACACACAGTATTAATGCACAAAATTTATAAAAATGTTCGTATATACCTTTTATTGCGACTTTTGTTATGAAACACATCGTTTTAAATCCTCCATTTTTTATGACAAAGTCATCGTTGTTGCTTTAGACAATTTATATCGTCTACTGTTTTCTAATTTTGACCGTATTAAATAATCTAATTAAACGCATAATCAAAATACTTCAAATATTTAAAAAGAGTGTTGTGTACTGTAAATCGCGGAGTATATTACATAATGTATTATTGTAGCGAATTTCCTGTTACCCTCATGCTTGAAAATGGAACATGTTACTGTCTTTTAATTCCCCTATTAGGTCACCAAGAACTTCTCCTTGTGTTTCATTGTGATGGTTTGACACTGATCCGATAAAATTCTCTTGTAGGCTAAGAAGGACCATTCAACATCGCAGGAAGTCACCGATGCATATTTTAAAAGATAAAAACTATCTGGGTGGAAATATCTTTCGGGGGAACTTCATGTTCGCCAGTATTGATCATGCAAACAGATAGAGAACTTAAATAACTTGCATTTCGTTTCAAGACTGTATAGAGTTTGTTAGAAACTATGACCATTGAAGTTCACCTAGCTATCCCAGATTCTGAGAACTGTTGTCTGCAGTTAAGGCACGGGGACTTACTGTATTTCACAGGCAAATGACAAGAAATCCCAATTTTAAAAGAATTTTAAAGCCTACTTTAAGAACATAAATATATTCCTGTATATGAGATGAAATTCGTCAGTTATTTTACTATAGTCTGTAAATTATTTACAACCTGTGACGATAAAGTTCGGTGAATGAAGTCAGAACGGTCGATCTGGCAACACTGGTGACACACAATGCTGCCCCTGCGTAGCAGCAGGTTTTGACCACCTGCTCCCAACGTTGTTCAGTTGAGCATCGTGTGTATGCCGTGTAAGACCTGTTTGACACCATGCGTGTTTAGTGCGTTGGTTCTGAACTGCGAACAGGAACATGAACGACCAAAATATCAATATACAGTTTTCTTTTAAGTTTGACAAGACACCGAAAGAAACGGATGTGATGCTGGAGCGATAGCTCACTTCTGTAATGAAGTCATCTACAGTATTTATTTGTTACGTGTGTGTTTTTAGGCTTTACATTAGTGCGTACTTGTCTTCTGTTGAGTGAGAGTTGGTTGTATATTGCATAGTATTTGTGTGTGTTATATTTTCGTACTGTACAGAATGCGTGTCTGAAGATTTTGGCGTTGTGGTGTACAGCGATACGTCATGGCATAAGTTGTACTGATAAAAAAATTGCCGTGTGTTTTATTTGTGCTTGGTTTTGTTATTTAGCTGTTCTTTCTTAAGCGCATTTTAATTTTACCACTTTTTCGACCGCATTTAATTTTTACTGTTTTTTTTTTTTTTTTTTTTTTTTTTGTGAGCGATACAACAGCACAGTAGTACCCGGCGTTGCCTGGGGAAATTTATTACATGCAATTTATGACATCCCTCACCATTCGAACCCATAAAAATATTATTTTTCTATTTTCTCCCCCAATTTGCCTTACGTTTCAATGCTGAAGTTTTTTATGTACCGTAGTTTACCTCTGATTCCGTACAAACCAAAAATAGCCCCTGTAGAACTCCCCGTTCCCTTCCGTTCATAACAATAATTTGCAGTTTAGTTTCTTCTCCTTTTTTTAACTAGAACTTAAATACTGAATTCCACAAATGCTGCCGTTTTCCCGTGATGGTGTTGAGCAGAGCCCTTCGATATGGCAACCCTGTTGTCATAAGAGCAATACTGTTTTCATAACATTGAATGAACTTTAACATTATTTTATTTCGTACTGTGGTGAATTTATTTTAAATTAAATTAATGTAATTATAAATAATTTTGATTCGTCCCACGACGCATACCGTTCATGTTTGATCTATGCATTGACGTCTTCTTGTGTTGTTGTTCGTGTCTTGCTATGAATGATGTAAGAGGTGTGTACATGGGGTTTTGTTGTAATACAGTTTAAACGTTCATGTTACTTAAAGCAGCGAACAGTCCACTAAGCTACCAGATTCGTAAAAATGGTCCTCTGGTCCTGGATTAAATGAAGGTAATAAATAACTTTTTGATATAGTGTTATATATGCGGTATTTTTCTGTTGGAAAGGGATTAACCTATACATTGGTTAGTATTGTTATGACGGCAGAATTTCTTGAACTGAGAATAGAGGGACGCCATTTTTTGTGTAGATAAGTACTGAACTACGGTGCTGCAATCAGGTGGAGAAATAGTTCAACAAGGTTAAGTTTGACACGGCCGACTTGATGCGTCGCTCTAGCTAGTCGGCCGTGAGTTTGGTGTTCCTTGATTCATGTTCTCTCTGACTATCCGTGTTTACATTACTTTGAAGCGGAGTTCAACCTGAGAAGATTTCTAATAAAAACAGTGCGGAATGTTATTAGAGTGAAGTGACATTTTCCGTACTCTTTTGAGTACGGGAAGAAGGCGATTATGTCAGACTATAAAATACAGATGTTTTTCCAGCTCGCGCACTTTACAACACCCTGATAGGATCAGAATAAAAAAGAGCTTTTAACTTTTCTATTCTCGCGGAACCGAAGTGGATTTGATGAGATTTATTCGTCACGTCACCTTTCTGTCGATAATTACTCTATTGTCATGGCTCGGTATTTATTTTTCCGATCATACTGTAACGACTAAATCGGCCTCCTTTAACGACTTACGCGGCCTTCTCTGAAGTCCTGTGTGAAAACAGCCGTAACAGGGTTTGTATATTAACGGAGTTAGCTAATGTGAGAATGGAAGCCGTACTTTAGCTGGCTTTATATCCCAGCTTATAGCAGCAGTTAACTCCTCCCAACAAGAAGCGGAACGCTAAATATTCCCTTCATGTTGTTGAATCTCCCCACCCCAGCTCTGATTTTCATGCATTATTCCTCAAACGCTCCAAACGCTGGTTCAACACAGCTGTTTGGTAGCTCCTATGCTTTGATATTCTCATTCTGTGAAATAAATTGAATCTATAGAGTGTCACTCTGTACCTAGGACATTGGCTAACACAAGACTGCAATCCAGACCTAGAAATAAAACCAGAAGAAATGTGTTCCTCATATTAAGGGGTAAATTTAACTACTTTGGGTACATATTTTGAAAAAAACTGTCAGTAACATCAGTATGAATTTGGTACACATACAGCCTGAGGGCTTTTGTTTCAACGGTGGCTTTTAGACTTTGAATAATAGACTGGTTTTATATACATTTTTAAGAGACTCCCACTTTTTTCATATTTTAAGACTTTGTATCCAAATAAATTCTCATTCTCTCACTCTTATCGCTCCCTCAGTTTTCAAGATCGTGATCTCCGAGGAGTCTATTGGTCAGTTGTCTCCATCTATTGAGGTCCTCGGCTAGACATGCTGCTCTAAAGTGGTTCAACCCAGCGGGAACTCGTCCACGATCTCTCTTGCCGGCAGTGGCGGCTCGTGACCAAATTTTCAGGGGGTTCACAATAAAATTTGTCTTCACGTCTCAAATATACCAAAGTAGAATGCAAATAAGTACAAAAACACTTACTTAAATCATTTCACTAAACGTTCATTGTAGGATTGCTTCTTTTCTCATAATATGGTAGAACCCTTATAACCGAGGATGCATTTTTCCGAGACTAATCTGTGAGTGTAAAAGAAAACTTTTATTACGACCGCCGGGCTGAGTCGCTCAGGTTTTGGCTGAGGCTCTGGCTTTCTGTTCCCGCGATTACGAACACCTGTTCAGAATTAGCTACTAGCGAAATCTTCCGGCGATGTAATGCAATAGTAACTTCTGCGAGCCGTGGCCAACAGTAACAGGAGAAGTGGCGGGCCCTTGCGGTCAACTGCAGTACTCTCTCTTGGTTTGAGGGTGGTTGTAGACGGAAAGGCACACTTCTTACCGTGCTCCTCGCGTATGGACATATCTGTGCATAAATCATGACGTCATCTCCATGCGCATGCGTATAGTCTTAAGGCTCGTAACAAAATCTCCAGTGTGCTCCCTGGCACTGTCAGTCGAAACGAACAGCTGTCAGTGTAACAGAGCTTTGATATAAGTCGAATGCTTTCGATCGATTGACTAAATCAGGTCGGAAAAAAAGGAAACAATTTTGAATTACCGGCATCCATGAATGCGTGAATATGCGTAAGAACTGGGTGTTCATTTGCTCATGTGCTCCTGAGAGACCACCGCCACTGCTTGCCGGGAAATTTTCCAAGAACGATCCGATTGAATATGCTGTCGTTCCCACATCTTATAGTGTGTCCAAAGGATTACTATTTGCTTTACGTCGCACCGACACAGATATGTCTTACGGCGACAATAGGATAGGAAAGGCTTAGGAATTGGAAGGAACCGGCCGTGGCCTTAATTAAGGTACAGCCCCGGCATTTGCCTTGTGTGAAAATGGTAAACCACGGAAAACCATCTTCAGGGCTGCCGACAGTGGGCTCGAACCCACTATCTCCCGATTTCTGGATACTGGCCGCACTTAAGCGACTGCAGCTATCGAGCTCGGTCCAATGGATTGTAAAACTCTTTGTTTAGATATTGATGATAATTTGATTCTGAGGTTGAGCCTGTTTGTAATGAAATCACTAGTGCGAAATGCTCTTCAAGGCATGCGTA
Source organism: Anabrus simplex (assembly GCF_040414725.1). Taxonomy (NCBI): domain Eukaryota; kingdom Metazoa; phylum Arthropoda; class Insecta; order Orthoptera; family Tettigoniidae; genus Anabrus; species Anabrus simplex. The sequence goes on along the minus strand of NC_090277.1, from coordinate 97,551,535 downwards.
ACATTCTTCGCCAGCACCACATGTCAAAAGAATCGAATTTCTTCAGGTCTGTAACACGAGGATTCCACGTCTCGACTCCATAGCTACGAACCTCCTACGCCTACGTAGCACGGGGAGAGGTGATACTCCCACGTGGCGCGTCCCAGGTGGCGGATAGGGAAATCCTAACCGGCTTGCCGGCGGACTTCAGGGAAAATAAAATAAAATACCTCTCGCGGACCAAACACACAAGACCCTGTGGGTGGGGCACGTAGACGAAGAATACACCCACGGTATCCCCTGCCTGTCGTAAGAGGCGACTAAAGGGGGCGACCAAGGGATGATTAAATTAGAACCATGAAACTCCTTGTGATTAGTACCACCACGCGGGGAACATCATGGGTCGCTTTTCCTTGCGCATAGTACCACTATGTTGGGTACCAAATAGGTTTGTGATTAGTAGCACTACAGTATATGAGCGACACCATGGGATGACGGAACCTATGGTTCTGGCTTGCCTATGATTAGTACCCACTATATGAGGAACACCACGGGATAGTAAGAGTCCCTGTGGTTAGTACACTTATGTGATGAATACCATAGGTTTGCGTTGCCTGCCAATGGCGCCGCAATGTGCGAAACACCATAGGTCTGTATTCCATGTCCGAATTTCATTACCTGTGAGTAGTACCATACTGTGTGGAATACCGCGAGTCTACGCTACTCTTGATTGCTACCGCAACATGACAAATACCATTGTTCTACTTTTCTAGCGATAAGTACCACTATGAGGGGCCGATGACTTGGATTTTGGACTCCTTTCGACTACAAGCATCATCGATTCAGTGTCGTGCTATAGAAGCAGTCCCTTGGTCAGTAATACTGTCCTATTGTTTTACGCCCGCTTCTGTGCATGTGGGGCACTGTGGGTCGGTTCCACTGCTCGTTTTAAATTCATATCCATCCATCCATCCATCCATCCATCCATCCATCCATCCATCCATCCATCCATCCATCCATCCATCCATCCATCCATCCATCCATCTTCGTCCTCACGTTTTGAATTGTGGTCAGTGGAGGATTTTAGGTTTTTAATTTGTTATTTCATTTCGTCTCATTTCGTACCATTAGGGGCCGATGACCTAGATGTTAGGCCCCTTTTAACAACAAGCATCATCATCATCATCGGCTCCATAGAGGAAAATTGAATATACAGACTGGATACTACTCTCATTTTCAGTGGTGAGGAAGTAGAGCCATGCATTCCTACTTCACATTACTGCCATATTCTTCCGGAGAAATATATTCATGTAACATGCCATATAAACGTGTATACGGAGCAACGTTACTTCGCATAAATTCATAGAGAAAACTTTTCCATTGCATATTTACGTTCGACGTTCCATGAGCTGATGCAGATGCTAGTTATAAATATAAATTTCTGCGTGAAACCTCACCTTCGGCCCTTGTTAAGTATGTCAATGGGTTTCAGTATAGGAATTGTACATCCAAAAGGATATTTGGATTTTAATATCATCATCATCATCATGTCCGACTCCGTGGCTAAATGGTCACAGGGGTCCCGGGTTCGATTCCCGGAAGGGTCGGAAATTTTAACCATAATTGGTTAATACCCCTGGCACGGGGTCCTCGGACATATCCCCGTGCTAAAAGCCATACGCCATTTAATTTATCATCACCATTATCATCGTCGTCGTCATCTGAGCTTGAAAAACATTTCTTTTCTATTTAATGTCCAGATTAATCTGCATTTTGACGGCTTAAATGTTCCAGTTGGTCAGTTGTTCTCCTGTTCCCAAGGGGTGTTTAAATGCGTCCATACCATGTCTGTGGCTTCTTATACGTTAAAGAACTCCTGCGGGTCCAAATTCTGACGCCCTGAAGTCCCTTAAAATATGCATGCATTCATTTCTCTATGAAACAAGAAAGACACTGTTACCAGTCACTTTGAAGTTTTATTGAACAATTCACGTCACATCGCGTTTCAAAAACACTGCTACATCGTCACGCGGTGAATTGGTGACAGTGTTATTCTCCTTGACATACAAATTGTTTCCAAAGAATAATATACGATTACATTTTTGAGTAGGGACTACGTAGGGTACCCCTGTAGGTGGGGTACGCAGATGAAGAATATACGCACGGTATCTCCTGGCTGTCGTAAGAGCGACTAAAAGGGGCGACCAAGAGATGTTGACAAAAGAACCATGAGAATACTTTTGATTAGTACCACTACGTGCGAAACACCATGGGTCGGTGTTATCAGTGACTAGTACCACCTTGAGAGGAAACCATGGGTCTACATTACATAGGAGGAGTACCATTATACGAGAAACGCTACGGGTGTGGGCGTTGTTTGTGATAATGGTCAACGTGTGTATGCCACCGGTCTGTTCCGCTGTGTTCAAAATGGGTCTGCGTAGTAGTACCACTTTATCAGAAACACCATGGGTGTACGTTGCCTGTGATTAGTACCACTCTGAGTAAAACCATGGGTCTGCGTTGCCTGGGAGTAGTATTGCCATTATGTGAGCAACACCATGAATGTACATGGCCAGTGATTAGTACCACTATGTGAGGAACTCCATGGGTCTGCGTTGTTTGTGAGTGGTGGTGTTGTGTGTGACAAACCATGGGTCCTCATTACCTGTGATTAGTACCACTATGTGAGGAACTCCATGGGTCTGCGTTGTTTGTGAGTGGTGGTGTTGTGTGTGACATACCATGGGTCCTCATTACCTGTGATTAGTGCCACTATGTGAGGAACTCCATGGGTCTGCGTTGTTTGTGAGTGGTGGTGTTCTGTGTGACAAACCATGGGTCTTCATTACCTGTGATTAGTACCACTGTGTGAGTAACTCCATGGGTCTGCGTTGCTTGTGAGTGGTGGTGTTGTGTGTGACAAACCATGGGTCTTCATTACCTGTGATTAGTACCACTATGTGAGAAACTCCATGGGTCTGCGTTGCTTGTGAGTGGTGGTGTTGTGTGTGACAAACCATGGGTCTTCATTACCTGTGATTAGTATCACTATGTGAGGAACTCCATGGGTCTGCGTTGTTTGTGAGTGGTGGTGTTCTGTGTGACAAACCATGGGTCTTCATTACCTGTGATTAGTACCACTGTGTGAGTAACTCCATGGGTCTGCGTTGCTTGTGAGTGGTGGTGTTGTGTGTGACAAACCATGGGTCTTCATTACCTGTGATTAGTACCACTATGTGAGAAACTCCATGGGTCTGCGTTGCTTGTGAGTGGTGGTGTTGTTGTGTGTGACAAACCATGGGTCTTCATTACCTGTGATTAGTACCACTGTGTGAGTAACTCCATGGGTCTGCGTTGCTCGTGAGTAGTGGTGTTGTGTGTGACAAACCATGGGTCTTCATTACCTGTGATAAGTGCCACTATGTGAGGAACTCCATGGGTCTGCGTTGCTTGTGAGTGGTGGTGTTGTGTGTGACAAACCATGGGTCTTCATTACCTGTGATTAGTGCCACTATGTGAGGAACTCCATGGGTCTGCGTTGCTTGTGAGTGGTGGTGTTGTGTGTGACAAACCATGGGTCTTCATTACCTGTGATTAGTATCACTATGTGAGGAATTCCATGGGTCTGCGTTGCTCGTGAGTAGTGGTGTTGTGTGTGACAAACCATGGGTCTTCATTACCTGTGATTAGTGCCACTATGTGAGGAATTCCATGGGTCTGCGTTGCTCGTGAGTAGTGGTGTTGTGTGTGACAAACCATGGGTCTTCATTACCTGTGATTAGTGCCACTATGTGAGGAACTCCATGGGTCTGCGTTGCTCGTGAGTAGTGGTGTTGTGTGTGACATACCATGGGTCCTCATTGCCTGTGATTAGTGCCACTATGTGAGGAACTCCATGGGTCTGCGTTGCTCGTGAGTAGTGGTGTTGTGTGTGACAAACCATGGGTCTTCATTACCTGTGATTAGTGCCACTATGTGAGGAACTCCATGGGTCTGCGTTGCTCGTGAGTAGTGGTGTTGTGTGTGACAAACCATGGGTCTTCATTACCTGTGATTAGTACCACTATGTGAGGAACTCCATGGGTCTGCGTTGCTCGTGAGTAGTGGTGTTGTGTGTGACATACCATGGGTCTTCATTACCTGTGATTAGTACCACTATGTGAGGAACTCCATGGGTCTGCGTTGCTTGTGAGTGGTGGTGTTGTTGTGTGTGACAAACCATGGGTCTTCATTACCTGTGATTAGTGCCACTATGTGAGGAACTCCATGGGTCTGCGTTGCTCGTGAGTAGTGGTGTTGTGTGTGACAAACCATGGGTCTTCATTACCTGTGATTAGTGCCACTATGTGAGGAACTCCATGGGTCTGCGTTGCTTGTGAGTGGTGGTGTTGTGTGTGACAAACCATGGGTCTTCATTACCTGTGATTAGTACCACTATGTGAGGAACTCCATGGGTCTGCGTTGCTTGTGAGTGGTGGTGTTGTTGTGTGTGACAAACCATGGGTCTTCATTACCTGTGATTAGTGCCACTATGTGAGGAACTCCATGGGTCTGCGTTGCTCGTGAGTAGTGGTGTTGTGTGTGACATACCATGGGTCTTCATTACCTGTGATTAGTATCGCTATGTGAGGAACTCCATGGGTCTGCGTTGCTCGTGAGTAGTGGTGTTGTGTGTGACATACCATGGGTCTTCATTACCTGTGATTAGTATCACTATGTGAGGAACTCCATGGGTCTGCGTTGCTCGTGAGTAGTGGTGTTGTGTGTGACATACCATGGGTCTTATTACCTGTGATTAGTATCACTATGTGAGGAACTCCATGGGTCTGCGTTGCTCGTGAGTAGTGGTGTTGTGTGTGACAAATCATGGGTCTTCATTACCTGTGATTAGTATCACTATGTGAGGAACTCCATGGGTCTGCGTTGCTTGTGAGTGGTGGTGTTGTTGTGTGTGACAAACCATGGGTCTTCATTACCTGTGATTAGTGCCACTATGTGAGGAACTCCATGGGTCTGCGTTGCTTGTGAGTGGTGGTGTTGTTGTGTGTGACAAACCATGGGTCTTCATTACCTGTGATTAGTACCACTATGTGAGGAACTCCATGCGTCTGCGTTGCTTGTGAGTGATGGTGTTGTGTGTGACAAACCATGGGCCTTCATTACCTGTGATTAGTATCACTATGTGAGGAACTCCATGGGTCTGCGTTGCTCGTGAGTAGTGGTGTTGTGTGTGACAAACCATGGGTCTTCATTACCTGTGATTAGTGCCACTATGTGAGGAACTCCATGGGTCTGCGTTGCTCGTGAGTAGTGGTGTTGTGTGTGACATACCATGGGTCTTCATTACCTGTGATTAGTGCCACTATGTGAGGAATTCCATGGGTCTGCGTTGCTTGTGAGTGGTGGTGTTGTGTGTGACAAACCATGGGTCTTCATTACCTGTGATTAGTATCACTATGTGAGGAACTCCATGGGTCTGCGTTGCTCGTGAGTAGTGGTGTTGTGTGTGACAAACCATGGGTCTTCATTACCTGTGATTAGTGCCACTATGTGAGGAACTCCATGGGTCTGCGTTGCTCGTGAGTAGTGGTGTTGTGTGTGACAAACCATGGGTCTTCATTACCTGTGATTAGTATCACTATGTGAGGAACTCCATGGGTCTGCGTTGCTTGTGAGTGGTGGTGTTGTGTGTGACATACCATGGGTCTTCATTACCTGTGATTAGTATCACTATGTGAGGAATTCCATGGGTCTGCGTTGCTTGTGAGTGGTGGTGTTGTGTGTGACATACCATGGGTCCTCATTACCTGTGATTAGTGCCACTATGTGAGGAACTCCATGGGTCTGCGTTGCTTGTGAGTGGTGGTGTTGTGTGTGACATACCATGGGTCCTCATTACCTGTGATTAGTGCCACTATGTGAGGAACTCCATGGGTCTGCGTTGCTTGTGAGTGGTGGTGTTGTGTGTGACAAACTATGGGCCTTCATTACCTGTGATTAGTGCCACTATGTGAGGAACTCCATGGGTCTGCGTTGCTTGTGAGTGGTGGTGTTGTGTGTGACAAACCATGGGTCTTCATTACCTGTGATTAGTATCACTATGTGAGGAATTCCATGGGTCTGCGTTGCTCGTGAGTAGTGGTGTTCTGTGTGACAAACCATGGGTCTTCATTACCTGTGATTAGTATCACTATGTGAGGAACTCCATGGGTCTGCGTTGCTCGTGAGTAGTGGTGTTCTGTGTGACAAACCATGGGTCTTCATTACCTGTGATTAGTATCACTATGTGAGGAACTCCATGGGTCTGCGTTGCTTGTGAGTGGTGGTGTTGTGTGTGACATACCATGGGTCTTCATTACCTGTGATTAGTATCACTATGTGAGGAACTCCATGGGTCTGCGTTGCTCGTGAGTAGTGGTGTTCTGTGTGACATACCATGGGTCTTCATTACCTGTGATTAGTATCACTATGTGAGGAACTCCATGGGTCTGCGTTGCTTGTGAGTAGTGGTGTTGTGTGTGACAAACCATGGGTCTTCATTACCTGTGATTAGTACCACTATGTGAGGAACTCCATGGGTCTGCGTTGCTTGTGAGTAGTGGTGTTGTGTGTGACAAACCATGGGTCTTCATTACCTGTGATTAGTATCACTATGTGAGGAACTCCATGGGTCTGCGTTGCTTGTGAGTGGTGGTGTTGTGTGTGACATACCATGGGTCCTCATTACCTGTGATTAGTGCCACTATGTGAGGAACTCCATGGGTCTGCGTTGCTCGTGAGTGGTGGTGTTGTGTGTGACAAACCATGGGTCTTCATTACCTGTGATTAGTGCCACTATGTGAGGAATTCCATGGGTCTGCGTTGCTTGTGAGTGGTGGTGTTGTGTGTGACATACCATGGGTCCTCATTACCTGTGATTAGTGCCACTATGTGAGGAACTCCATGGGTCTGCGTTGCTTGTGAGTGGTGGTGTTGTGTGTGACATACCATGGGTCTTCATTACCTGTGATAAGTGCCACTATGTGAGGAACTCCATGGGTCTGCGTTGCTTGTGAGTGGTGGTGTTGTGTGTGACAAACCATGGGTCTTCATTACCTGTGATTAGTATCACTATGTGAGGAACTCCATGGGTCTGCGTTGCTTGTGAGTGGTGGTGTTGTGTGTGACAAACCATGGGTCTTCATTACCTGTGATTAGTATCATTATGAGGGGCCGGCGGCCTGTATTTTGGACCCCTTTAGATAATGAGTATTGTCCCAGTAATTAAAACATTGTAAATTGGATCCACTTATTGTTTTTGTATCACGATCATTTTTTCATCATCATTCATTTTAGATTCTGGTCACTGGATATATTTTGAAGTTTTAATTTCCGTTTCGTTCACCTCGTACCATTAAGAGCTAATGACCTAGCTGTTAGGCCCCTTTAAACAACAATCATCATCATCATCATCATCATCAGCTATGTAGGGTCATCTATGAATACATAGCTCCTTCACTTTGATACTAAAATATTCTTTGAAAACAATTTGTATATCCTAGAGAATAACAATGTCTGTTATCCTCGCCGCCTGACGATGGAGATGTCTCCGAAACGCGTTGTAAAAAAACTTTAAAGTGACTGGTAACAGTGTTTTATTGTTCCATAAAGAACTTTATTTTTGCTAGTTGCTTTACGTCGCACCGACACAGATAGGTCTTATGGCGACGATGGGACAGGGAAGGGCTGGAAGTGGGAAGGAAGCGGCCGTGGCCTTAATTAAGGTACAGCCCCAGCATTTGCCTGGTGTGAAAATGGGAAACCACGGAAAACCATATTCAGGGCTGCCGACAGTGGGGTTCGAACCCACTATTTCCCGGATGCAGGCTCGCAGCTATGTGGCCCTAACCGCACGGCCAACTCGCCCGGTTCCAACTGTTCTTTGAACTCAGTGAATTAAAGAATGTCGAAAAATCTTTAAATTAATATTATTCGCAGTTGATGTGATTCTTGTTAGTTTGCTCGTGTTATCTCTGTGTTCTTGAAGCTGTGTTCACTGTGTGTCTGTCCGTGTATGTATACTGTATAGACTAGCTGGCCAGCGGTGGTGCGGTCTGCTATAGATCTGTCCCTCATTCAGTTAGTTAATTGACTCGTTTATCAGGCACGGGAAATGGTGGCATTGTCGGTAAACACTTATGGAGAGCTGTGCACGATTTATATTTAACCGAGGATAATTGAATACGGTGGCGTTGCGTTGAGGGAAGCCTGGTAAACTGTGCCTCCCCTGGGAATGTGTGATCATTTTAATTCGAATATATCTTTAATCTATCTATGTATCTGTAATATAAATGCATTAAATAGAAGTCGATATCCCAGGCACCACAAAATCACTGACAGTGGAGTTTGATGTAGAGGTGGAAATACTACTACTGCAATGTTCCTTATTTAAACATTGGACAAAGTTGTGTAATATCTGCAACAACTAACTGAGATGCTGCTTAAATCTTGCCAAATTCACTACTGTTTTGTTGATCGAACGTCAGCTTTATGTTGATCGAACTTTACCTTGTGGAAGGAATGTTAGATGAATCTCCCCACCCCATCTCACTCACACATATATTGTTGGAAACTACGCCCAGAGTTATATTTTACTTGTTTCACGGTCTTGCTGCTTTCATTTCATCTTCCTTGATGTAATCTAATGAAAGTGACTTCCTCGAAGGGCGCTTTCGTCACGTAACCAAGTTAAAACAAAGACGCGTCGCAAACTTCATTACAGTGTTTTATTTACGGACCATGAAAGGATATTTTTAAAATATCAATAAATGAGGAAGAAGAGGGGAATCTTTCACCGCTGGCCTTTCTCTCCCATGAGGAAAGGAATTTTGTCCCAGTACAATTAAACAAGGGTCCGCCTCTGTGGTGTAGTGGTTAGCGTGATTAGCTGTCAACCCCTGAGGTCCGGGTTCGATTCCCGGCTCTGCCACGAAATTTGAAAAGTGGTACGAGGGCTGGAACGGGGTCCACTCAGCCTCGGGAGGTCAACTGAGTAGAGGTGGGTTCGATTCCCACCTCAGCCATCCTGGAAGTGGTTTTTCCGTGGTTTCTCACTTCTCCTCCAGGCAAATGCCGGGATGGTACCTCACTTAAGGCCACGGCCGCTTCCTTCCCTCTTCCTTGCCTGTCCCATCCAATCTTCCCATCCCTCCACAAGGCCCCTCTTCAGCATAGCAGGTGAGGCCACCTGGGCGAGGTACTGGTCATTCTCCCCAGTTGTATCCCCGACCCAAAAGTCTGAATCTCCAGGACACTGCCCTTGAGGCGGTAGAGGTGGGATCCCTCGCTGAGTCCGAGGGAAAAACCGACCCTGGAGGGTAAACAGATTACCAACGAACGAACAATTAAACAAGTACTATTGTAGGTCTACTCAATGGAAAGTTGTTACCTCTCAGTCTGTTGGAATTGTGGTCGCATTTGGTATGTTTTACCTACTGTGCAGTGGAAGCTCTCGAGGAAGTCTAAATGGATTTTATTTCTTTATATAAGTGATGGTTTGAAGCTTATTTCGTAAGCAGTGCTAAAGTAGCTTAGTGGCTATATCCAGTTAAAAGACCCACAAGTTCCTTTATTCAGCCTGGCTGTGAAATCTTATTTCCTACGTCTGTGTGAAGTAACCGCTGTCAGTGGGGGCGGTAGAATACATCCACGGTATCCCCTGCTTGTTGTAAGAGGCCACTAAAAGGGGCCACAGGGGCTCTTAACTAGGGAGCGTGGGTCGGCGACCACGGTGAACTTAGCTGAATCCCGTCATTGTTTTCACTTACTTGGGCCAGGGTATTTTATTTCATCTATCCTCTCCGACCGCCCTTGGTTAACTCCTCTCCTTTTCCAACCCAAAGAGTATTACTTTTCCGAGGTCTAGGTAGTCTTTCGTTTTCACGCTCTTCGTGGCCCGCGCATTTCTTTTGCCGATACCTTCATTTTTGGAAGTGTGGGACCTCTTCCATTTCCTCCTCATAAATGGAGCCTGGATTTTCAGACATTAATAGGTTGGAATACAAACTTACTGGAGCGAGTAACAAGTATACTCCACCTGCACAACGGTTATCTATGAGTTTTGCATAAACATTAGGGGTTCGACCCATCAGAACCCCCTAGAATTTGTTACTTTCGCTACATTACGAAAGAACGGGCTAGATGGCAATCCCCTGTGGTGGGGGCAGTAGAATAACACCCACGGTATCCCCTGCCTGGCGTAAGAGGCAACTAAAAGGGGCCTCAGGGGTTCTGAACTTTGGAGCGTGGGTTGGCGTCGACGGGGCTCTCACCTGAGTCCTGGCTTTGCTTCCACTTACTTGTGCCAGGCTTCTCAGTTTTATCTATCATATCCAACCTCCGTTGGTCAACTCTTGTTCTTTTCCGACCCCGACGTTATTATAGCATTCGAAGCCTAGGGAGTCTTTCATTTTATTTATTTTATTTTATTTATTGCTGACTTACATTTGCAGCGAAGTTAGGGCTCACGGCCCTCTCTTACACTTAACCACTATAAACAATAAAATTTAAAAATGTAAACATAAAAGTAAGACATAGAAATTATAAAAAGAAATAATAATACAGACAGATAATTCTAAGACAAAGTTAGGTCTACATATCAGTACGGCAATTAGTGTGAAAATAATAATAATAATAATAATAATAATAATAATAATAATAATAATAATAATAATAATAATAATAATAATAAATGAAGAAAACCCATTCACACATTGACTCACACAACTCAGTTTTATGTTCCCAGGAAAAACTTTCGGCAGGCAGTTTTGAATTCATGAGAGGAAGTAAGGTGCCGAATGTCCATTGGGAGTGTATTACAGAGTCTCGATGCAGTAACTAAAAAGGAATGATTGTAGGAATTCGTTCGACTTAATGGAATTTCAAGTAGGGAACCAGAACGGGTACTAATTTCGTGGAATGAGGAAAGGAAACGAAAATTAGAAGAATTAGAAAATTACATGTGTCATTAGGTGAAAATTCCTTCGTTCATTTTTTGCGTAGCCATCCCAATATTTTGAAATATGGTGTAACATGAGCGTTCTGTCGCAGTTCCTACATATTCATACCCGCAATTCATATCTATTAGTTCTATCTTACGAATAAATTAAATTTCACCTTGCGTCTCCCCTTATTATAAAATATTCTCCTGCTTAAAATCGACGGACTACAATATCTTCACATTGCAACTCTCGTATTTCGACTATTAAATGAATCAATACCCCAGTATCTATCCTCAGAGTTTCTCTCCTCCTCTCATGAACGGAACACACGAACGACTTCTACACTTGTAATACTTGTGCATCGTTCATCAACATGTACACCGCTCATTTCATATGTCTGCCGGGTTGAGTGGCTCAGACGGTTGAGGCGCTGGCCTTCCGATCCCAACTTGGCAGATTCGATCCTGGTTCAGTCCGGTGGTATTTGAAGCTCCTCAAATACGTCAGCCTCGTGCCTGTAGATTTACTGGCAGTAAAAAAATCATCCTGCGGGACAAAATTCCGACACATCGGCGTCTCCGAAAACTTTCAAAAGTAGTTAGTGAAACGTAAAAACATTATTATTATTATTATTATTATTATTATTATTATTATTATTATTATTATTAATATTAATATTATTATTATTATTATTATTATTATTATTATTATTATTATTATTTCATGTGTCTGGCGTAAGGCTATGGAATTCTCTTCCCGTTAGTGTTAGGAATCGCACCTCTTCTTGTCTCTCTTAAGCGCTCTTGCCGAGAATACATGTTAAATATATAACCAGCTTGTGTGAATGTTGGTATGAATGAAAGAATGAACGTGGTTAGAATCTTCTATTATTTACTTATCATGTTTTCTGAAGTTCGTATTCATTATTATGTGGTTAAGGGTAAGAAAGATCCGTGATCCCTAACTTCACCTCTAATGACGGCAATTAAATAAATAAATAAATAAATAAATAAATAAATAAATAAATAAATAAATAAATAAATAAATCAAAACTGGTGTCCGACAAGGTGACGGACTGTCCCCCATCCTGTTCAGTTGTGTCTTGGAGAAGGTAGTCAGAGAATGGGATAAGACAACCAGTGGTGGAATTCGTTTGGGATCGGTAAACAAGGGTATCAAGATCAAATGTTTAGCTGAGACGTGGGAGGAAGGCAAGGAGCAGTCCTTCGAACTGCTGAAGCAAGAAGAGAAGATAGGTCTCAAAATCGCCAATAATCAAAATAACCAACATTAAGAATCCTCCAAAATATTTGAAAGTGTGGGAACAAAAATCATAGAGATCGTCACGGATTTCAATTACCTTGGTGAATGGATCAGTTGGAATGGTCTTGAGAAGAAAGCAATGGAATCTCGATCAACCAAAATAGAAACAGCCTCTCCTAGAATTCCAAATTCATACATTATAATACAGTGGTCAAGGCTGAAGCCCTTAATGCTGCAGAAACACTGTCTATAACTCCATATGGTCCAATGAAAAAGTTGGAGATAAAGAAAAGGAGAATACAACTAAAAGGCCCCAAATTCCATAATAACGAACTTTGATACATCATCAGTGAAAGCCTATATAGAAAGACAGAAAGGATTACCGATACAATAAGGAAAAGGAGAATTGACTTCTATGACCACATCCTAAGAATGGACCCGAAAAGGATAACTAAAAGAATTTGAAGGACCTACGAGAGTTCACTGGCATTTTGGAAGAGAGGGTGCTGATCAGTGGTTGAGAAGGACCTACGAGAGTTCCAAGTTACAGAACAGATGCTTGTAGATGGATCCGAGAAAAAATAACCAAAGATAAAATAAAGAGGTTTCGGGACTGGGTGAAGCCCAAACGACTATACAGAATTTCAGAAGGTAAGATCTGAATGGATGAAAAAGTACTGAGAGGACAGGAAAACACGACTCGCTAACCATTGATTGATCTGTCGTACTGTACCTCAAAGTGGGTGAAACGGACAAGAAGAATAAATAAATAAATAAATAAATAAATAAATAAATAAATAAATAAATAAATATCGTGAAAACAGACCGATGTAATGATAGTTTCTTCCGGAAGTTGACGTTATTCTCAGAGCTCACTGCATTAGCTTTAATGCTTTATATCACTATCAATATCACTTACTATTCTACCATCCTAGGAGAATTCTCATCCTATACTTGAATAATCTACGTGTTCCAGTATTGTATTTCCGATCTGGCATTTAATCAGAACTTGGAAAGGCTCATTTTCATATCATACTCACTGCATATATGTTCAAGTTCCAAGATATTAGATTGGAGTCTTTCAGCACAATCTGCCCTTAAGAACAAGTCGTCGACATAGGCCAAACTGCCTACTTCATATCCACGAAACTGAATCGCTCCTTGCCAATTTATACCTTCCAGTGGATGATTCATGTAAACTATGAACAACAAAGGTAAAATATTACAGCCTTGGCTAACCTTGAACCAAGAACTCATTCGACCATCAGTTCTCGCTACGACCCAATTGTGGATTTTCATCTTATTACTCTTACAATGAGTTTTCAACGCTCCAATGTAGTTTGGCCTGTAACAGTGCTGCAGTTGGATCCCTGGCCATTCTAGACGTAACTCAAAGATGAGCTTCCCTATTTCCTAAATGGAAGAGACATACTTGTGTTGGGTCTGAGTTGGTTCTGATTGTAGTAAACCTTGACGGATTTCTAAGGGCAGTTGTCAGATTTCTCTCCACGGATTCAAAGCTTGAGCCAATTTGTCAACTTAAATTCCTCTGATTGCCAATCCTAATCCCCTAGAGCGGCTAACATCTTTTCCCTTAGCCGGCCATGTGTCTTATCTATATATCTATAAAACATAAATAGAATTGTCTATTTCTCTGGTAGCATTTTAAAATTACTTCGTGTATACTGAACATCCGATCCTGACAGCATCTCTGTGGTCTGAAACCGCTGTGGTTTCCATCCAACGAGTACGTGAGTGAATGGCATCCATGAAATTTCTTTATAATTTTTGTCCTAAATGGAAGATAATTCCTTTTACGCAAATTAAGAGTAAAATAAGCGATAATTTAATAAATGCCATTATTACTAGAGAAATATATGCATGCATACTTGGCTACATTACGACTATGAATTCTACTACATCACAGCATTTCAGTATGTCTTTTGTTCACGTAACACTTTTATGTGTGAAGTCTTTGCTCACTTAACTTCTTTGCTTTGCTATATTTCATGTAAGTGGTTGACTTGTTCCCATAACTCATTAATTAATTAATTTGATTATTGGTCTAGGAATCATGCTTGTTTTTTTCTTCATTAAAACATTTTTATGTTACTTAGGATATACTTTTCATCTCGATTTTCCCGTTTGAACTGCCCGCGCTGGTCATGATGATCAAAGGTATTGACAATTCAGACTTCCATTCGTCTGTGCTATCCCTGGACATCAACAGCGAAATAGTCGCCGTAGTTACGTATCTATATTTCTCTAGTAATAATGGTATCTATTAATTTGCCGCTAATTTTACTGTGGATTTGTGTGAAGGCAATTATTATCCTCCATTTAGGACAAAAATTACAGTGTAATTCCATGGATACGATTCGTTCACGTAAACCCATTCAACTTGCTCTCAACCACTGATCAGCACCCTCTCTTCCAAAATGCCAGTGAACACCTTGCCTGGTATACTGCTCATTGACATACCTCGTTAGTTGTCGCAATCCTTTCTGTTCCCTTGCATAGAGTTATGAGGATAATCCCAAAAAATGTCTCCTCTTTTTTATAAATACAAAGAACCGTTTATTTATATTATATTTACATCATTTTAAGGGTTGAACATTTATCTATTTTTCTACATAATCACCATTTCGGTCGATGCACTGTTGTAGACGCTGTGATAGTTTATGTATGCCCATGTCATAACCAGCTCACCGCTATGCCGTTGTTGTTGAGGAAACGTTGAACCTCATCTTTCACTTCGTCATCGTTGTTTGTGTGAATTTTCACGGCTTGGACGAAGAGGGATGCTGCCACTCGCATGATTGTTGTTGGGTCTTCGCCGCTATGCAGAAGACTCGATTGTCACGGGTGACGAAATCTGGGCGTTCCACTTCACACCTGAGACGAAAGAACAATGACACGAGTGGTGGCATTCCTCTTCGCCCACGCCGCAAAAATTTTAAACAAACACCGACGAAGAGGCAAAAGATGAGGTTCAACGCTTCCTCAAGGACAGCGGCAAGCTCGTATGACATGGGCGTACAAAAACTGTCACAGCCTCTACAAAAACGCATCCGCCGAAATGGGGAAAAATAAATAAATGTATCATAGAAACAAATGGTTCTTTGCATTTATAAAGAAACAGGAGACCTTATTTTTGTGATTACCCTCGTAGATGCAATTACTCCTTTCATCCAATCAGAATGTACCTTACTAACATTCCATGCTAATCCTGTAAAGGTTAGTGAGGTACCTTCTGACTGGACGAAAGAAGTGTTTAAACGTATTGCACCACTAATATAAAAAGAAGTAACTACCACTCCTGACGAAGTTGAATTCAGTTCATTCGGCTCCCAGGCAAAAAAAAAGTAGTGGATCTAATACAATTCAATTTATTGCTCGAGCAGTCTTGCTGCAGTCACAAGAAGAAAAATGTGACAATCTCCAGTCGGGGATAATGAAGACTGTTCTTCGCAGGGGAATTCATTTCATGTACTATAGTCTCTATTTCATAAGTAATAAACTTGAATTGTCTAGTATATAGTCGATACGGAAATTGAAACGCTGATTACATAATCTTCATAGCTGTGGCAGATGTAGCAGAGGTCCACGTATTTTTTTTTTTTTTTGTATAAATGGACCTAAGAATGAAGAAAATATCAAATTAATGTGTAGAAAAAGAGAAAATCATAACGCGGCGGTGTGGGAATATGTCTTAAATGTCTACTCACCTCATTTTTTTTTTTTTTTTTTTTTTTTTTTTTTTTTTTTTTTTTTTTTTTTTTTTTTTTTTGCTAGTGGCTTGGGGACTTGAGGACTGGTTAGGGAAAAGAGTTAGAAATGTGGAAGTTGAGGAAGACCAAGAATGAGATGGAAAGACAAGATAGCAGGGGATTTAAGGGGAAAAGGTTGGAACGGTGAAGAAGCATTGGATAGACATCAATAGAAGAGTCCTAGGAAAAGGCTCAGGTAAAGAAGAAGAAGAAGAAGTGTATAGCTTGGAGAGCTGCATCAAACCAGACTATGGACTGACGACCCAAACTACTATTAGTTCTGTCCAGTCTCTCACTGAAGCTTGTGGTAAAAGTAATCCATTAGTATTTCCCAGGTAGACTTCCTTTTTAATCAAGCAAAGTTCCCGAAGCTGGTAATATCAGGAGGAGGGGCAACAGTAGAGCTTGAAGTGCTGCTCCTCGTTGAAGATGAAGCCCGTTCTTTCTTTGAGAGCAGCCAGCTATTGTTGTATGGAGTAGAGTGGAGAGTGAAGCAACAGGGCTCAGATTAAAAACTCCACAGACATTGTCTCTGTCTGTCCTCGACATTTAATTTCTCAGCTCCGTACACTCTAGATTAGGGAGATTGGAACAGTTAATCTAGAAGTAACAGTTACTTTGTGTGTCACTGTTACTGGTGACGTTTACTCTGACACAGGTGAAATATTCTCCATTGAAAGTCCTGTTACAAATGAGAGATTTCCAGCTAGAGGACAGCCGGGGGAAATAGCTGGATTCTGTACCAAATTCTGATTGTAAGGTCTGGGAAGTAACGTAATAAAGTCTCCTAGGTTCGACTCCCGCTTAGGGCAAGTCTTGAAATGGTGTTCACTCATTCACCAATGAATTTCCATCTCGCTACAATGATTTTCATTAAAGATCTTGCCGGGCTGAGTAATTGAGGTAAGTTTACTGGCACGTAAAAGAACTGCGGGACAAAATTCCGGTACCTCGGCGTCTCCGAAAAGCCAAAAATTAGTCAGCGGGTCGTAAAAACAATAACATTATTATTAAAAGATCGTGTCAGTTGATCGAATCGTTTACCTTCGTCTTTTATCACCATAGTCTTATTTTCCCTGTAGTGTTCGAACCGCACTGTCTGCAGACGGCTTTCCGTGGTTTCCTATTTCCACACCAGGCAATGTTGGAGCTAATTAAAGGCATGACTGCTTACTTGTAGACTGAACGCTGAAATTCATGAGTTTATAATGAAGATGTATGTACGCCTGCTTAGAAACATCAAGAAGAAGACAACAGAAAAATCAATCCAAGAATATAACACCAAAAACAAGATACCATTCGTTGGAACAGAAACATACCAAATAACCAGAGCCCTCAAGAAACATACTATACTCATCAATAGATACATTACTTGATTCGAGAACTGGGAAAAATCCAGAGAAAAGCAGCTCGACTTCCTCTGGGTGATTTCCGACAAAAGAGTAGCGTTACGAAAATGTTGCAAACTTTGGACTGGGAAGACTTGGAAGAAAGGAGACGAGCTGCTCGATTAACTGGTAAGTTCCGTGCTGTCAGTGGAGAGATGGCGTGGAATGACATCAGTAGACGAGTAAGTTTGAGTGGTGTCTTTAAAAGTGTGAAGGATCACAATATGAATATAAAGTTGGAATTCAAGATGACACATTTGGGCAAATATTCGTTTGTAGGAAGAGGGATGGGAATAATTTACCAAGAGAGATGTTCGATAAATCCCCAGATACTTTGCAATTATTTAAGAAGACGTTTTTACAATTTGCTTTACGTCGCACCGACACAGATAGGTCTTATGGCGGCGATGGGATAGGAAAGGTCTAGGAGTGGGAAGAAAGTGGCCGTGGCCTTAATTAAGGCACTGTCCCAGCATTTGCCTGGTGTGAAAATGGGAAACCATGGAAAACTATCATTAGGGCTGCCGCCAACATTGGGGTTCGAACCCACTACCTCCCGGCTGCAAGCTTATAGCTGCGCGCCCTTAACCGCACGGCCAACTCGCCCGGTTATTTAAGAAGAGACAAGCATACCTACCAACTTTCCTGATTTAGGCGGGAGACTCCCGATTTTCGACAGTTTTTCCCGCCTCCCGATTATTCTATTATTTCTCCCGATTATTCTATTATTTCTCCCGATTTTAGCTTATTTTTTGGTGAACTTCAAACATTTATTATTTTATTTTCAAATCCCGCCGTTTCAGCTTTTTACGCCAGCTTTTTACTCACTGGCCGCTTTCAAACGAAACATCGACGTTTATGAATGCGAGAAATGTTCGCGAATGTACGATGTTTATTGAAACAAGACCGACTATATGTGATGAGTACTTATTCGCGAAGCGTTTTCATAGGTGCAACAGTGATTTTCCCTATGATGTTACATTTATCATGTTAAATTACCTACCACCGTTTGCAAAATATGTACGTGATCTTTTCGTAATTTCTGGTGGATTGAAGCAGATATTGTGTAGCTCTTTCAGTGGTATCAACGCAAGTAATTTAATGTCATGCCGGGCTGAGTGGCTCAGACGGTTGAAGCTCTGGCCTTCTGATCCCAACTTGGCGGGTTTGATCCCGGCTCAGTCTGGTAGTATTTGAAGGTGCTCAAATACGTCAGCCTCGTGTCGGTAAATTTACTGGCAGATAAAACAACTCCTGCGGCACTAAATTCCGACATCTCCGAAAATCGTGAGTTGGTTTATCGTCGAAATGAAGTTATTGCGTGCTACCCTAACCTTCATCAGTCGGCAGCTACTGCGCCCACGACGTCCACCATCTTGGTTTTGATATTACGGTCTGATATATTGTAGTCGGTCTTGATTGAAACCTTTATATCGCGACGCGTGTATCGATTGTCAATCTCTCGTTCTCGCGTTCTATGTTCGTGTTCGTCTAGTCATTTCATTCTCTTTGGTCGATTCTAGAGACTCGTCGCTAGATATTGAGTTTCTTTGTAATTTAGTGACACAATTTCAATGATAACTACTAGTGACTGTTCTAGAGATTTTACGAGCCATTTGGAGACAATTCAGACTAATTTTTATTTATCCCAATATAAATAAAACAAGAGTTTTGTCCGTACATTGCTCAGAGTTTAAAAAGAATGATATTTGCGTACCGGTCGCAACCATCCATAGTAACAAGGGGATATGCACGTTTTAATTTTCCGTAATTTCTGTCTGTCTGCTGTCTGTACGTACGTGCGTACGCACGCTCATCACGAGAAAACGGCTGAAGAGAATTTAATGAAAATCGGTATATAACGTCTGGGAATAAGTCGCTACAATCTAGGCCATAAATAATTTTATTCACGCTGAGTGAAATGGTAGTTTAGGGGAAGGCCTAAAATTTAATTCTCAATATTTATGTTATTATTGGCCCTATCGATAAATACTACATAACTAAAGTTATATATTATAAAATTTCCTATCATTTACGTCTTATACATTTTTACCGTACCGGCTATGATGATAGAGATATTCTTGGATTCGGATTTTTTTGCTAAGTCCATATCAGCGCCGGGATACGTGAAAATGGGTGAACAGAATTTTATGTAAAGTCGCGGAATAAGGAACTACAGTCTACGCTATAAATAATTTTATTCACTCTGTTCAAAATGGTAGTTTAGGGGAAGGTGCCAAAAATGTAATTCTTAATTACCTATCTTACTGGTCATATTGAAAAGTACTACATAACAAAATTTACAGAGAATACAATTTCCGATTATTTATGTGTTATTAAGTTTTACCGTACCGACTCAAATAATATTTGTCTTGATGGTGATTAAATTGTGAAGATAATTATAAGAATGAGAAAAAAGTCATGAAGGAACAATTGCTTAGATAACACAAGAGGTTGTCATGAAAGAAAGGAGGACTCACTTGACATTAGATGCTCTAAATCATAGATTTGGAAGAAAACTAAGTGTGAAGGCCTCCAATATAGAAAGCTCATAAAATTGATCAGCAATAACATTACATTGACCATTGTTTGTTGTGATGTGCTTTGTGTATTCTGCTGCCAATACTCAATACTGCTGCGTATTGAGTATAACAGCCTGCCTGAATATTGGCAGGAAGTAGCTGGGGAGTAGGGAGTTAGATCTCTCTCTTCTTTAGCATGCCATTCCTCTGGTTCATTTTCTGATACTACTGGTATGTAATACACTGGATCAGCATAGTATTCCAGCTATTCAATCCCTACTCTGAGGCAGTGATTGGAATGAGCAGTGTGCACACTTAAACGGAATGATTACACAGGAGTATTCGCGGCTGTCTGCAGCCCTGGTCATTATTCAAGCTCTGAAACTTTTGAACTGTTAGATCGACACCGTAGTACATTTCGCTAAAAGTGAGAAAATGTGCTGTTTTCATGTTATCGAATATTTCATATGACAACATTGCTTTTTATCGCAACATTCATACTGGCGTCATTGTAATGACCTATGTTGACTTTAGTTGGGAAAACTATAAGGACAGTCTTTCTGAGAATTCCGTAGCAAAGCACGGGTTCATCAGCTAGTTATTTGATCCAAATAGCATTGCGCTTTGCATAATCGCACGGGCACTTGGTGCAATATATTAATCTATGCATTTGGTAAGTAGCCTAATGGCATCTAAGTGCATGACTGATTCAAACATGCGTTCATACTATTTTCAGCAGGCTTATCATGGACCGATCATCTCACTCACATACTTTCTGTGAGGGAATAGAGATGTGTAATTTTTAGCCTTGTAGCCTCGTATAGCTACAATCAGGCTTTCAGACAATAAGTATTATAAATATATTGTAGTACTGTATTGTGCAAGACATGTAGAATAAGCAGTTTTGATCAATTGTATCTCCTGATTTTTGGTTTTGTAAAGTTGGCAGGTATGGACAAGGTAAAGAAACAGAAACACAGGGAATCTGCCACTTAGACGTCTAAATGAAGATCAGTGTTGGATTGATTGATTGATTGATTGATTGATTGATTGATTGATTGATTGATTGATTGATTGATTGATTGATTGATTGATTGGATTGGATTGATCAGCTTCTCAGCCATAACAAGCTGGGTCAGATTCTACCACACTCGGTCAGTACAGCAGATAAATTCAAACAGACTGATGTGCTTAAAATTACATGTAAAAGAACTGTGAATTCTTTTCTTTTTACGTTGGACAAACTGGAAGAGGATCTGATAGGTGGTTCTTGAAATCTGCTAATGGCACTTCGGCCAGATGAGCATGAAAAATCAGCAGTTGATGAACATATACACGTGTGGAAGTTGAAAAGTCACAGAAAATGAGAGGAAGGCCCAGAATAAGACGGAAAGACAAGGTACTAGGGGGATTTAAGAGAAAATGTTTGGAAGAGGGAAGAAACATTGCATAGACATTTATGGAAGAGAAGAGTCCAAGGAAACAAAGCTGACCATGACATGTCATGAAATATCATATATACTTAATGCTCTCACTCTTTTACGGACAAGTCCCAAAGGGATAAAATTAAATATTTTATAAATTCTAGAAATGTATAGACATTAGTTAATAGATCCTCGATTTCCGAAATGATTGGACCGAGATTAGGATCAAGGTAGAAGGGACAGAAAACTGGAGATATAATACACACAAACTAATATGCCAGAGCTGAATGACAGAGAAAGGTACACGAATAAGATAAAGAAGCACCAGTGGGGGAGAGACAGCAAAGAGGATACTGAAAATGAGGTGAAGAACGGGAGAGAACAAGAAAGTGGATGAGGAGGTTCTGGGAGGAGGATAAAACCCAAACTATGACAAAGTTGTCCGTGGTCCTACAGAGGCCGTAATGAAAAAATAGATTATTATTTTACAAGTTGCTTTACGTTGCACCGACACAGATAGGTCTTGGGACAGGAATCAATCAATCAATCAATACTGATCTGCATTTAGGGCAGTCGCCCAGGTGGCAGATTCCCTATCTGTTGCTTTCCTAGCCTTTTCCGAAATGATTTCAAAGAAATTGGAAATTTATTGAACATCTCCCTTGGTAAGTTATTCCACTCCCTAACTCCCCTTCCTATAAATGAATATTTGCCCCAGTTTGTCCTCTTGAATTCCAACTTTATCTTCATATTGTGATCTTTCCTACTTTTATAGACGCCATTCAAACCTATTCGTCTACTGTCATTCCACGCCATCTCTCCGCTGACAGCTCGGAACATACCACTTAGTCGAGTAGCTCTTCTTCTTTCTCTCAATTCTTCCCAACCCAAACATTGCAACATTTTTGTAACGCTACTCTTTTGTCGGAAATCACCCAGAACAAATCGAGCTGCTTTTCTTTGGATTTTTTCCAGTTCTTGAATCAGGTAATCCTGGTGAGGGTCCCATACACTGGAACCATACTCTAGTTGGGGTCTTACCAGAGACTTATATGCACTCTCCTTTACATCCTTACTACAACCCCTAAACACCCTCATAACCATGTGCAGAGATCGGTACCCTTTATTTACAATCCCATTTATGTGATTACCCCAGTGAAGATCTTTCCTTATATTAACACCTAGATACTTACAATGATCCCCAAAAGTAAAGGGCTAGGAGTAGGAAGGAAGCGTCCATGGCCTTAATTAATTGCCTGGTGTGAAAATGGGAAACCACGGAAAATCATCTTCAGGGCTGCCGACAGTGAGGTTCGAACCCTTTATCTCCCGAATACTGGTTACAGGATTCTCTCAAGCGACTGCAGCTATTGAGCTCGGTAGAGGAAGAAGAAGAGATCCTCAACACATGCTCGGTGATAAAATTGAAAATGAATACAGTATTTAGAAACAATATTAAACTTTAGCAGCATCATTATATTTCTGAGACGTCACACGCATCTATAGTTGACCCTACAAAGATGCAATACATTCATAATGCACATAGACCCTCCTCTTAAATAAAATAGTTAAATATTTGAAAACAATTCTGTACGAAATAGAGCAACAATTAAATATCACTATTTCACCACCTGACGATGAAGCTTTCAAATAAAAATCGACATAAAATACAGAAATCATTGTTCATTCGGTATACAACGATTTGAAACAAAAAAACTTCGATTTCGGAAGACCACCCATTATCAAACGGACAGCCATTTACAAAAACAATAACAACTTGCTTGACAAAGTGTGTAAAATAATTACACTTCAGAAATATATTTATAATAGTGCATTCTATAATCCATCTAAATTTCATGAAAATCGGAACGTGCGTTTTCATGTAATGGTACTACAAAATTGTTGTTTACAAAAAAGGGCATGGAAATAGATATTTTTTTGCATTCCGCATAATATAACTTTCACAAGAAACATAATATACATATGCAAATACCACCAAAGGACGCACGATAAAACAAGCTTTACGGTGATGTGATTATATTTTATATTGGTGGGTTGGTTAAAATTTTATTAGCGTTTAAACTGGACCGCCCATACTTTCTGCGCCGACATCTGAATCGCGTTGTAGAATAAGACATTCCGTAAAAGTTTTGACTGGTAACAGTTTTAACTATTCATAAGCATTTTCTTTACTGAAAACATGCATCGTAAATTTTATATTGTGCTCATTTGCACTTCGCATTGAACATCAAAGAAAAAATTGTCATATTGGAAAAAATTCTGTGTCCATAATTGCAACACGAGTTACTGCCCACGAAAAGGGAATTTATTGCCATTTTTATGACTTCGCGTTAATAAAATATGAATCAGAAACTAGCCCTAGTTTCTTCTTATTTCAATAAATTTGAACATCTGCTCAATATTATTGGTTACACTGCATTTCTTTTATAATACCCCCGCCTCACTCTCTCAGATGTGACGGTCTGCCACGGTTAGAGGCACATGGTCCCGCTTTGCCAAGTCCATCCTTGCGATCTCATTCTAGAGTCCCTCGTGGTGTAGGTGGTAATTTTGCGCTTACTTGATTACTATCCTTACTACACAAGTAAGTGTCAGTAAGTACGTGCTCACTCAGAACTGTGTATGAAGAACTTTTGAACTTCAATTAGCCAGTGATCCTTGTCGCTAAGCATTGTGTTGTCCACTTCATCGTGCCGTCTTTTGTTTCCATTTCGACGTCCAGGGCTAGCGCCGACGAATGGGAGTGCTATGTCTATGAACTCTATCTTTGTCCATCATGACTAGCGCGAGCAGTTCAGACGGGAAAATGGAGGTGAAAAGTATATCGTGAGTAACAAAAAAATATTTTTGTTGAAAGAAACAGCATAATTAATTATTAATATAATTAATTATAATTATAATAATTATTAATCAACTAGCTGTTACCCGCGGATTCGCTCGCGAGGATTTCGTAATTTTAAAAAATTAATCATTCCACGGTACTGCACTAAGACATAGTCAGAAAATCCCTAAAGTATAAAAACTGATCGAAAAATTGCGTTTTATTTGCTTCAGTACTTCTTTGAAAACCACGTTTGCGGATTGCTTTTGAGCCTCTGGCTACTGGCCTACTGGCTCAGCTAACTCTGGAACATGCGGCATGGTACTCTACATGAGAGAAACAGTCCTCTCAGGTCGAGAAAAAATGTTTCTTTATTTTAAAGGAGATTCCAAATACCTATTTCCACGTCTGAAACATCTTCATTTTTTTTTTTTTGCTATGGGCTTTACGTCGCACCGACACAGATAGGTCTTATGGCGACGATGGGATAGGAAAGGCCTAGGAGTTGGAAGGAAGCGGCCGTGGCCTTAAGGTACAGCCCCAGCATTTGCCTGGTATAAAAATGGGAAACCACGATCTTCAATTTTTGAGATATAAGTATCCTCATAAAGATAATTTAAATCCTTATTCACTTATTTTCACCCCCGTTAAGTGACTTTTCAGAAAGAAAAAAACCGTATTCCTTTATTTTTAAAGGAGATTCTAAATACCAATTTTTACGTCTGTATCACGGTACGTTTATGAGATATACTCATTTTTAAAATTCACCTACTTTTTCACATCTTTTCACCCCTCCCCCCCTTAAGTGGACTTTCCGAAAAAAACGTGTTTATTTATAAAGGGAATTCCATGTACCAATTTTCACATCTGTAACATTTTTAGTTTGTGAGAGATGAGCATATTCATTAAAAGGATTCAACCCCCTTTTAACTTACTTTACCCCCTGAAGAGAATTTTCCGCAAATAAAAAATACGCGTTTCTTTATTTTTAAAGGAGATTCCAAATACCAATTTTCACGTCTTTAAAGTGTTCAGTTTTTGAGATATATACTCATTTTAAACATTCACCCACTCCCCCTTTTCATCCCCTTAGCGACGGGATATCCAGAAGTCCTTCCTTAGTGAACACCTTCACTGTAATATAGATGTATCCCCAAAATTTAATTTCTTTATGTCGAATAGTTTTGATTCGGCGATTATCAATCAGTCAGTCAGTCAATCAGGACATGTTATTTTATATATATATATATCGATGAGTTATGGACACAAGTCAACACCTTGAAACACAAAGCAAAGCAGTTAAGTGAGCAGACTTCACACACACACACACACACACACACACACACACACACACACACACACACACACACACGTGTTACATGAAGCGCTGTGACGTGGTAGAATTCATAGTCTTATTGTAGCAAAGTAGTATGTATGTATATAATTCTCTAGTAATAATGGCATTCATTAATTTACCGTTAATTTCACTCTTGATTTGCATAAAAGCAATTATTATCTTCCATTTAGGACAAAAATTATAATGAAATTTCATGGATACGATTCGTTCACATAAAACATTTTGTCTTATGCTGATCAATGGAGATATGTTGTTGTGTTGACGGGGAAGGGAGCTGTTAATTGTTAATTTTCACAGTTTTATGGACGTACTTAGCGGTCACAGGTGTGATGTGGGACTCGTTAGCTATAATGAGCCTACAGTAGCCTCTAAATTATTAACTCTGAAACTTATATCTCCCTTGTCGCTGAAGTGGCTCCTTGTCTCATTAAATACGCTCTTCACGCTGATGTCGTTTAACTGATGTCTCGTGTAGATTGCTTCAAATATGTTCGGAGACCTTTGGAAATGATTACGTATATTGCCCCTTTTAGAAAGTTATAAGGGCATTTTTAATTTGAGAAATAATGTTCTGAATCTTGAATCTGGCGTCAGTCCATTTGTGACCTTCCACCAATCCCTTGTACTCCGTCTGTGGATCCTAAGAGGTCGTAACAAACTAAATAAATAAATAAATAAATAGATAAATAAATAAATAAATAAATAAATAAATACGTTAATAAATAAATAAATAAATAAATAAATAAATACGTAAATAAATAAAATTAAATAAATAAATAAATGCGTAAAAGAATATTGTTTTTCGGAGATATGAACAGAATGAATAATGGCAGACTGACAAAACAAATCTATACACATAAAATAAGAGTTTTGTCTTTACACTGCTCAGAATTTAAAAAAAAATGTTTGTATGTATGTATGTATGTATGTACGCGCATCACGAGAAAATGGCTGAAGAGAATTTAATAAAAATTGGTATGTAAAGTCTGGAATGAGCCGGTCCAACCTCAGGCTATAAATAATTTTATTCACGCTGAGTGAAGTGGTAGTTTAGGGGAAGGCCCAAAATGTAATTATGAAAGATTTATGTTATTAGTGGTCCTATCGATACTACTGTATAACTAATGTTATAGAGATTAAATTTCCTATTATTCACGTCTTATAAATTTTTACCGTACCGGCTATGATAACAGAGATATTCATGAATTTGAATTTTTGTTTTTAAGTCCATATCAACGCCGAGCCATGAGAAAACTGGTAAGCAGGATGTAATGAAAATTGGTACGTAAAGTCTCGGACTAAGGAACTATAGTCTATCTATAAATAATCGCATTTACCTTGGATGGTATGGTAGTTCAGTGGAATGCGCCTAAAATTTAATTGTTAAATTCCTTTGTTAATAGGTCCGATCGAAAATTACTACATAACGAAAGTTAAAGAGAATACATGGCATCAGTAGACGAATATGTTTGGTGTCTTTTAAAAGTACGAAAGATCACAATATGAAGATAAAGTTGGAATTCAAGAGGACAAATTGGGGCAAATATTCGTTTATAGGAAGGGGAGTTAGGGATTGGAATAACTTACCAAGGGAGATGTTCAATAAAATTCCAATTTCTTTGCTATCATTTTAAGAAAAGGCTAGGAAAACAACAGATAGGTAATCTGCCACCTGGGCGACTGCCCTAAATGCAGATCTTGATTGATTGATTGATTGATTGATTGATTGATTGATTGATTGATTGATTGATTGATTGATTGATAATTCCCGATCATTTATATCTTATTCAGTTTTACCGTACTAACTCTGATAAGAGTGGTGGTGGTGGTGGTGGTGGTGGTGGTGGTGGTGGTGGTGGTGATTGTTTTGAGATGAAGTACAACTAGGCAACCATCCTCTATATAATACTAATAGAGAGAAAAATGACTGTATCGGCCTAAGAAAGACAAGGGTCACGAAGAGCGTGAAAATGAAACCTTCCCTAGATCTCCATACGTAATACTGTCTAAGTCAGAAAAGAACAAGAGTTGACCAAGGCAGGTCGGATAGGGTAGATGAAAGTGAGGAGCCTGGCGCAAGTAAGTGGAAGCAATGCCAGGACTTTGCTAAGTGCTCCGTGGTTGTCAACCCACATTTCCTCAGTTCAGAGCCAGTGGGGCCGCTTTTAGTCGCCTCTTACGACAGACCGGGGATACCTTGGATGTTATTCCGTCTTACCCACAACGTGTACAACGTGTAACCTAGAATTCCGTAGCAAAGCACGGGTACACCACCTGGTTTGTAATAAAATCATAAAACTTAAAGTACAATCAGCATGCCTTATACAGACATGAAAAAAAAATGAAATAGCTTTTAGTGCCGGGAGTGTCCGAGGACAAGTTCAGCTCGCCAGATGCAGGTCTTTCGATTTGATGCCCGTAGGTGACCTGGGTGTCGTTATGAGGATGGAATGTTGATGAAGACGACACATAAACCCAGTCCCCGTGCCAGCGAAATTAACCAATTATGGTTAAAATTCCCGACCCTGCCGGGAATCGAACTCGGGACCCCTGTGACCAAAGGCCAGCAGGCTAACCATTTAGCCATGGAGCCGGACTATACAGACATTAAATGACCTCAATGAAATAACATTGACATTAATTATAGGAATTTGTTTAGGGACAAAATACAGAAAGTGATCTTCAGGGATGAACAAGAAAGAAAAAGAAAGCAACCACATAACACAGAACAGATCCAGAAACAGATTAGAACGAATGAAACAGATGTGGGTGGAGATGAAGAAGGAACATAGCAAGAATTGAAGTATTGATTTAACGGGCTCTGTAAAAATGCTATTTGATTAAATAAATAAATAAATAAATAAATAAATAAATAAATAAATAAATAAATATACTAAGAAAAACCCTCGGTAATAGGTGCGTTGATGGACAGTGGCGAATGAGACCAAATGAGGATTTGTACAGCAAGACAGAACCTCTCACAGCGTCAATTAAGAAGAGACGGCTATTATTTTACGGTCATCTCTTGAGGATGACTGATGATCGGCTAACAAAAAGAATATGGAATTTTATTCAATCTAAGGCAACAAGGCCGGGATGGTTCCAGGAATACGAAAAAGATCTGAGGCAGATTGGTATTTCAGACTAAGAAATTCATGAAAGGAATGCATTCAGAAGATTGGTGAACAACTATCAAGGTTTCCAAATAGCATCAACTTCCAGAAGACGGAAAGGATCTTTGTCTGAAGAGCATAAACAGGCACTCGTCGCTGGGCTCAGAAGATACTGGCAGCAAGTCAAAGCCGGAACAAGAACAAGACCTAGACACTGAAATGAAGTTGGTTGTTACCACGCAGTCCATAGAGGCTCAACTCGATGTATAAAAGAAATAATAAATAAATAAATAAATAATTCAATTTTGGCCATCTAAGGACCACGGAATGTAACACTTCTTTCTTTTCTTGACTTCCAATAGTTATTTATCCTTTCACCTTGCTGTTTCCGCCTCCCTTGTGCCCAGACGTTATTACTTGTCCTCTTCTCATTCTCCTGCAAACCCTTGAATTTTTTTTATCAGTCTTGCTCTCCCTCTACTTCTCTTACCCTCCATGACCATCTCCATTATACTCCTAGGTAGCCTATCTTCGTCAATTCGCCGCGGACGGTTTATGCGCACAGCTTCATCAATCGAGTTCATTTCTAACTTTGCCTTTATCACCTCATTGTGACTGCCCCCTTTCCATTCTTCCTACCTGTTTGATTCGTTATGCTCAACTAAGGAGTGCGTTTGAACTTATCAGCACGTTTTTTTTTTTTTTTTTGTGCTTCTCTTCCCAATATCCCAACGGCCGTAGCCGTGTTGATACGCCGGATCCCGTGAGATCTTCGAAGTTGAGCAACATTGGGCGTGGTCAAGATTTGGATGGGTTGCCACGGGAGGAGCGGAAAGGAACTGGCCACCCTACCGTACGTAAACTCCGGCTCAGGCACACCTCTACGGAGGTTTCTTTATTAATGCCAATTTCATTTAGGTGATTTATCATTGATAAGGCTAAGTTAACAGTTTTCTTTGAGAGCCCGTTATTATCCATTCTATATAAGTGACCATAAAATTGTAATCGACGTTTCCTGATTGTATCTGAATTTTTTTTTGTGTGTGTGTGTGTGTGTTTTGTTAAGTTGCTTTACGTCGCACCGACACAGATAGGTCTTATGGCGACGATGGGACAGGGGTGGGAAACAAGCGGCCGTGACCTTAATTCAGTTACAGCCTTAGCATTTGCCTGGTGTGAAAATGGGAAACCACGGAAAACCATCTTCAGGGCTGCCGACAGTGAGGTTCGAACCCACTATCTCCCGAATGCTGGACACTGGCCGCACTTAAGCGACTGCAGCTATCGAGCTCGGTATCTGTCATTTTTCTGTAACTTATATTATAAATAAATAAATAAAGCTGATTAAATATGAGGAATGTCCAATGCCATGCACTCAGTATTTTTTGGGTGACTATACACAAGTACTTACGCTGTCTCTTAGTTCTTGAACGGGGAACTGAAGTTGAAATCTTACGACTTTTTGAAATTAACTATTCCATCTTCATAATCTTATTCTCATAGTTCCTTGAACCAAAACAAACACAATGGCATTTGAATACATTACTATGCGACACATCACTGATCTTTTGCGTGTTTCTATCGACTCTGTTTTAGCCTGCCATTGTGTGTTTCTAATGTCTTTTTTTAAAGCTTTTAATTTGATTAAATATATGATTTCATTTCAAATATCGTACAATGCCTTATTCCATTTTAATACATTTTAATTTAATTTGAAATCATTTAATAAGAAAATAAGGTATTACGAATTAGATCCACTGATTATTTTAAATTATAATCATATTCTTCATCATCATCATTTAAATTTTAGTCAGTGGGTAAATTATAATTCCATTTCGGTTTATTTCGCGCCATTAGTGACTGATGACCTACATGTTAGACCCCTTTAAACAAACAACAGCGTCATCTTTTGCGCGTATCATAGAGAAACAATTCACTTAGTTTGCTTGCTAATACTGTATTTCCTACAACCTCCTGAAAAGTCGGAAGCTCTTCCAAATTCACCTGCTCGTATGGTAACGGAGTTGGCTATAAATGGTGACTTTGTGTCAGTGGTTGAGGTCTTGTGTCTCGTTTAAAATCAAGAGAATTATTGATTTTATTCAAAATCTTAGTGAAAATCATCATCAATATCATAGGTTTCACAGATTGACTCCAAAGTCTTTCCCGTTTGTTTACTTCTGACCTGTTACACGTCTAATTCTCTTGTAATGAATGCACTGAATGTACTGAGAATGAACATTGAACTGGCGAGGAAAATTATTCAGGTGTTTTCTATGGAATTTGCTGAATTTTGGACGTATTGTAGTGGGGCCATGGAATACGACGTATGTGCATTTCTTATTTTCTGTAGAAAACATATTAGAAGGGTAGAATTACGCCAAAAAGTAGGGACATAAATATGCGATTTTACTGCTTTACATAGACAATTACAGTATTTTTCAATTAAGGCCATTGCAAAGTTGAAAATTAAATGGCGTATGGCTTTTAGTGCCGGGATGTGTCCGAGGACTTCGGCTCGCAAGGTGTAGGTCTTTTGATTTGACAACCGTAGGCGACCTGCGCGTCGTGATGAGGATGAAATGATGATGAGGACGACACACACACCCTGCCCCTGTGCCAGCGGAATTAACCAATGATGGTTAAAATTTCCGACCCTACCGGGAATCGAACCCGGGACCCCTCTGACCATGGAGCCGGATATTGCAAAGTTTGTAATCATTGCTCATTTTGTTATGTATTATGAGAGGTAAACAAACCTCAAATTTAGAATCATATATACCAAAAATATTGCATGATGCGAGGGGGAAAAAATGAGAAATTTGAACAATAAGATGATTTCGTTTAAAACAAAATTGATGTATTTTCGCACATTCTCGTAAAGCATCCTTCACGGCTGTTGCTACCTCTAAAGTCATCCTTCCTATTCCCATGGATGGATACAAGTTTCGCCAACGAAATAGATTCGAAACTTATATAAAATCCTTTTTGAAGAATTACAATAATTTTCTGTTTTTAATATCCACCATTAGAAGAAGTACATGAGTGAAGCCGTGGGCAATTATTATTACTATCATTATTATTATTATTATTATTATTATTATTATTATTATTATTATTATTATTATAGTAATCTTTTTCTTCTTTTTTCTTTTTCATTTTTGATTTGCTTACCCTCTAGGGTTGGTTTTCCCCTCGGACTCAGCGAGGGATCCCACCACTACCACCTCAAGGGCAGTGTCCTGGAGCGTGAGACTTCGGGTCGGGGATACAGCTGGCAAGGAGGACCAGTACCTCACCCAGGGGGGGGCCTCATCTGCTATGCAGAAAAGGGACCTTATGGGAGGATGAGAAAATCGGTTGGGATAGGCAAGGAAGAGGGAAGGAAGCGGCCGTGGCCTTAAGTTAGGTGCCATCCCGGCATTTACTGGAGGAGAAGTGTGTAACCACGGTAAACCAATTCGAGGATGGCTAAGGTGGGAATCGAACACCCTCCTGAGACTGAGTGGACCCCGTTCCAGCCCCCGTACCACTTTTTCAAATTTCGTGGCAGAGCCGCGAATCGAACCCGGGCCTCCGGGGATGGCAGCTAATCATACTAACCACTACACCACAGAGGCGGAAATTTATTATAGAAATACCTAGGAAAATTGTGAGAAGTAGGTCACGAACGATGTTGCTCAATACATCGTGCAGTCTCTGGCTGGTAGATTCTGTTAACAACAGAACGCTGACACACACACACACACACACACACACACACACACACACACACACACACACACACATGACGTATTTACCACAAGTTGACACGACAAAACAAAAAACATTGGATAACAGAACATAAATTCATTGGTCGTGGCTGTGACAACTGTGGATGGTATTGAAACCTTCTCGCCGTCGGTGACAAAAGCCCTCCTGTCAAAATGACAGGACTCATAACAATGTTGAGATCACACCTACTAACTAATGCATTGTTTGTTCTGGTATTGAATGTGACTGTCAGGTTGAAATCTCGACACAACAATACCACGTGCACGAGAAAACAATATTCTTATTGTAGAAGCTATTTTTAGAGTGAAGATTGAAAACTATTCGTTTTCATTGTGACTGGTTAATAGAAAAAACACTCGTAAATCAGATCTTTTGTAACATGTTGGCTGCCGTGGGGATCACCTGTGTGTGTCATGATAGAGGATGGATTTATATACAATTAAAACGACAAAATATGCATACATTTATGCACTAAAAACAGGAATATATATTGCATACTATGCGAAATACTTGTTTTTCCTCTATGTATACGGTTGATCCTTGAAATATTCACTGCTGAAAGAGAATGCTTGTAGCTGCTTTTTTTCTTTTGGCATGATTGTTAGTGGTTACTGGTCTTCATACAACTAAGAGATGAGTGTAGGTTATAAATCCGGAGAGCTCGCAGTGCACTAAACAGGCGCTAATTGGGGTAATCACTTAGATCCTGGATTTTTATGCATTAATAGGTTAGAATGCAAAGTTTCTGAAGCGAGCAGCAAGTATAGTCTACCTTCACAACGATTATGCTATGGGGTTTGCATAAACATTGGGGGGTACGGCCCATCAAAACGCCTATAATTTATGTTACTCTCGCTACATTACGGAAGAGCGGGTGGCCGACACTTCCTATTAACCAAATTTAGTTTGCAATCTAACCTGTTACGGCATGAAAATCCGGGCTTTAGTAATCATATAAATATGATTGTAAATAAAGGGTACAAATCTCTGCGCAAGGTTATGAGGGCATTTAGGGGTTGTAGTAGGGATGTAAAGAAGGGGGCATACAAGTCTCTGGTAAGACCCCAACTAGAGTATGGTTCCGGTGTATGGGACCCTCACTAGGATTACTTGATTCAAGAACTGGAAAAATCCAAAGAAAAGCAGCCCGATTTGTTTTGGGTGATTTCCGACAAAAGACTAGCGTTACAAAAATGTTGCAAAGTTTGGGCTGGGAAGAATTGGGACAAAGAAGACGAGCTGCTCGCCTAAACGGTATGTTCCGGGGCTCCATGGCTAAATGGTTAGCGTGCTGGCCTTTGGCCACAGGGGTTCCGAGTTCGATTCCCGGCAGGGTCAGGAATTTTAACCACCATTGGTTAATTTCTCTGGCACGGGGGCTGGGTGTATGTGTCGTCTTCATCATCATTTCATCCTCATCACGACGCGCAGGTCGCCTACGGGTGCCAGATCGAAAGGCCTGCACCTGGCGAGCCGAACATGTCCTTGGACACTCCCGGCACTAAAAGCCATACGCCATTTCAGTACAGAGATGGCGTGGAATGACATTAGTGGACGAATAAGTTTGAGAGATGTCTTTCAAAGCAGGAAAGATCACAATATGAAGATAAAGTTGGAATTCAAGAGGACAAATTGGAGCAAATATTCGTTTATAGAAACGGGAGTTAAGGACTGGAATAACTTACCAAGGAAAATGTTCAATAAATTTCCAATCTCTTTGCAATCATTTACGAAAAGGCTAGGAAAACAACAGATAGTGAATCTGCCACCGGGGCGACTGCCCTAAATGCATATCAGAGATTGATTGATTGATTGATTGATTGATTGATTGATTGATTGATTGATTGATTGATTGATTGATTGATTGATTGATACTGAATAACAGGAAAGATGATAGGTTAGAACTATAAAATATTGATCTGAATTGGCCAGGTCGGGCTAGTGACAAGATCATAGGAGCAAAGAAATTGGCATTATTTAGTTGCACTCCTGTCTCAGTTTTATTTCTTCTATATAAATAAGCATACATTTTGGAGTGGGATGGGTTGGGTCCTAGCATGTATCGAGGAATACACTCTCCCCTCTGCTACTTCAGTTATCGTTATAATTTTTCTATGATTCCAACTTATGACCCGAATACCAAAACGACTCCGAAAAAAAAAAACAAAGTTACACACTGTCAAGCTGTTGTTAATATTGTGGACTGTCAACAACAATGCATTGTAAAGGCCTCCGGCGGCGAATAAAATTTGTAAATATTCATTCATTTTCGTTGTTTTATCGATTTGAATATCAATATATATCTTGTTTTAAACAAAATAATAAGAAAACTGCATTTATATGCGTGTATGTAAATAATATGCTCATTTATATGCACTGTAAAACTTGGCCGTTCGATTTCAGATTGTATGAATTGACTTTACTTCGTACGGAAAAACTATATTTTGAAATAAACAAAACGTGGAAGTTGGTTTTACGTACCACCGACACAGATAGATGTTATGGGGACGATGGGACAGGAAATGGCTAGAAGTGGGAAGGAAGCAGCCGTGGCCTTATATAAGGTACAGCCTTAGGATTCGCCTGGTGCGAAAATGGGAAACCACGGAAAACCATCTTCAGGGCTGCCGACAGTGGCGCTGGAGCCCACTACCATTATCTTCCTGTGGCAGCTGGGTAAGGGTGTCATTGCATTATAAACTGGCAGCCAACGTGTTAAAAGGGAATTTATTACATAATTTTACAACTTTACCAATTTTCGGACGCATACATTTTTTGCATTAATGAAACACGCGACAGGAAATATTTTGTAGCGGTTTGGGCAGATTTTTCAAATCGTATGGTGCTGATATGCCTTTGCTGGCGGGATGCGGTGTTTATAGTGCACTGTACCTCCTAGTATGGGCTAGAATAAATTTGTTACTTTCATCGATCTGTCTCAGTTTTATCCGTGGCTTTGACAATATGCAAGTGACTGAGGTATGAGTGATGCTAGTAATGCCATTCCTTATGCAGCCAATCCCTGTTATGGTGTGAAAATATCGCACATAGGGTCGGTTGGTGTGTGCATTCCAGTGGGCTTGGCAGACTGATATGTAATAGCAACTTCTTCTCAATGAGGAAAGCAACGGGAAACTACCTCACTCCTCATTTCCCTGGTATGCCTCTTCAGCGACACCGAGGCTATTTATGACATCTGTTGGCGGAGCTGTGGAGGATCAAACCAGCCTTCGGGCTGAATACCCATCATACAACACCACACGTGGTGCTGAGTAAGGAAATAGTTATATTTTTTAGGATTACATTAGTACGGTCGGTTGAGAGCGTAATTTACATATTTTGCGTCAAATACAAAGTCTACTCACTGTGGGTGGGGGACGCAGACGAAGAATACACACATGGTATCCACTGCCTGTCGTAAGGAATGATCGAAATAGGACCATGAGACTACTTGTAATTAGTACCATCACGCGGGGAACACTATGGGTCGCCTTTACTTGCGAGTAGTACCACTATGTTAGTACCTGTGACTAGTACCACTATATGAGCAACAACTGGCACTTCGACGTTTTCGAAAGCTTATAAAGGTAATTAGTGGCGTGTAATAGTGCATTATGCAACATGCCTATAATGGAAATAATTAAGACACGAGAGTGTTTTAATTTCCATTATAGGCGAGTTACATACGACTGTTTATGCTCAACGATAATTATAACTCTGTTTAAATATTAATAAATAGAGCCCGGATTTTTATGCGTTAATAGGTTAGAATGCAAAGTTTCTGAAGAGAGGAGCAAGTATAGTCTACCTTCACAACGACCATGCTATGGGGTTTGCATAAACATTAGGGGTACGGCCCATCAGAACTCCTATAATTTATGTTACTCTTGCTACATTGCGGAAGAGCGGGTGGCCGGCACTTCCTGTTTACCAAATTTAGTTTGCAATCTAACCTGTTACGGCATGAAAATCCGGGCTTTGTTCATAAATTTCTGTCGAGATGTCGCTTCACAGTTGAGTTTACTGAACAGAGCGCATGCGCTGGGTAATTGATTTTCCGTGAGTGGATCGGATACCTTGACAATGCCATATGTTTTCAAAGTTTTGATAGAAAGTTATCATAACCTATCTCTATTTCAAATATAAATTGTTTGTTGTACAGATGGTGAAGTGAATTTGTGGGAATGTGGCGTGTGGTTGTGGAATATTGGAAGTAGAAGGTGCATTAATGTTAATATATGTGTCCGACATGTTTGATTTTGGAAACAAGTGCGAAGTTAATGCGTTGAGCGCAGGTGCGTTGCTATCCTTACCTAACTGGTTAAACATTTGTATCATAATGAAACTTGAACTATAATAAGCCTCATTGAGATTCACTTTTCTTGCATAATATTTACAGTATTTATATTTCGGCATCGTCGAGCATATTATTATTATTATTATTATTATTATTATTATTATTATTATTATTATTATTATTATTATTATTACCTCAGTAACAGCTTGCTTTCCAGCCAAGTGGCCGAAGTCCAATTCCTCTGGATCATAGTTTGGAATGTTTATCCGAAGACTCAAACGAAATAGTGAATTGAACCAGAATGTCTGCAGCGACTCCAGAAATATCTCGGGTGAGCTGTTGACAATGTTAATTAGCCCACGGTGAATGTGGCTGAGCTCTCCAGTGTTAGGAAAAATTGGGCTTGGTCACTACGAAAGTAGGTGAGCTCATGTTGTTCTCTGGTGGAGAACGGATCACCCTATAATACATTTTGTAAGTGCTTAGAGCAAACGATAATTCTATATCAAAGGAAATGTAATTCGCTGAGATGATTAAGGTTTTGACTTTATATAGTAAAAAATTTGCGCATTTCTATCTTTAATATTATGGGAGATACAGTGAGAAGTGTTCAGCTTGTCGGAGCATTATTTCACCATAGGCTCTTAACCGTCTGCCCTTAAAGTAGTTCAACTTCACTGGCATTTGATTTCTTTTGTAACTTCCCTTTATCAGCGGAAATGACACAATTTGCACTCGCTTCCTTCTCTCCAGTGTAGTTCTGGTCGTAACTTGTCTTGTGTCCGCGTTTACAGGGCAGCAGCTCAGTGCTGTTCTTGAAGAGATGGCTACCCCTCCCAACATCCCCCTCCAGCCGATCCCCACTGCGGGGCTGCCTGACAGATGAACAGCTGATTCCATCACCAAACTGTTGTTGTTATTGTTGTTGTTAAACAAGTAAGTAGTAGTAGCAGCAGCCAGACCTCAAACCACCATCATGGAGGAACCAGAGGTTATACCGCAGACATTGTTGGAAAAACTTCTCTTCTACACGACTGCCTTCTTCGTTCTCCTTGGCACGTTCAGCCTCTTCGCTTTCCTTTTCCTGGTGCCTTTCGTTATCGACCCGGCCTTCACTACCATCTTCATGCAGTTCGACGTGGAGCCGGCCCTGTGCGAGACGATGGACGTACTCACGCGTAAGGGTGCCTCAAACTGCTCCTGGAGTTCATGTCGAGAAGGGTGCACCAAGGAGGTTTACGAGTGTACTCAGATCAGGGTGAACTATAAAGTGGCTGCACAGGTAGCAGAAGAGGTAGTTGAGACAGACTTAGAGGTAGAACTGAATGAGAGGCATCTAGTATTAAGTGGTTCTTCTTCATCATCTTCTACTGTTGCTCCTCATCCTCCGCCATCATCAACAAAAATCAATTCACCATTACCCTCACCTACCAAGTCCAAAAGAGCGACCACCAGCATCGCTGTTGTTGAAACAACATCAGAACATAATAATCAGTTACGTAATGTGACTCCGACAGTGACTGCGAGTGTTACAAGAGTGAAACGTGCCCTCCGGGAATACAATTATCTTGACTATACCGATCTGGACAAAGAGGACTTGATTGATGGAGAGGAAGAGGAGGATGAGTATGAGGATGCTCTGCCTGAGGAGAGGTATGGACTCATGGGTAACGATTCCGAGTGGTACTACACGGGTGCCAAGTTGTTCCCTAATGTGAAAGGCTGTGGGTATCCTCCGATGCTCAACTGCAGCATCTTCTACAAGCAGTACGCTGTGGAAGGGAAGAACTTCTCTTGTTACTATAGTAAGATAGACCCAGGTCTCGTGATCACCGAGCTGGACATGCACCAGGTGTACATGAATCTCGTGTATGCTATGGCCATACCCATCCCGTCCTTCATCATCTCAGTCATCTATCTCACGTTCGCCTACTTTGTTATCTACAATGAGGAAGAGGAGGATCCTGCGCTCGTCGGTGCTGATGGTGACCCCGACGCGCTGGAGACGGGAGAGAATGGAGTGACGCCGCTCCCGCAGCAGCTCACCAGTGGTGCCATAACTCCTGGGAGTGAGGTCTTCAGGGAAGACCTTGCCTCGTTCGGTCATCAACTGAAGGTGGCTATGGCTGACGAGATGAGTAGAGAGAGCATCGCGGATGCTGTGCCTGTGTCCACCTCCATCCCGGGGTGAGTCTTCCTCTTCTTCTTGCACTCTGCTTTCAACTTGCTTGCCAAACATTGCACCAGTGTTTATTGACAGCATCGATACAATATCTCGAGTTTGCTTATCAGACCTTCAAGCACCTGTCTCTCTTGTAACTCTGCAATATGATTTTAAATATCCAGGAACCTGTTCATCATATTCCTGGATATTGAAAAGGCAAATGGAAGTGTTGCAAGAGGGAAAATGTGGTAGTGCTGAGAATGTGGCAGATGCTTGAAGGCCTGACAAGCAAACTTCAACCTGAACCAGTTGCATTTCAAATTAGCATAAAAAAGTAACATTAGATATACGGAACCCCTATCATTTTGTGTATTCTCCCCGCCATTATCAGCCCCTCCGCAGCATATTTCTTCCAATGAGGGGTGACGATTCAGATTCGGAATACAGTCAGGTTACAATTTCAATGGAGTTTAAAAACATCAAAAAGTTAAAATTTAATTGTTAGTGCTGTTTTACCTTCTTTTTTCAGGGTTAGTGGGGGGGAGGTATGTTAATCGCGTTCTCAATAAAGATAGAAATGAATGATTTGTGGAGAGTCGCCCATTATCTGTATTACTATTTTTTTCTATTTCGCATAATGGAACTTTCATATTTTGTAGTAAGGTCGATGTCTGACTAGGGAGGGTGCCTCTTGCTCCGAATAGCAGGCCTCTGACAATTCACCGATCGATAAGTATTTTATACTTTGCTGACAGGTAAGACAAGCACGGAACATAAATAGCTTGCTTCTCTAGGTCCACATCCCGAGCCCGATTTGAGCCTGAGTAAGCGGGAAATAACTAGGTATTAATAAATGCCTGTAGAATTATTAAAATCAATGGAACTACCAACTAGTAATGTGGCCTCCTCTTCTAAGTTTGCTTCTTTGAAACCATTGAAAACTGTATGAAACTATCGTCTCTTAGGTCTTCTTCTTTTGCTCTCCATAACCGAGATCATTACTAATTGAGAGACTGTGGGAGAAGCTCTTATCCCTCCATTGTAACGTTAAGATGAAAAGCTGGGTTTTTTTGTTCTGATGAATTGGTGTATGACACAGAGACTTCACTTTTAGGAGTAGGTACTCAATACTACTGCAAATTGCATCAGAAGAATCGTGCTTTAAACTTTTCCTACGGGGTTATTAACCTTTCTTTAAAGACGCGCCTAGTTTATTTTAGCAGCAAGACCATCCATTTGTTCTACATGGTACAATACCTGGATGTTCTTGTAGTCACACGTTTGTTATCCTCCTTATAAAATAATGTTAATAATGGAAACCGTTTTTTTACTTATTTATTTATTTATTCATATCAGAAGCAATACATCATATAAATTATTAGTTAAGAATGAGAAACAATAATTAGACAACTGGTAAAAACACACTAGAGGTACATTCAAAGTGACAATTATATCATATCGGACCAGAATTTGGCGAGATCTCGACCATTTGGTGTCGCCTTCACTAAATCTTGCATGGTGCAAACGAGAGGGCAGGAGTTGCAATGAAGGAGGTGCGCCATGATTTGTTCTTTACCGCAGGCAGAGAGGGTTGACTCTTCAGATAGACCCCACTTCTGCATATTGATCTTAGATCGACCTACCCCAGACCGCAGCCTGTTCAGACTCTTCCATGTAGACCACGAGTCTTCATAATCGGCTGAGAGAGTTTCAGATGAATCCATCCATCCATTGAAATGAAGGTTTCTGGATCTCCAGGAAGTTAGTCTTGATCACTGAGGTGACTCCAAAAGGCATTCAGTAGAATGTAGGAAACATTGAAACCGGTGAAGGTTTCTGGATCTCCAGCAAGTTAGTCTTGATGACTGAGGTGACTCCGAAAGGCACTCAGAATTTACAAAACATGGAAACCGGTAATACTTTTCGATAAAAGCACACAATCCACAGTTAACATAAAATAACAAAGCCATATTTAAAACAGTGCTAATGTCCACAATAATAAACAAATACGTTCTGTTTCAGCACAAATTAAAAATTATTATATCTTTTTCTCGGAATCCAAATACCATCATATGTAAAAATGATTAAGATTGACATTTGAAACGAGACTAAAATTTCAAAACTGTCCATATATAGTATAGAAATTACTTGGTGACCACTTTGTATTGATATTGGTCAGGGTTTAGTCCACGCTGACTGATGTTCGACCAGGCGTACCATTTTCAGATAAAAACTGACCGCCAATTTAATTTCTGTATAACGGCAGATTTTATGTAGACATTTTTGATATTTTAATCTTATCTCAAATATAACTGTTGATCATTTTTAATGTAGGTAGAACTTAGATTCCAAATAATTACTATAATTTCAATTTGTACTCATACAGGCCCTATTTGGTTACTATCATATTATTTTTTTAAATTCCAAACTTTTTTAAATTTTAATTTAATCGGACATAGATATTAACTGAAACAAATGTCGTTTTTTCTTTTGTTTACCATTTGCTTGACGTCGCACCGACATAGATGGGTCTTATGGCGGCGATGAAACAAATCTAAATGTCATTAAAAATAGTTCTTACATTTAGCTAACTATTTAAAACAATTAAAATAAGATGGTTCCACGCTGATTCAATTAATAACCAGTATTTGACAAAGGCAACACGTTGGGCGCCATTTATTTGAAATTTTACTCTGTAGGCCGTAACTTAATTTGTATACCCTTTGAAAGCGGACACCCGTGTCCGCCATGAACTAGCAGTAAATCCAAAAATAGTCACCGGTGACCGCTGAGGTGCTCAGCATGTTGCGTCTTCAGCGCAGAGGCTGGTTGGATCCTCAAAAACAACAAAACCCGCAAAACCAATGGTGGCGACGTTATGAGGCGTCCAAGGCATGATTAGGAGTGAAATATTTAGCCGTTGCTTTCTTCACTAGGCTATACTGACTCTGTGAGTAGCACTTTTCATAACATCTAGACGTATTAGTAGTGTACCGAAAGTCTTGACTCAGCATCACCCATACATCAGCAACTTCCATATTGTCGCAGACATAAATGAGACTGAGACTTTAGTGGAAGCTACATTTTGATCTGTTCTGAGCCAAGAAATATCCGAAAACTAAAATATGCGAGACTCAGTCGAGTTGCCGGTTATTCCTTGTGCCGTGTGTAGACATACTATCGGAAAATACTTACGATTTTGGCAACTAGTCTGTAAACTCTCTTTCTCCTTTCTGACTGCCTGTTTCAGGGTGCTGTTGCAATGAGGAAGATAAAGGCATTGGTCAGCTGATGCTTGGTGTCCTTTGTAATAAGACGGTACTTCAAATGGAGCTGAGCTAGCCATTACCAACCTTCTCCCGATTTCATTTATGCATCCCTACTGAGTTGCATATCAACTTGTACTAACCCCATAAAATCCCTGTGGATGGGCGTGGTAGAATACTCCATGGTATCCCCTGTCTGCCTGTCAGAAAAGGCGACTAAAAGGGGCCTCTCGCTGAGTTTGGCCTTGTTTTTACTTCTGTCAAGCTCCTCACTGTCATCTACCCTATCCGAACTCTCTGAGTCAGCTCTTCTTCTCTTTCGACCCCTCGTCGTTCATTTTCACGCCCTGCGTGGTCCTGCGTTTTTTTTCCAGATACCTTCATTCTTCGAAGTGTCAGAACTCTTCCCTTTGATTAGTGTTAATAAAGGATGGTTGTCCTCTTAAAACAAAACATCATCACCACCACCTACTAACTACCCCCACCCCACCCCCCGAAATGATGGCGACTATAATGTTTCATTCCGCAGTCTGTATTAATTATGTAATTTTGTAATTTTTTACTCGTATAGTAGGAGTTGAGAGGACATCAGTGATGTGGGAAAAGAAATAGAATGAGGATCGCGGAGTTCTTGCTGCTAGCTCTTCGATTATGATTAACCATTCGCGAGGCCTGCTCTCGGATAGATGGGAATTCCACTTGTTTTAAAAGGAGGAGCTGCACAAGCCGTATACTTACCACACAGTATATAGTAGCATTTTTCTTGCGCCCATATACCAGGAATCAGTAATCAACCCTGAACGAGAGCTTAAATAGCAGTTAAACGTACGTGGTGATAACGGCTTAGACTTTTATTGCTTCTACTTACTTGTAACAGGCTCTTATTTCCAATTCATCCTGTCCTATCTATCCCGGTCAACTCCTCATTTCTTCCAGTTCTGATGTTACTACTGTAGGTCCTTGGAAAGCCTATGAAATCTTTCACCTTCGCATTATTATTAATAGGGGCTGATACCCTCGTGTTTTGCCGTTGAAAACAAGTCTTCACTATCATCCCTACAGAAAAAAGAAAAAAGTTATACTGTACATCTACCATTTATTGTTCTCATTTCAATGCATTCCATTCGACTTAGATGAGTTCCCTTCAGTTTGTCTAAAACTGTTCTAATCTCCAGACCAGTGCCAGGAATTGCTGTATATGTCCATATTACCCGAGCGAGCAAGAGAAAAGCGGTTTTGTTCCAATGTGAGCAGGATTTGTACCATTCTTCAGTGGTTATGACAAGCCGGCCCTAATCTAGATACATGTACATTATCGTGTCCATAAATATTCACCAAGTTTCTTTGCACGTTTTATTGATGTTGTCTCACATACATGTTAAATGGTGTTTTTGGTGCTTGTAACTTTTAATGCACTAATAAATTATATCTCTCTGATTCTTCAGATTGCTGATTGTTTAAATCAGTGTTACATCTTGTATTTGTGTACACACGCGTTGTCTTTTTGCAAGTGTTTGGTGTGTTATTCTTACTATTGTTTGTGTTCTTGCACGTGTGTTCTTTCATCTTTGCTACTTCAGACTGATGATTTTCCAACTGTTGGCATGAAATAATTTGGGTAAATAATGTGAAAATTGATTATTTTTTGAATTTTCGTATAAAGGAATCATGCTTCGGAAGTTTAGAAGAAGTTGTAATTATTGTTAACATTGATTTTTTTTTTAAATTAAATGTTGTAATTATTGTTAACATTGATTTTTTTAAAAAATTAAATGTTAGACAGTTTATATTAAATTGTTAATTCACAAATCAGTAATAGGTAGGTACGTAAAAAACATGAAATGAGGATAATTATTTTCTTATACAATTATAATTTATGATACTTGAGAATCTCTATGTAAATAATCCTTAAATTGAATCCTTAAATTTTTATGACTCAGAACATATTGCCTCAGTTGAGCCCCATTGAAATAACGTTAATTCTATAAATTTTCCCTGTTATCGGAGTTTCGTTGATCGTACCAGTAAATAACACAGAGGTCTTCGATATTTAGGCACACATGAATTCCAATTGAACAATGAAAGCAAGCGTTTAAACAAATTCACTACTCACCCATCCAATGAAATATATCAGTTACACAGGATACTTTAGGATAAAGAGAAAAAAATGTTTTTTATTAGCTAACTGTAAAGGAAGAAAACCTTAAGTGACATAAAATAGATAGATTATTATTCTCTTTTACTAAACAATATTTTAGCTTTTAATTGTCTTTTTCATTGATTCTATATCGATATCGTAATGAATAGATCCACAGACAGTCAGCAGGTCTCAATGAAAACTGGCCACAGTCGTTCATTTGACAGTCATCGAAACAATTATTTTCTTAAA
The DNA here is from genome assembly GCF_040414725.1 of Anabrus simplex. NCBI lineage: Eukaryota > Metazoa > Arthropoda > Insecta > Orthoptera > Tettigoniidae > Anabrus > Anabrus simplex. Next base: position 97,507,005 of record NC_090277.1, on the reverse strand, counting down.
CTCTTTCTTGTGGTTCACTATAATGAATGATGACACAAACTTTCATTAAATTTGCATGCTGGTCGCAAAAAAATCATTTTCTTTCTCAGCGAGGAATGAGGAAAATGATACATTTTGTAATTCAATATAGGTTGTTCTAAAATTACAACAAAGAAAGTATCTTATCTATTCTTTGTTTTCCATCCTATATATATATATATATATATTATAAACGAAAAGTCAAGCTTAGTGTTACCTTATACAAATATGCGAATAAAAATGGCCTGTCTCTATAATATACAGCCTATGAATAAAAAGGGGGGGGAATAACGTGGATTCTAGAACCTGAGCGCGTAAATTCCCTTATAACCTCATAATTATTGTACAGTTTATTTTTATCATTATTAGTTGACCTGTAGCGTTCTTTCGAGTTTATTTTAGCTTCACTTAAGACAGGATCTGTTTTATAGATGATACTGTGGAGTATATCGTACCAATCATCGTAATGGTTATCACTGTTGCAGTAACAGGGAGAAGTCGAGCGAAGAAGGCTGTATTTTACATGTGCTGGCTTCCCTTCTTTTTTGTCTTCACAGTTTCATGTGTTTTATAACCAAAAATCTATCAGTAGGCTGGTTAGATATAAGAATCTATATTGTCGTTAAATAGTCTTTCGAAAATCCTTGTTCTGAGTCCGCCGAATGATGCTCTATGACAGCGTAAAGAAGATCGAATATTGGTAGTTCTAGGTTTGGAATATAGAATTAAATATCCTTTTTGTTAAGATAAAAGTTCACGCATTCTTAGTAGCGGACAAAGTTAAGTGACCCTTTTGAACACTAGTGCGTCAAGCAAGCAGATGTGTGTTAAATAATGACAATAATTCACACGCTATACAAAAAAAAATACAGAATATCAATTTAGATATTGCACATCCCACTGCTACCTACTTCACAAAAACTCCGATATTTTTAAATGATTATTTCTTCAGTGCCTGATTAAAACCGTATGAGTTAATTGACCTTTATTGTTCGTTTTTTTTCTTGTCGCCTAGAAATTAAATTCTCTGTTGATTGGTGAATTTACAGTCTTATCCATGATCGCCATGGTGTCCTTGAAAGATCTAAACTTACAACTTGAAACTCAATGTTATACTGTCAATGTTGTTTTTAATTTGTTAATGCTATTTTTAATTCTAATTTTGAGTCTATCTTTTTAAAATAATAATTGTGTATACACTTTCATACAGAACTTGTATCATAAATAACTTCTAGATAATTTTGAGTGAAAAGTGCTATTTTAATAGAGAAATGGTATGAAATAAAATTTCCTCTTACTTAAAATTTCAAAGGTGTCTCCTTGACAAGAGAAAAACATTTGTCATGCCCTGATATTTTTTAACTAAAAAACTTCGTAACATTAATTCGCTGTAAACAAACGTAGCTATTTTAAATGAGATTTATGACAGTTTGGAAACCACAGTCTGTGTTGTGTGTGTGTGCATGCAGTATTGTGTGATGTTCTTTCTCTAGGCTGTCGCTAGCGCCCAGTTACCTCCAGCCAGGCTATCTGCCGCCCAACAAGACCAAGAAGATCTTACCACCAATCGCTTGAAGTAAGCACATCTTTCTCTAATGCACTCCAGAAGGAAAGGTTTTGATCAACACCCCCTTCGGACTCCTCTTTTATCATGTAGAAAATATACGTATCTTCTGCTACCTGTGTCTTGTGACACAAGAATGTATTGGAGTTCTTCATACGATGCAGGCACCTTCATTGGGACTGATCGATTTAAACGTCGACCAAGAGCCTAGACAAAATGGAGATGTCTTTACTTTTCATTACTCACATTTTCCAGTACCATAATTCTTCGTCGATTCGTTTTCCCCACTTGCCTTTTGAAATACCTTGTCTTACATTTATCATGACTCAGACATTGAAACTATACCCGACCGCAGATTCATCTGTATCTGAAGCATACAGTGCATTTCGTAACTTACAACTAAAGAGTTAGTTTCTGGACAAATTATTAAACTCAACATACGAATCTTAAAATGTCCATTGCTATGGAAAGGTTACCGAATTAGATTTTGGAATCATTACGCCGAAAACTGAAAGTGGACGAACAATTGTAAATTCAGAAAATACGCATGCTTGAACCAAACATAACTTCATCCATAGCAAATCAGTTTTTGTGAGGCCTAATTGAATAAACGTTTGTATGTTGAATTAATGCAGTACATTTCCCTGGAGTGGGTTTCGTAATGAATTTGCGGGAATTGTTGAATGGTTCGCCATCGAAGTTTGGTTTCTAAGAATCCTTCAGCCATAGAACATTGTACAAAAATATCGCCAGATCTGCTTTCGCCATATTTGTTGGCGTACTGGCAAATGCCTTATTGGCAGAGGAAAAACCAGGCTCTGGGCGCATTTATGTAATGAATCTCCCTCACCCCCGTCTTTACCATCTTCTGTCTTACTTGTGAAAGACGTCGTACCATATCAGCACAACCATCTTTGGCGATGTCTCGCAATGACTGCTCTTTGTCATGATGAATGGCGGCTTCTCTTATGTGGTAATGGTTCCTGTGGAAACGATCTATTCATTCTGCGAAGACACCACTGTCGCATGTACTGGTATCGGTTGAATGCAGCGGATGTTCCAGTACTTTCCATCGCCATTCACGCAAGGGAGAGACATCACGGCATTAGCAGTGTGCCATCCTGATTTGTCATGAAGGCTAATGGAAGTCCTTGACAGAAAGTACCGTCACTTTGTTGTGAGTGCAGGACGGTCCCTGAGAGGCATCGTCAAAGATGGTAGACAAGGAGAAAACATTGCAACAGGAGTTTCCTCTGCCATAATAGTCAGGTACAAATTATAGCAGAGTTGGCATTTTTTTTCCAACCTGTAGACCACTTTGTTACGAAAGGTTAGTGACAATACAGCTTTCTCGGCCAGCTTGTAAATATGTCGGAAATCCTTCGGCACATCAAGCTATGCTGGCAAGCATTTGAGAGGCACTCAGCAATATTCTTTGAACAGTACATTCTCCTCGTACCTACTATGGCTGTGAAACCTGGACAATGGATGCGTTTCCAAAGGAAAATTCAGAACAGCACAGAGAGATCATTGCTGGGTTTAAAATGGAAAATAGGAAGAGGAAGGAAGACATCAAATCGCTCACAAAAGTCATGGACGTCCCTGAGAGAACAGTCACCTTGAAATATTGTTCACATCAAAGATGACAGATTGACGAAATTGGTACTGGAGTGAGTTCAAGAGGAAGACCACCGAACCGATGGAATAAAGTTATTCGGAAAATTGTTGGAGTTCATTGGCAGAGAAAGGCGCAAAACCGTTCCACATGGAAAGAACTTCCTAAGAATTACTAAAAAACCCGTAAGATTTTAAGAGCCCATATTATTTTTATAGAAGTGGCTGCTGCTGATGATGATGATTTAACTACTTGCCTAAGGTACTTACGTGCAGTCTGTCTGTCGATCAAGAAAAAACATATTTGTGTTCCGAAAAACAACCTGGCAGCATGTTTTTCGTGGCTTTTATTTATTTATTTATTTATTTATTTATTTATTTATTTATTTATTTATTTATTTATTTATTTATTTATTTATTTATTTATTTATTTATTTATTTATTTATTTTATTTATTTATTTATTTATTTATTTGACTTTAGCAGTTGCAAAGTTAGGTCTCGTGGCCCTCTCTTACGCTCAACCACGTAAATTAGAGGATAATACATATAAAATAAATGTTATATTCTGTTATAAAATCAAAGATAACTAAGATTAAATAACAGATTTGGAAAACATATAACGAAGAAAGACAGCAATCCTCAACAAATAAAATAAAAAGAAATTCAGAGCATAAAAGTAAAAAAAAGAGAAAAATTCATAATGAAAAACAAATAACATACAAACTGAAAAATATAAGCCAATGCGTAAACAGAACACAATACATAATAAAGTAACAGAAAAAGCAAGTATGGCAATAAATAGTGATCTATGTACATGAGTTAAAAGCTAAATATTATGTTCATTTACACTATAATAATAAAAATAATTATAATAATTATTATTATAATAATAATAAATATTATTATTATTTAATGTTAATTGTAAGAAAGAACAGTGTTCTTCAGCAGTACAGTAAAATGGGAGTGTTACTAGCCTACATTCCACAACCACACAACCTGCAATTCGTCTCAAATCAGACGAAACAATCAGCGGTATTCAGCAGATAATCTCTGCATGCAGTCTTAAATGTTGATATTGACTTAAGAGTTCCTGACGGCACCTGGAAGTGAATTCCAAAGTCGTGACCCAGCCACTTGATGGTCTCATACGTTGACCATAGCACCTCAGTTTTTATTAATCAACATGTATCTTTCAAGCCTTTCCGACGAACTTCATTTGATTGTGCTCCTCATGTTAATAATAATAATAATAATAATAATAATAATAATAATAATAATAATAATAATAATAATAATAAAATTAAAGAAAGATTTAGAAAGAAATAATATATGAGAAGAAGAAGAAGAAGAAGCTATGGACAGAGATATTTTTAGAAAGAGGGTGTAAGTATAAAAGGATTCCAAGGAAGATCGAACAAGAAACCTGGTGCGAAGTGGTCCGAGGTCAGAAGGAAACGGTATAATGAAAGGATGAAAGAATATTGGAGGGAACGGAAGAGAAAACAACGAAGTATGAAGAAGTGAACTGAAATTGGCACGTGGTCCTTAGCAGGCCTAATCGGAAATAAATGAAAGAAAAAGAATATGGCCTGAGATATATAACTGGCATTTTGATTTCGCTGCATTTAGGCTGCCTGCCTGTCAATTTCTACTTTCTGTTCTTCAAATGACAGTGAATTACATCGCTGATGGACAATGTATTGCTGAGTTTTAATTAATTAAACCCCTAATGTGTCGCTATAAATCTTTTTCAAGCAGAAATCGTACGGCATGGAGTGCCGAATGGAACATTTTCACCTACTGAGCCACTGTGTCAATGAACTGTGTTCTTTCTAAGTTAGAAATTTTCTTTCTTCCTGCTTGAAGGTGATGAGAAATTGAGAGAAGTCCATTACTCATCAGCTTCTATAGAAAAATCCAGATGGATTTCATCTGAGAAATATCTTTACTTAATGTGAGAGTTGTGTACACTTTTTTCCGGCCTTGCAGCGCGTGTTTCCGATAATATCAAGCGATTGGGCCACACCAGGTCATTGGATGGTTCATTGATTTCAGCATTGCAGTAAAAGAGGGACCATGAACTATCGTGTAGCCATAAATCAGATATTTCTGACCTATTCTCTAAGTCGGTATTGGAACCATCCATGATATGTGGTGAATATTTTCTTGTACATAGCCGAAGTGTTTTTCAGTGTCGTGTCCTCGTGTTGTTGACCAGCGCCAGGCGCTTTGCGTGTCTTGTTCCAAGCCAGACTGGACTATTGATATTCTCCGGATCTGGGTTGTTACTAGCCGCACTCTTTTGTTATGACTTGAAATGTTCCCGTTGCCTCGTTCTGTGACGAGGCTCATAAAAGTAATATGACTTACAGATTGTTGACGAGTAATACGAGCACGAGATCAAGATTCATATAATTGAACCGGCACGAAAGTTTATTCGTCAAAATGGAACACTTATAGAACAGCAAAACCTATATGGAATTAGAAATGAGGGGTTAATTCAGAATAACTGGTTCAGAAGAAATGAGAATAGAAGCCCTTGAAAATATGGTGTAACAGAATGATGTTGACGGTGAAATGGGAGAATCGAATCACGAATCAGGAAATGCATCTTGCGACAGTCAGGACCCGCCCAGTTCGTTTGGAGGGAAATGATTGGGGAAGGTTAAGACATAAATAAGACACAGAGATTCGTGTATTTTTATTTTTTATTTATTTATTTATTTATTTATTTATTTATTTATTTATTTATTTATTTATTTATTTATTTATGACCCAGCCGACAATAGAGAGACTCTAATTACAGCAGACTATGTACATATATAATGATTAACTAATAAAACATAAAATACAAACACACGTGCAAACAGACTGCGTTAAATTTCTTAAAAAGGAAGCCGTATTTTCCAACGTTGACTCAGTTAAATGTAATTTAATAGCTTTTCAGTCTGTTTGAACACACAAGTTCCATCTAAATATTACACTATAACATACCTGAAAAAACACCATTTAATAGTGTGTACTTTTGTTCCTTCGTGTCTAGTTTTACGACCAGATACCCTTCCTAACGTCAACCTCTTCAGAGAAGTTAATAAGTTGAAATGGACGACGTGATATACACTTCCTGACAACAAACAAGTTAAGCACCCAGGAGTGGTTGAAAGTGAATGAAACAACATATGCTGAAAGATCAATTGAACTGATTACAATATGGGATGAAAGAGACAACGACAACGCCGTTGGCAGTTAGAGGTGGAAGGTTTGCTCCAGGTCAATAGGGTGTCGCGCACCCCACCCCCACTTCTCACTCCCCGCCACAATGCATGCCCTCATGCGGTTCGGAATGGTGCCAAACAGCCCTTGGATCCTCTCCTGAGGCAAGTTCGTCCACAGTTGTTGCAGCTGTCCCTCCAGATCCCGCAGGTTGGTACTGGGATGGACTCCCCTTCCAATGTCATCCCACACGTGTTCAATGATGGAGAGGTCCGGGGATCTTGCTGGTCACGGGAGGACATCAACATGGTCTAGACTCTAGACAGTCCATAGACACACGTGCTGTGTGTGGACGTGCATTATCTTGTTGCAACACTGTCCCAGAGTACTGTATAATAAGGACACAGAATGTCGGTGACGTATCGCTGTGCCGTCAAAGTCTGCCGAAGCGCTATTAGGAGTGACCTGAATGCGTATCCTATGGCTCCCCACACACCATAATGCCAGGGATTACGCCTGAGTGTCTTTCCACAATATGTATAGGATCTGCCCTCTGCCCTCGACGCCGCCAAACCCGCACACGATGGTCATCGGAAGTTATGGAGAAACGGGACTCATCACTGAAGATGATACGACGCCAGTCGTCCTCTGTCCATGCCTCCCGGGCAAGGCACCACTCCAGACGCAGGCATTGGTGTTCTGGTGTCAATGGCAACCGTCGCATGGGGCGGTAGGACCCCAATCCGACGGATGCGAGTCGTCGAGACACTGTACGGGAACTCACAGGATGTTGTAGTCACCAGTACATGTTCGCGGCCGGTGTCGAAGTTATGGATCCCGCAATGCTTGGCGCACCATACGACGGTCCTCCCTCGGGGTGGTGTTTCTTGGTCGACCCGAACCTGCACGACGTGATCAAGTGCCCTCATGTACCCATTGAGTCCAACATTGGGCCAATGTGACCTCTGAATGGCTCGCATACCTGGCAATTGCTCGATACAACCAAACAGCCTCATGCAGTCCCACAATGCGACCTCTGTCAAATGCTGTCAGTTGGTCGATAGGCTCTCTTAACGCGTCCGCGAGGCATCGCGGGTGCTTCGTACTGTACGTAGTGCTTAACTGCTTGACTTACAACAGTTGACTGGTAACAACTTATCCACAACAGGACGATTTACTCACACATCAATGGTATGCTCTCTCTTAGTCAAACCCTTCATAAGGGTGTAGTGGCATCACGCGACAATCCTTTTGGTGATCTTCCTCCAGGAGTCCCTGCTTTGGGCGTGGTGACTGAATGTATACCGAAATGGGATAATATTGGACCACTCCTGGGTGCTTACCTTTTTTGTCAGACATTGTATGTTGCACGTGCGTGGAATGTGTCCTGGAAGTTTGGTCATTTACACTGTATATGTTTGTAAAGATTGAACAATAGTAATGTTTTCTTGTCACTATTGGAATTGCCTACTTAAGTGACATACATTGTTATTTACTTTGTGTACATCCATTGGGTGAATACACAAATGATACCAAAGCGAAAGTTTCATTAGGGGAAAAAACCTATTGTATATAAATATAATAATAACGAGAAATAAGAAAGCTAAACGTGACAGCTATGGCGTATGATTTTAACATTAAGATTTGGAGGAGTATCCATTACCTCAAGGACAGAAATCAGTGTAGTAAAATTATTTTCAGATAATTCTCATACCTGCCAACCCTTCCGATTTACCCGGAAACTTTCCGTTTTTTAACTCGTCTTCTGATTTTCCGATTTATTTTTACTTCTTCCTATTTTTTACCAATATAACCTCCAGTGTGGTCATTACTCTGGCCCTAGAATAAATTATTGTGTGTTTGTGTAATTTACGCAACCTCGTTCTCAAGCGTATTTATTTGATGCTTTATTTGGCGTGTGTATCGTCCGTCGCAGTTATAGGCCACGTGTTTTTTCTTGCGGTTCTGCGCTTTTCTTCCTGTCGAAGTCGTATGTTAATAATGTATGACACATACTGATCTGTTTTGTATGTGGTATCTTGGCGTATTTCAGTGCATTTGTGTTCATTCTTAGTTCATGATTTTAATGACTTGAATGTATTTCAGAGCGTTGTGTCGGTGACAGTTTCTGGTATTTTCTCTTGACATTGTGGCCACAAAACTTAACAAACGTTATCTCCAAGTGTTGAGAGATACCTATAAAATTGAATTTCCGTTCATGTTACAGTCTAAGAAAGGAAACTATTATGCATTTTTTCCGTGTTTGTTACATTTTCTTGTAAACATTATTATATTTTCTCAGTTTAAGATTTTAAATTTAATGGTCAATTCACCTTATAACTGTAGATACGTATGTCTTTTATGTTGTCCTCTTTTCATCGAAACCGCGACCCAATATACGCGATGAAAATCAAGAATTAAAACATCTTCCTATTTTTTTATTTCTAAAAGTTGGCAGGTATGAATTCTGTTCATATTCAACATTCACAAACTAGCGTAACACTCATTGGTATATCCTATATAAAACATGCTATACCTGCTGTTCGGCTGCTTTGTCATGATCATTGTCCGTCCGGTAATGAAAAATAGATTTTTTTATACGTTTGGCCCAGTTAGCTTTCTGTTTTCGAAGTAGGGCTACAAGTTGTTCATGAGTATATATAATAGAACTTTACGTGAGTTATGTTTTCTGTACTTTAGAAAACTCGCAAGAAAATTTTACGATAATGTATGATGTCGGGTTTTAGAAAATGAGTTATAACATTGAAACAAAGAGTTTTCGAACTCATATGCATATAACATATGACCTAAAAATTAATAAAATGCATTCTAAAATGTAAAAAAGTATGTTAAAAATTCATGTTTAAAAACTCTTTAGAAAATAATAGGTTAGACACAAACTTAAAAATTACATAATATAGGACTATTGCCTATCATGAAAACAAGGTCAAGGTAAATTCTAAACCATAATTAAATGAAATAGCTTTACATCCCTCCAAACAGAGTGCGATACATCTTGTCACCTTCATGAGTGCCGCATTGTGTGAGACATGTCAGTGCCTTGGCACGCACACTAGCTGTTGGGGGTCGTAAGCACAACCTTCGATATCAAGTTATACTCATGAGTAAGGCGCGGTTGTTGATGACCGTAAAGAATATTAACAAATACACTTAAAATTTTAAAAATGACTTCATTACTTTACCTAAAAATTTAGAAAAAGCATTACAAAATGTAAAAAATTAATGTTTAAAAGCCCTTCGAAAAATAATAGGTTAGACACAAACTAACAAAGTACATAATGTAGGCCTTTAATTTGTAGACTGCTCGAAGACGAAGAATACACAATACAATTAATATTGATTGAAAAAGAAACTGTTTGAAAAGAACTCGAAATAATAAAAGACGATTTGTGAAATTGAAGTCTATAAACGCATTTACAAAATTATAAGAAACAACTTGAAAAATTAATTTCTACAGAATTTAAAATATAAATATGGTTCAGAAACAAAGACTCGAAAGAATAATAAGACCACGAAGAGCCATGAGATTACTTGTGATTAGTACTATCGTGTACATTCCACCGAGGCGGGGAGCGGGCGCGCGGCATCACGACAGGCGTCCGTATGGAAGGAGCTGCTTTGCGCCGCGCTGAATTGCGTTGGTTCCCCTGTATTTAGAACGGGTCTACGTTACCTGGGATTAGTACCACTGTAGGAGGAAGACCATGGTTCTGCTTTACCAGTGATTAGTACAGTTATGAAGGGTCGGTGACCTGGATTTTGGACCCCTTGGAACAAGCATCATCTCAGAAAATAAGACATTGTGAATTGGATCCTCTGATTGTTTTGGATTCTTGGTAATTTTTTCATCATAATCGTTTTATATTCTAGTCAGTGGATACATTTTGAAGTTTTAATTATCGTTTCATTTCGTTGCGCCTCGTACCATTAGGGCCATTGACCTAGCTGTTAGGTCCTTTTAAACAACAAACATCGTAATTATCATCATCATAAAATAATATAGTCAGATGACAAAAGGAACAAAATATTCAAAATACGACCGAAAAATTTTTCAAAAGAAAAGAAAATGCTCTCAAAATAAAAAATAAAAAATAATGTAAAATAAAAAGGATATATTTGTAGTCGAGGTGCCATGAACGTTGTTTTATATATATTGGAGCATTGCTCGTGACCCCTCAATAAAATGATGAAATATCAACACCCAGGCCCTGCTCATGAGTATATAGGAAAATACTAAAGAAAAGATGGAGTTTACAACCTTTACTATCGAATACAATATAAATATATACGTTCCGTATTAGTAAATATTCCTACACCATTCTTTTGCTATACAAGGAAGCAAATCGACACATACGTAATTCTAAATCATATAGTCACACGCACTTGCCGTTTATATTAATCTAGTTTTCATAAGAATTTTATTTTTGTGTATTCGTTTTCCTGTATGTGTACTGTTTTGCGTCTTTGGTTAATTTGTTTCTTCTCTGACTGTTTAGTCACTTATGTCCATTGTTATTTTGATAGTTTCTTTTATAATATCTTCAGTATTATGTTTTTGTTTGCTACATCTTTTGTTATAAACATTTTATGAAAGTTTTAAGTTCTCTGTTCTTTTGAAAGCTCCGTTGGTTTCGTTCGTTTTTGTATGTTGTAGCTTATTTTGTTATGGATGTTTTATTTTGAATATCTCGTTCTCGGCATCTTCCTTGAAAAATTGCTTATTGAACGAATTTTGTCTTAGAGATATTTGACTTAGAATATGTGTATAGTTTTAGAACCGTACTTGGTCCGGAGAGCGTCGCAAACACATGAAAGTTATTAAATAACTTCTAGCCAACACGTACGATGACAATATTCAATGTCTCATGTTAATGTATCCAGCAACAGGAGTCTGACGTTATCGGGTGAAGTTCTAGTCCGCGCCATTAACAATGTGTGTAGCTTCGGATTCCAACTCCGTAGCACATCGTGTGAGCTGTCCTTTGATTCATCTCAGGGGTCTCTACACGGATACAGCTAAAACAAATTGAATAATGAACATATTTCGAAAAAGGTTGCGGCATATGGACATATTTCGAAAAAGGTTGCGGCATATGGTTAGTAAATAGATTTAAAATTATCGAGAACGCAATCGGGAGAATAGAGCGGCAAAAAGTCCAAAATGATCCATGTCGAGCGCCATGTCATAATACTTATTGCGAACATCTCAAAATTAAGGTGGCCGAGCATCGTGAGCCCCAGCCAATCACATCTGCCACCCCAGTGAGGGAAAATAATTTTGAACTCACGATCTTGAAGATGTGTACATTTGTTTAGAACACTGAATGTCAGCGAAAGCATTTCAAAGCCTTACTGACTATAGATTTCGTTAATACCTATCACGTAATACACATTTTAATTCAAAATTTGCACTTCCCAGTTCAATCCAGTACGTCAGTTCCCTTTCGTTTTTTATATAAATATGTCTTACGGCTGGGGGTCATCTGAAATTAGTGATGTTACTTAGCAACCGTGCAGGCTATGATGTGAAGTATTGATAGATGGCTATAACTAAGAGACATAAAGAAGGCTCTTTTATCAAAGATGCCTCGGCGCATCATACTCTAAATAACTGATTATTCTTCTCCCTGTGTTCTGTTTATATCGATTCAGTGCATTTATATTAATCTATCCCTTCCATTATATCATTGACTTTCAATGACCGTGTTCATTCATTTTAAAGCCTTTCGCTATTTACGAATGGTAAAGGCATTAACATGTGTGTGGCTGAGAAATCCTTGACTTTATAAAATATATTCCATGTTATTCACAACTTATTTGTTGTCCTGATGCAGCTTTATCGTCCTAATTAATTTCTCAAACCGAAAGATGTCATTGTCTTCCCATTAAGCCGGTCTCGGTTCGAATGTCGCGATATTTAAAATAAAAGATAACATCGCTATGGTTTGTATTCTACAAGAAACGAGAGTTTCTAAAACTATGAACTCTGTATCAGCATTTAATTCAAGATGCAAGTTTGCTTCATTTTAACACATTTTTGAAGATGAGATTATCCAGTGCAGGTCTCGAGAATTCATTCTTTCTTAGTTTTAAAAGCCACCGAATCCAACGAACAACAGCATAATGCGTAGGTGGTAACAGGTTTACGAAGACTTTCTAAAACTGTGATAATAGGTTTGAAAACATGTAAGTAATACCCTTCCAGGGCCCTGTTTCATAAAACTAACTAATAATATTACCTAATAATATTGGAACTCATAAAAATAATTATTAGTTAACCAAATTCTGTTTCATAAAGATTTACACATGACTAATAAAATATCTTCACTAATAATATTAGTTCATTAGTCAGCTGATACAAATGGAGGTTAGAATCGGTTTGTTGCATATGTTCTTGGTTTGGGTTTGTTCCTAGCGGTAGGCTAATGCCTGACTACAACCGACTTTAATCCACATGTTCAAAAGGCTCACTTGATATATTCATTGTTGTGATTTCGATACATATGAAAATGGATAAAAGAAGGAAAATAATGTGAGATAAGAAAATTTATTTAGGAAAGTGATTGAGTTAAATCGTCAATTATTCGCTGCCTTTTGCACACTACAATCCTTGTTCCTTTTACTTTTTCATTGCATCTGCTCTTGAAAATCTCTGTTGAGATGGACTAGCAAAATCTTTATTTACTACCTCCTGTTGGTGGTGGCAGTAGAATAACAGCCACGGTATCCCCTGTCTGTCGTAAGAGGCGACTAAAAGGGGTCCCAAGGCTCTCAACTTGGGAGCTCGTGTTGGCGAACATGGAGCACTGAGATGAGTCCTGCCATTGCTTCAACTTACTTGTGCCAGGCTCATTTTCATCTACCCTTCCGACCTCCCTTGTTCAACTCTTGTTCTTTTCCGACTCTGACAGTATTAGGTTGCGAGGCCGAGAGAGTCTTTCATTTTCACACCCTTCGTGGCCCTTCTCTTTCTTTGGCCAATACCTTCATTTTTCAAAATGTCAGATCCTTTCCATTTTTCTATCTGATTAGTGTAATTATGGATGATGGTTGCCTAGTTGTAGCCTACTTCCTCTTAAAACAATAATCATCACCAGCATCATCTTGGTTTACTGTTGATATAAGCCAAGATTTTAAAAGATACTTGGAGTGTCCGAGCAGAACTGCACTAGAAAAACACAATGATACTGTGTATCACTACCAACCGGTAGAGTGCAATGCGAAGCTGCCATTTTAAGGTTATGCTTCATTCCTTGCAGTGGAATGTTCCATTACCTACCATTCTTATCAAGCAAATACTCAAAAGTTATGTAATCTAGCCTAAATATCCCATTGTACCGGTATTCATATGTTTGTTACTTGTCAGTACAGGCTGTTTTTGACATAACAGTTATTGAACGGTGAATTCCTACACTCGTTCCTTATCACTATTTGAATCAGAGTCGACCATTCCAGTCATCTTATGATTTTATGCCAAAATATTAAAATACCACTCACTTTGGTTTCACTAATAATATGAATTATGAGTCAAAATACACTCATGGAAATAATCCTAATAATATGAGTAACTTTTATTAGTCATGTTGTCTACGAAACAATTTACTAATATTATTAGGAACATCTACTAATAATTTTGACTCATAAACTAATAACTAATATTATTAGCTAATAATTTTATGAAACATAATACTAATATTATTAGTTAATATTATTGGTTGCTTACTAATAATATTAGTGAAAGATGTTTTATGAAACAGGGCCCAGAGCACATTCATCTTACTTCTTTAGTACAAGAAAAACAGACAGTTGTTTTATTCCGGTTAAGCTTGTTTATTTCCAACAATTATTTAACACTGTTAGAATATTTTAAAATTAATTTTATTATAAAAGTGCACATTTAAAAAAATATTCCCTTCTATGTCTCTCAGGTAACATGAAGTATGAAAATATGCGAAGAGTTGAACTACACAGAGCATGTAAGGAGAATAAATTGGGAAATTGGTAACTTAATCAGGTTGCTTATTTTAGCTTTCAGTCTCCTAATTCTATGTCCCCAGTCGTGGAATCCTACTTGGCCGCCAGTTTCACCAAACTTGATTCTTCTAAACATTATTCAATAATGAAACAGTTAAACTGTCATTTCTAATGTTTACGGCTTGTCTTGCAGTATTTGTATAGTAATCAGTTTTTTTTTTAGATTACCTACTGAAGCTTTCCTGTGAGGAATTTCCGTGGGGACGGTTTCGATCAAAACTTTTTGTCTGACACATTTCGGAATGTGGTTGGGAGCATGAGGGGGAGGTTGATCAGACTTTGACTGAGTGATGGAGACGAATGTGTTGTTCCTCCTCCCCTTACGTCACACAATGTCTTGCATGTGCACACTGCATCGTACTGCTCTTTTTAATTTAGACATCTTCACATGTAGTAAATTGTATTTTATGAGACAACAAAATAATTAAGAGAGAAAATGTCTAAATTGAAAGATGACAACAAGTTGCATGTTTGTAAAAAATGACAGGAGTGATATTTATATGTAGCAAGTCATAATGATGTAATATTTTTTGGATACTTTGTTAAATGTTTGATGTTTCTCAATGTGTTGCTGTATTCTTGTCTTCTTTCCAAACAGCTACATCATGTTTTTCTTCCAGGCAATGGAGTCTGGGTAACCCTTTCAATGTACGTTAGATTTGTTTTCAGTTGTGTAGAGATTGAAGCGAATTTAAATGCCAGTTCACAGTAGTAAAGATAATGAAGAATTGAAATCCCCTATGTACAAATTGTTTCCAAAATATAAGCTGTCTGAAGAGGGAAAAGATTATTCTTAATCTTCAATGTTGATCGTCTCCAGAATATAATCATTTCGCTTCTTTAGTCCAGAAAGAACACATAGTAGTTATGGTACTTTATTCTGCTGAAGATATTTAAATGGGAAAAGTTGGTTTCTTTCAAATAATTGTTTAATTTTAGAATAATTAACATTATGTTTTTGTAAAAAATTCCACATTTAAAAAGTCGTTCTAAAACCCCATCAATAAGTTAACAAAAATTACAAAAAATACAAAAATTTGAAGTAGCCTACAGAACGTTTGAGAAGAACAAATTGGTAAATAGAGTAATTTAGTGTTACGTCCTTTGAAAGTTCTTTGATCTCATGTATGTTAAATGTTTTAAAAAAATGTAGGGATGATCTACAACAGTACAAATCATTTGAAGCGAAGAAAGTTAGGAGAAAGAGAACTTTACAGAAAAATAACCTCTGTTCAAGTATAGTCAATCTATTTTATTCCAACTCAATGACGAATTTAAAATTGTTGTTTAACTATGGCCAGTCGGATAACACAATTGAAGACTTTGTAAATGTTACTCTTTCTAATTTTAATTTTCTTCGTTACTGTAGAAGTTGAATTACTGATATGTTTATAATTTTCATTTGTATCTTTCAGTTTTAGTGGGCAATAATGTGGAAATAGTTATGGTGCTGAATAGGAAAAATTGAAATTCATATATGTAAATAAAATCGAAAGGGTCGCGGCAATACACCCTGATAATCATTCGATTCATAGGCAGTGGTGCTCACCTAAAGTGCTTTCTACTTGTAGTGTTTGTTTGTGTTTATAAAAATGGTTGGAAAATGTACAGCCGATGTCTAAACTCCGTATTTAGAATCTAATCAATCAGGATTATGTTATCGAATGCATGGAATTGGGATTTGTAGGAAGACCAAAGCGGTTATACTTAAACACCTCTGTTAATATTAGCGTTATCGAAAAATTATATAAAACAACATTTTGGGATGTGCAGTTTCTGATCGTTTATGTTAAGTCACGAAGCTATCGGCTATTGGGAGATAGTGGCTTCGAACCCCACTGTTGGCAACCCTGAAAATGGTTTTCCGTGGTTTCCTCTTCTCACACTAGGCAAATACTTGGGTTGTGCCTTAAGGCCACGGTCGCTTCCTTCCAACTCCTAGCCCTGTCCTATCCCATCGTCGCTACAAGACCTTTCTGTCTCGGTGCGACGTAAAGCAAATTGTAAAAATCTTCGGAGTCACTTAAAGGGGGGTTTAAAAGAACAAAATGGTTTTAATTTTTCGGTACTGTGATAAATAGAGGCTAGATTTTTAGGTACCGGTAGGTTAGAATGTTAACTTACTGAAGCGAGAAACAAGTAGCCTATAGTCTGCACAACGGTAATGCTATGAGTCTTGCATAAACCTTAGGGGTGAGACCTATCAGAACCCCTAGAATATATGTTACTCTTGTTACATTATGGCAGAACGAGCTTGACGACACTTCCTAATAACCAAATTATTTTGCATTCTAACTTTTTACTGCATAATAATTTGGTATTTAGTGATAACAACTGGTTTAGAATAATTTCTGTCAAGTGTGACGTATTGCAATACGGTGTGTAACTTAGGAACATGAGCAATTTCGCATAATTTTCTACTATACCATACTATATCAATCACTACTGATCTGCATTTAGGGCAGTCGTCCAGGTGGCAGATTCCCTATTTGTCGTTTTCCTAGCCTTTTCTTAAATTATTGCACATAAAATAGAAATTTATTGAATATCCTCCTTGGTAAGTCATTCCAATCCCTAACTCCCCTTCCTATAAATTAACATTTGCACCATTTTGTCCTCTTGAATTCCTATCTTTATATTGTGCTCTCTCCTACTTTTAAAAACACCACTCAGACTTATTAGTCCACTAAGGTCAGTCCACGCCATGTCTCCGCTGACAGCTCGGAACATACACTTCGTCGAGCAGCTCGTCTCCTTTCTCCCAAGTCTTCCCAGCCCAAACTTTGCAATATTTTTGTAACGCTACTCCTTTGTCGGAAATCACCCAAAACAAATTGAGTTGCCTTTCTATGGATTTTTTTTCCAGTTCTTGAATCAAGTAATCCTGGTGAGGGTCCCAGACCATACTCTACTTGGGGTCTTACCAGAGACTTATATGCCGTCTTCTTTACATCCCTACTACAACAACTTCTAAAAATCCTCATAACCATGCGCAGAGATCTGTACCCTTTATTTACAATCCCATTTATGCAATTAGCCCAGTTAAGATCTCTCCTTATATTAACACCTAAGTACTTACAATGATCCCCATAAGGAACTTTCATCCCATCAATGTAGTAATTAAAACTGAGAGGACTTTTCCTATTTGTGAAACTCACAACCTGACTTTTAACCCCGTTTATTATCATATCATTTTCTAATGCCTGTCTCACAACATTATCTAGATCATTTTGCAGTTGCTCATAATCTTGTAACTTATTTATTACTCTATACAGAATAACATCACATTATACACTTGGAAATATTCTTCTTTGTGCCTCGATTTTGTTCAACATTATACTGATTAACATTCTTGCCATATGCTTCCGGAGAATTGTATTCGTTTAACATGGCATATTAAACGTGTAAATGGGTCAACGTTACTTCGCATAAATGCATGTGCAAAACATTTCCATTGGAAATTGACGTTTGACGTTCGAAGAACTGATACAGATGCTAGTTATAAATATAAATGAGATATATGTGTAAATCAGGTAGATAGTGAATTTCATGAGGTCTGAAAAATCTTTATTTAAAGTGGGGTTCAAGTAATGATTACTCAACTAGAATGTAGAAGTTACCTAATGTATCCATGGATATGGAAAGACAAATGTGTAGGTGGTCCTCACCTTTTTTTCATATTCCATCCATAAATTGCATCATATTTTTTGCAAAATAAATTATTATTATTATTATTATTATTATTCCTTTGCTGGCGGGACCTAGTGTTTACAGTGCACTATGTCTTCTGGTATGGGCTAGAACAATTCTGTTACTTTCATTAATCTGTCTCAGCTTTATCCTTGGCTTTGACAATATGAAAGTGACTGAGGTATGAGCGATGCTAGTAATGCCATTCCTTCTGCAGCCAGTCCCTGCTATGAATGGTGTGAAAATATTACTCATAGGGTCGATTAATGCATGCATTTCAGTGGGCTTGGCAGACTGATATGTAATAGCAACTTCTGGCTCGGTGAGGAAAGCAACGGGAAACTACCTCACTCCTCATTTCCCTAGTACGCCTCTTCAGTGATGCCTAGGCCATCTGACAGCTGATGGTGGAGTCGTGCTGAGGATTATTATTATTATTATTATTATTATTATTATTATTATTATTATTATTATTATTATTATTATTATTATTATTATTATTATTTGCTAATCGGCTAAAATATATAAGGAAATTAATTAGATCATGCTGTCCATTAATGACCCCACGGATGTACTTGCAGAGCTTCCAGTTAATAAAATAATACAGACAAACTGTTGTAATATACTGTAACATTATATCAGCAAACACTTGGAAATACATCACAAAAATAAATTGAATTACCTCTGTTATTCTGCAGTTTGGTAACTTGTTGAACTTATTGCGAATTATTGGTATCGATTCGTTAACATTATACATATCGATTCGTTAACATTGTACATCTTTTCTAACTGCGAAATCATTAATCGAGTGTCGTAGGATAAATATTATTGCGTGTCACACTATTATGGGCCTAAATATATGAATTCTTCTTGTGAGTTCGAATTTTGGAGCAAGCTACATAAAATCGAACATGAGAGAAACACGAAGTTTCCAAATTAACCCCTGCTACTTTCAGCGATTGCCCTGAGCCTTGTTTACAGTCGTCTCGAAAACTTCGTGACGCTGAGTAGTACAATCTCATACACTAGAATCAGTTTCTACTACCAGGCATGTAGTTATGATTCCTCCCTAATGATGAAGTTGAGGTGAAAACCTTGAGAGCGAACTTTCCAATTACTGCAATCTTAGCAGTGAATTTCTATTTTGTATCATAGAGCAAAATCCGCCACAAGTAAGCAATCATTTGATACTCATTTATGGAACAGAGGATAATTTTCCAGAAAATAAATCACTGGATTGTATCACAGATATCCCTTGCTATTTGAAGTTCAATATTTTTTATGTCCACTCTGTTCCTTAAGAGCGTTGGTACTAAACGTGGCGTCAACACATAAAACCCTCTACCAGTACTAATATGTTACATAGTATGACCAATTTTATTGTCTGGCTCCGTATCGTAACGGTTAGCACTATTAGCTGCAATCCTCGGTGGAGCGGGTTCGATTCCCGGCACTGCCAGAAAATTAGGAATGGGGCAGGAGGGCTGGTATGTGGTTGAAATGGTACATGCAGCTCTCGTCATTGGGGGTGTGCCTGAAAAGAGCTCCACCCCCTCAGGATGAGGACACGGGTTTACTCTTTTACCTATTTTATTAAATCGTTGACGTTTGGTGCAAATTTTGGTACTGATCAGTGGAGGCATGTAGATTTGTGTAACGAACAACCAACCAAACAAACAAACAAACTTTTGATTTTATAGGTAGAGGAGCATTGAATTCTCAATGATAGCAAAAAGACTATCATAACTAATGTTACGATTATGTTAGTAATGCAGTTAAGAAGGTTGGAGCGAAACCAACAGCGTTGTCTGAGGAGGATACTTAGAAAAATATGGCAAGACAGACGTACAAGTATCGGTTTCTTGGATGAGGCTAAGTCCTCAAGTATTGAAGCTAGGATTGTCCAGCGGCAGTTGCGATGAACCGCCCATGTGGTCTGCATCCCTAACAACCGCCATCCCAAACAAATATTATATTTTGAGCTCTCTGTGGGTAAACGCAGTATCTAACCTCCAAAGAAACTCTTTAAATATCACCAAGTCCAACATTGGTATTAATAACTGTGAGACACACGCTCTAGACAAAAGAACAGAAGGTTCCCATTCAGCATTCCAATTATACCATGTAAAGGGATATCCACAATATTAACTTCGTTCCAAAGCTACGGGTAGTTGAAATCTTTATCCTACACTCCCCCAATGGTATTTATAACTTGTAGGTTAATGCTTTTGGAATTATTATGTTTACTACCTCACCGGTCTGTCATCATCATATGGTCTCAGCTACCGTGTGCCTCTAGGCCTACTAGATAACAGAGTAAACAGAATCTCTTTTGGACGTCTATGGTTGGGTTTTAATTAATTTTGCTGGTAAACACCAATTGTGTCATCGGATATCTTTTACATGCCGACATCGTACGACATGGATTGTCCAATGGACTTTTTTCCGCCCTTCAAAAATCCGAATTCCTGTGCCACGTTTGAACCGGCTCTCTCGGGATCCGGAATCCGACTCTCTGTCATTGATCCACAGAGGCAGACTTTTCCCTGACAAAAATATTCTTGAGTCTCAGCAACTCCTTTAACGCCATCTAAACAGTTTGGTATTGGCCTTTCAATTCCTCTTTTATCACCTATCTTTCCAAGCATGGCACTCTCTACCAGGGACTTCTCACTGTGCTGATTTCCAAGGAGACATTTGGTTTGACCTGGCCCAAGATTTCCTTTACAAGAGACACTTAATTCTGTATCCAAAACAAGGTTGCGTTTGTCTCGCAGTGCTGATTTCCAAGGAGATTTTGGGTTGACCTGATCGAAGATTTCCATATTACTATTCTGGATGAAATGAAATGTCGTATGGCTTTTAGTGCCGGGATATCCCAGGACGGGTTCGGCTCGCCAGGTGCAGGTCTTTCTATTTGACGCCCTAGGCGAACTGCGCGTCGTGATGAGGATGAAATGATGATGAAGACAACACACACACCCAGCCCCCCGTGCCATTGGAATTAACCAATTAAGGTTAAAATCCCCGACCCGGCCGGGAATCGAACCCGGGACCCTCTGAACCGAAGGCCAGTACGCTGACCGTTCAGCCAACGAGTCGGACACTATTCTGGATGTCCATGGCGTTCTCAACAGACATCGCCAATACCAAAGCTTTCTTCAGATTCCATGTTTTGCTTCCGTAAGTGGCTGTAGATATAACTCTACATTTTAAGTGTCATACTTCGGGAGCATTTCTTATCAGACACGTGGGATGAATGTTTGCACGTGAGGTTGAAATATGCGCGGACGTTCGCTTTAACACTAAGAAGCGTTACTTCAGTGATCTCTTCTTTGACGAAGTTCTTGATTGGTGGCCTCTTCAAGCAAACGAATATTCAGAACTCTTGACATATAGTGATTGACGACGCGACGGTGTTGCCGCTTTCCATGTCCAATAAATTGGTCCCGATTCCCATACATCTCAGACAAGTTTCGCTGTTTTCGGGCGATGTTTTACCGGGAGCTGCAAGAAGTTTGAGGAAGCGTGCTGCTTCACACCCCTCCTATCGATCCGTCCCGTGCCTCTGCCCTGCTTGCTGCCTGTCGCCAGCACACGATACTGCTAATTTAAAGCTCTTGTTTGTGGTAGATGTTAAATGACCTCAGTCATCTCGCCAGTAATTTCCTCCACTGGTGTTGGCCATAGTTCAACAACCTCCGTTTTCCCCCTGACAGTTATCTACCCGAATTCCACATCTGTAATGGGAGAAGACCTTGCCCCTTAGGGTTATGCAAATCCTTCTACAGAACAGTTCACCGGGTTGTAGGAACGTGAATAATAATCGTATGGCCTCAGCTACCGTGTGCAGACAATTCAATTCGACGCCATCCGGCTGTCTGCTCGTCAATTTCGACGTTCTGTTTTACTCTAGGCCTACTAAATGGCAGACCGAGTAAACGGAAACTTTCTTGGGCGTCTAGTATGGGAACGTGAGAAATCGTCTGCAAGCTTCAGTAACTTGATATGATTAGATAGTTTTATAATATGTAGCTAATTACTGGAACTTACATTTAGTTTCTATACCTCAATGTACTCAATTTTACTCGTAACTTTTTTATTGCATATTCAGTAGAGTCATATTTAAAGGGAGAAGAATTCCAGATAATTAAGAGTGGAATAGAGGTTGCGTTACTGAGTATTAAGGTGGACTTAGCGGTAGAACTGGTAGAGAAACCCTTTAAAACTATAGCTCATGTGAAAAGGAAACAGAATAAAAATAATAAAGATAAAAGGAAAGGATGGTACAATGATGTATGCAAAACAAAGAAAATGGAGGTGATTAGAGCCCTAAAGGCATATAGAAAAGAGGGGGAGCCTAAGGTTCGGGCACACTATTGTAAACTAAGAAAAGAATATAAAGTGTTGTTAGTAGAGCAAAAGAGGATATGGCAACAGGAGGAGGCAAAATTAATAAACATAGACTGCAAGAATAATCAAAGTGATAAGGTATGGAATAGAATTAATAAAATAAGTAGAGGTGAGAGAGGATATGCCAATGTTAAAATTGAGAATGGAGTCTGGATTGATTATTTTAATAAATTGCTAGGAGGACAGGATACTTGGATAAATAATAGAACATGTATGGATATCTCGAGGGGCTTAGAGATTTGTATCCCCTGCTTAGATGAAGAAATAACAGAATGTGAGGTTTTAGAAATGATTAGAAAGGTCAAATGTAGGAAAGCGGGGGGCTTCAGTGGTATAACTAATGAATTTTGGAAAGAAGCAGTAAAAAGTCAACAAATGCTGGAAATATTAGTAAAATTGTTCAATAGGATATTTGATTCTTTGGAGTTTCCTAAGGCATGGCAGACAGGTATAATATGTCCAATTTACAAGAAGCATGGGGAGAGAAGTAATCCAAACAACTACAGAGGTATAACACTATTGGACTCCCTAAGTAAATTATGTACAGGAATTCTGGCAAATAGACTGATGAAATGGGCGGAAGAATTCTCCATCCTCTCGAAATATCAAAGTGGTTTTAGAAAACGCAGAAGAACAATAGATAACATCATGATTGTAAAAACAATAATAGATAAGTATATAAAACCAAAAGCAGGAAAATTATATATATCGGCTATAGATTTTGAAAAGGCCTTTGACACAGTCAGCAGGAGTGCATTGTTCGCAAAATTACGCCTATTAGGGGTATCTAGTAAGATGGTACAAGCATTGGAGGCAGTTTACCGAAGGGTGCAATGCAGTATAAGGGTAGGTGATGGGGTAGCATGTGGTCAAATAGATTCTTTATTGGGTTTGAAACAAGGATGTAAGCTATCTCCTATTTTATTTCTGTTATTTATAAACGATATATTAAACGGACATGGAGGTGATAACTGGATGAGTCCAGTTTTAGTAAATCAAGAAATACCAGGCCTAATTTTCGTGGACGATGTCCTGCTGATGACGTTAACGGCCGGAGGCATGCAAAAGAGCATTAATGCTGTGACAGAGTTTGCTAAAACGTGGTCATTAAAAATTAACATTTCCAAGACGAAAGTTCTGATCTGTAAGAAAGGCTGTAAACGAGCGAAGAATGAACAATGGACGATTGATGGTTGTCAAATGGAGGTCACAAATAGATTAGAATACCTGGGAATATATATAGCAAACAACGGGAAGTGGATCCACCAGATAAAACAAGCCAAATGGAAAGGTCTTGCAGCATTATCAGTAATTAGAATTCTTGAAAATAAATTCCCAAATATAGACTATAAGATTCAGAGAAATGTCCTGCAAGCCGTAGTTAAAAATCGAATGCTTTATGGAGCTGAGCTATGGGGTGTAGAGAAAGAGTGTGAGATGCTGAATCAGGTTATAAGTAAGTTCTGTAAAATTGTAATGGGGTTACCAAATTGTACAGCAAATTGTGGAGTAAGATTAATATGTGAAGAAAATATCCAAGTAGATGTTCTTAAGAGAGTTCTGAAATATCTGTTGAGATTGAAAGGAAGAGAGGGTGGCGAGCTTCTGCAGATCGCATATCAACATCAGAGAGATAATATCCAGGGAGAGTATTGGTTAACGAAAATCAGAAGTATATTAGATAGGTTGGGATATGGAAGTTATTGGGAGAGGTTGGAAAGATCAACGAATAAACTAATCATTAGACGACTCAGAGATATTCAAAGACAGTGGTTGGTATCCGAGTGTAGAAGCAAGGCGACCCTCTGAGTTTATTAGGATAAGGCAGGATATGAACATAAATATTGTGAGTGTAAATAGAAGAGAAATCAGGGGTTTGATATGGTGGTTAATGGGAATTTACAAGAATAGGGGATGGGTTAAAGTGAAAGATGCAACAAGGTGCCTTCTCTTTGGTGAAAACAGAGAAGAATTTCACATGTTGAAATCATGTAAAGAAACCATAGCGGCGAGAAGGAAATTTTTGAATAACAAGGAACAATATATGATAAATGAGGATGAGAATGGCTATAGGATTATTAAGATGATAAGCAAAGAATGGTATAAACCTGGTAATCTCAGTAAACTGTTAATTGTAATTAGAAATTCATGTAGAAGAGTGTTGAAAGAGCCTACAATGAGGGTAGGTCATATTACGGATGGATGATTGTGTTGCGAACCGATTAGTTAAGAAATTGCCAATAGGGCTATGTAGTAAAAGGAATATTAGTATATGTAGCACTGTAAAGTCGATATGTTAGTAAGCCATAACGTAATTAACTGTCAAACTGTTTGTAATGAGACAGGGCCCAATGGATATAATGTTTCATCCTCAGCTGCTGGTGATCCGTGGCTGAAGGTTGATAACATTCACTCATTCATTCACTACTCATTCCACATATTATTCATTCAATCATTTATTTAATTCATAACAAGGGCTCTCTCCCCAGTTACTGGTTATCCGTACTGGGAGGGATGAGTATTTTTTCCTAACATGCATGCATGAATATCCATATACCCATTCATAAATCCATCCATACGAGTTTTCTCAATACAGTTAGGGAATTGGTAATTAATTAATCAATTAATTCATTTATTCACACACTCATGTAGATAATCGTAGGCGTGGCCCTTGCATGTGGAATGGCGATCCGCCTGTGCAAAGGGCACTATTTTAGATAGGGAATCATAGCCAATTAATTAATTCATTCATTCATTCATACACTTATGTAAGGCTATAACCGAAGTAGAACGGGATAGGACGGGCCTATCCCAATCGAATATGTAGAGTGATCTAAATGCAACAGAGAAAGAAGAATAGGGAGGGGGCACATGAGGTGCGGGATTTCCGCTTACGTGTGCCTCGCAGAAATTAGGGAATGGTGAGAAATTAGTGTTTGACAGCTATTAGATCAGGTGGGGTCTTCTGTTTGGGCCTCAAGGGAAAGGGCCGGACGTGTTATCCTTGGGAAGGTGGCTCCTTTTTCTCACCAGAGGTGGATAACACGACCGGGCAGTAGTCATGCATAATCCCATCCATGCATTTATCCTGCCAACCGAATGCTCTCTCCTCAGTTGGTGGCTATCCGTGACTGGGAGGGAAGTGTTCATTCATTTATTCGTGCATGCATGACAATATTATGTGGTCATGGAATCAAAAAAAAACCTCATTCATGCATTTATGTACACCTATGTATAATGTCTGTGAAAATGGAGGAGAACTCTGTACAGACTTATGATAAATAAATATATAATTATTGCATATTCATCCACTATTAGCTTCATATTTCTTCTGAATAATCTCCTTTTAGGTTTCATTTTATTGTTTATCGTGCCTTATATTTTATCATTGGCTAATGGTATTTTGTGTATTATGTCCCCCAATGAGGCAAGTTGAATTAACATTTTTTTTTAAAGTAAGTTGATTAATAAATATTATTGCAACGAATGTACGATAGTGAATTTACTGATCACTACTCTATTGAACCGACAGTTGGCGCCAAAGGCTACTCCTGTCTTGTTCGACTGTGTTGTGATCACAATTTGGAAGGACTCCATTCTTCAAAAGTCACTTGCGCAAATATTAATTTATGTTACATGCATACGTATCTTCATTATACTGTTATGCCTTTCAGCGTTCAGTCTACAAGCCTCTGAGAATGAAATAAACACCACTACAATCCTCTGTTTGTACCTGCTTAGAGCAGGTGGTAAAGAGGTCATCTGGACGGGTGCAGACTCGACTTGCTGCTAGGTAGCCGAAATATTTAGAAACAGGGTTTGCACTTCAGGAGTGGTATGATTATTATTATTATTATTATTATTATTATTATTATTATTATTATTATTATTATTATTTGCTGAACATAACAGGCTCACGCCCAAATACATGTTCCCATAAATCCATACTAGCATAAGCAAGCTACATAACAATAGTGAAATAAACGGACAAATAAACAGTAATAATAATAATAATAATAATAATACTAATAATAATCAAAC
Source organism: Anabrus simplex (assembly GCF_040414725.1). NCBI lineage: Eukaryota > Metazoa > Arthropoda > Insecta > Orthoptera > Tettigoniidae > Anabrus > Anabrus simplex. Next base: position 97,480,395 of record NC_090277.1, on the reverse strand, counting down.
TAAATGAAACACGATACTCCTTGGACATGCCATGAGGTGCATCGGATACTCCAGAAACGTGATCCCCAAAGTGATGGTCACCACAGTAGTCATCCTCAGTCTCAGGAGTGGTATATGGTCCCTAAAGTTCACTCAAATGAATACCATGTTCATTGATAGGAACAAATACGTCTAGACATAGAGCAAACCATTCTGTCCTTCAACTCCTTCAAGGGCCTTCATAGTCTCTATTTAGATATTTTTATTTTGACTTATGGAAAATGCTGATAGATAATAAATTAAAATAAATTAATTGACCGGGCAAGTTAGCCGTGCGGTTAGGACCGCGCAGTTGTGAGCTTGCATCCGGGAGATAGGGGTTTCGAACCCCACTGTCGGCAGCCCTGAAGATGTTTTTCCGTGGTTTCCCGTTTTCACACCAGGTAAGTGCTGGGGCTGTACGTTAATGCCACGGCTACTTCTTTCCCATTCCTAGGCCTTTTCTCCTGTCCCATCGTCGCCATAAGATTTATCTGTGTCGGTGCGACGTAAAGCAGATAGCAGAAAATAAATTAATTATTTACGTAAAAATAGGAAATCAGGTGAAAGATACGAGTGGTACTTGTAGAAGAATGTATAGGTTAGTATCCTAGGAAACTTAATATGGTTTATGGTGGAAATGAGTCTGTTTGGCCAAGAGATCATTTTTTTGTTTTGTTTTTTCATTAAAAACAGTAGACTGGTAGGCCGTATGTGTGAAGAATAGCATCTCTGTCGTGCCTTCGAAGACGCTCCTTGGCATCGGTGGGTCTCTTAAAAGGATGGCGCCCATCTCTCAGGCCAAGGGATGTGCAGCGGTGATTTGACGTGCGGAGAAGATGAGAGGGGAGGGACGCTGGCCTATAGGAGCATCTGTCCCGACATTTTGCCTTGGTGATGAGAGTGGGGAACTGCGGGAAACCATTCTCAGAGCAGCCCACCGCCTTCCGAATAGAGAGCTCTGTTTCAAACTGCAGCTGTTAGGCGGCAAATCGCCTAACTATCTCGAAGAGTTAGCAAATAAGGATTGCTAACCTGCTAAGGGAAAAACGATTCTGTATATGAACAATAAAAGTTCTTCCCTTCGAGGTGCAGTGCGACCGTGAAGCCCTTAATTGGCAATAATTTGTGCATTTAATTCATTAGAACTTTGAATCCTTTCTCTATCATAAAATTCGCTTCCTCGGCACAATTTAGAACCTAGTTCCTACTTAAATGCGCTCTCTGTGCACGATTTGCATTTTTTTTTTAAAGTATGAGATATCATTATAAACTGTAAATCCTAATCAAGATTTAGAAACTTTAATGTCACTTAACATGTAGGGGTGGATTTCTTAATAGTGGCAACTTATGCTGTAACAATGCCGTTGTGAGGTAGATGTGAGTCAAAGCGTCGTCTCCTTAGAGGAATGTTTGACTCACATCTATTTTATACCTCACAACGTAAACACCGGACGATGACTCACGCTCACGAAGTGTACAGCGCGTATGTAAAGCAAACTTGATTTGCAAGATCATAGAGGCGCTACTAGAACTACTCTTCGTCGACTAGCGCGCAAATTTGAATATGTGTCATCTGACAAATTTGTAAACACTGTCTTCTGAATTTCGTTTATCTATCAAAACTCTTCTCTGGTGTTGGAATGTCATGTTCTACTGATGTATATAATTTTTACCGGCGTGGCTGACGGCGTATAGGTGGCCTTCCCACCTAAATACTTTTTTTTTGCTAGTTGTTTTACGTCGCACCGACACAGAGAGGTCTTACGGCGACGATGGGACAGGAAAGGGCTAGGAGTAGGAAGGAAGCGGCCGTGGCCTTAATTAAGGTACGGCCCCAGCATTTGCCTGGTGTGAAAATGGGAAACCACGGAAAACCATTTTCAGGGCTGCCGACAGTGGGGTTCGAACCTACTATCTCCCGAATACTGGATACTGGCCGCACTTAAGCGACTGCAGCTATCGAGCTCGGTACCTAAATACTGAAGACAGCACAAACAGCCAGCCCCCGATCCGGAGAAATCTGACCATGAATCTAATCCGCGACCAAAGGCAAATATGGTAACTAATTAGCCATGGAGCTGGGATCACGTTTTGTGGCGCAAAGTGTTCCAGCTACATGACACATTGTTTTTGGTTTGGTATTTGAGTTTGTAGTTACGATACACTTTTGATATCCCTCTTCCCTTGGAACAACTATAAACTGGAATTACCCCAGCACACGTGGGCAGTTCGCGCTTTACCCAGCGCGGAATGAAATTGAAATGAAATTAATTCCATGCTTTGTTCAAAGTAGTCTCGTAATGTCAGCTTTGCCCGGGCAACGCGCGGATTATCCAGTCTCCTTGCTGACCAGCGGTATTAGCTTCGCTTTATACAGCGTGTCTATTCCCTTCTTGGGGGATGGAAAAATCTCCTCACTTTTACACTTTCTATCCACTTTCTCTTTGTCAAATCATGTTATCTTCTGTCTTCATTTCCTCCATTTTCCCTTCCCCTTTTTAGGTATATCATTGGTTCCACATTCTTGTGACAGTCTCCTATTTGTTTATAATTTTAATATTTGCTGACTATACTATCTTGTCTTCTCTCTCCAGCGATTTTCGGTTTGCGAAATAATCTTCGATTTTCCTGTGCCTTTCTCATTCTTTAGCTAATACTTTCGTTAATTGAAGAATCACTTCTCTTCCTTTTTCCCTTCCAATTATTTTTATTGAGTAACTAACGCTATGTTAATACCAATATAAATGGTCCGTTATTGGACATTATAAATTTTCCAGCTAGCTCATTCTTGGTTGCCAGCGTTTCGCCCTCATGTGCTAGGGTGGGCTCATCAGTTGGTACCTAGCACACTTACCAATACGCTGGCTAGTGCATACCGTGGAGGCCACTGCGTAGGCTAACTGGAGCCACCGGCAGTGCCAATGCACTAAGAGACTTTGTCTCATCACTAAAAATTGATGCCTGCTTGGCCATCAGATGATATAGATGTTGATTCCCATAGGGAATCTGAAATATTTGTCCTGAATGAGCAAATTTATAATACCAATATAAATGGTCCGTTATTGGACATTATAAATTTTCCAGCTAGCTCATTCTTGGTTGCCAGCGTTTCGCCCTCATGTGCTAGGGTGGGCTCATCAGTTGGTACCTAGCACACTTACCAATACGCTGGCTAGTGCATACCGTGGAGGCCACTGCGTAGGCTAACTGGAGCCACCGGCAGTGCCAATGCACTAAGAGACTTTGTCTCATCACTAAAAATTGATGCCTGCTTGGCCATCAGATGATATAGATGTTGATTCCCATAGGGAATCTGAAATATTTGTCCTGAATGAGCAAATTTATAATACCAATATAAATGGTCCGTTATTGGACATTATAAATTTTCCAGCTAGCTCATTCTTGGTTGCCAGCGTTTCGCCCTCATGTGCTAGGGTGGGCTCATCAGTTGGTACCTAGCACACTTACCAATACGCTGGCTAGTGCATACCGTGGAGGCCACTGCGTAGGCTAACTGGAGCCACCGGCAGTGCCAATGCACTAAGAGACTTTGTCTCATCACTAAAAATTGATGCCTGCTTGGCCATCAGATGATATAGATGTTGATTCCCATAGGGAATCTGAAATATTTGTCCTGAATGAGCAAATTTATAATACCAATATAAATGGTCCGTTATTGGACATTATAAATTTTCCAGCTAGCTCATTCTTGGTTGCCAGCGTTTCGCCCTCATGTGCTAGGGTGGGCTCATCAGTTGGCTCCAGTTAGCCTACGCAGTGGCCTCCACGGTATGCACTAGCCAGCGTATTGGTAAGTGTGCTAGGTACCAACTGATGAGCCCACCCTAGCACATGAGGGCGAAACGCTGGCAACCAAGAATGAGCTAGCTGGAAAATTTATAATGTCCAATAACGGACCATTTATATTGGTATTATAAATTTGCTCATTCAGGACAAATATTTCAGATTCCCTATGGGAATCAACATCTATATCATCTGATGGCCAAGCAGGCATCAATTTTTAGTGATGAGACAAAGTCTCTTAGTGCATTGGCACTGCCGGTGGCTCCAGTTAGCCTACGCAGTGGCCTCCACGGTATGCACTAGCCAGCGTATTGGTAAGTGTGCTAGGTACCAACTATGGGAATCAACATCTATATCATCTGATGGCCAAGCAGGCATCAATTTTTAGTGATGAGACAAAGTCTCTTAGTGCATTGGCACTGCCGGTGGCTCCAGTTAGCCTACGCAGTGGCCTCCACGGTATGCACTAGCCAGCGTATTGGTAAGTGTGCTAGGTACCAACTGATGAGCCCACCCTAGCACATGAGGGCGAAACGCTGGCAACCAAGAATGAGCTAGCTGGAAAATTTATAATGTCCAATAACGGACCATTTATATTGGTATTATAAATTTGCTCATTCAGGACAAATATTTCAGATTCCCTATGGGAATCAACATCTATATCATCTGATGGCCAAGCAGGCATCAATTTTTAGTGATGAGACAAAGTCTCTTAGTGCATTGGCACTGCCGGTGGCTCCAGTTAGCCTACGCAGTGGCCTCCACGGTATGCACTAGCCAGCGTATTGGTAAGTGTGCTAGGTACCAACTGATGAGCCCACCCTAGCACATGAGGGCGAAACGCTGGCAACCAAGAATGAGCTAGCTGGAAAATTTATAATGTCCAATAACGGACCATTTATATTGGTATTATAAATTTGCTCATTCAGGACAAATATTTCAGATTCCCTATGGGAATCAACATCTATATCATCTGATGGCCAAGCAGGCATCAATTTTTAGTGATGAGACAAAGTCTCTTAGTGCATTGGCACTGCCGGTGGCTCCAGTTAGCCTACGCAGTGGCCTCCACGGTATGCACTAGCCAGCGTATTGGTAAGTGTGCTAGGTACCAACTGATGAGCCCACCCTAGCACATGAGGGCGAAACGCTGGCAACCAAGAATGAGCTAGCTGGAAAATTTATAATGTCCAATAACGGACCATTTATATTGGTATTATAAATTTGCTCATTCAGGACAAATATTTCAGATTCCCTATGGGAATCAACATCTATATCATCTGATGGCCAAGCAGGCATCAATTTTTAGTGATGAGACAAAGTCTCTTAGTGCATTGGCACTGCCGGTGGCTCCAGTTAGCCTACGCAGTGGCCTCCACGGTATGCACTAGCCAGCGTATTGGTAAGTGTGCTAGGTACCAACTGATGAGCCCACCCTAGCACATGAGGGCGAAACGCTGGCAACCAAGAATGAGCTAGCTGGAAAATTTATAATGTCCAATAACGGACCATTTATATTGGTATTATAAATTTGCTCATTCAGGACAAATATTTCAGATTCCCTATGGGAATCAACATCTATATCATCTGATGGCCAAGCAGGCATCAATTTTTAGTGATGAGACAAAGTCTCTTAGTGCATTGGCACTGCCGGTGGCTCCAGTTAGCCTACGCAGTGGCCTCCACGGTATGCACTAGCCAGCGTATTGGTAAGTGTGCTAGGTACCAACTGATGAGCCCACCCTAGCACATGAGGGCGAAACGCTGGCAACCAAGAATGAGCTAGCTGGAAAATTTATAATGTCCAATAACGGACCATTTATATTGGTATTATAAATTTGCTCATTCAGGACAAATATTTCAGATTCCCTATGGGAATCAACATCTATATCATCTGATGGCCAAGCAGGCATCAATTTTTAGTGATGAGACAAAGTCTCTTAGTGCATTGGCACTGCCGGTGGCTCCAGTTAGCCTACGCAGTGGCCTCCACGGTATGCACTAGCCAGCGTATTGGTAAGTGTGCTAGGTACCAACTGATGAGCCCACCCTAGCACATGAGGGCGAAACGCTGGCAACCAAGAATGAGCTAGCTGGAAAATTTATAATGTCCAATAACGGACCATTTATATTGGTATTATAAATTTGCTCATTCAGGACAAATATTTCAGATTCCCTATGGGAATCAACATCTATATCATCTGATGGCCAAGCAGGCATCAATTTTTAGTGATGAGACAAAGTCTCTTAGTGCATTGGCACTGCCGGTGGCTCCAGTTAGCCTACGCAGTGGCCTCCACGGTATGCACTAGCCAGCGTATTGGTAAGTGTGCTAGGTACCAACTGATGAGCCCACCCTAGCACATGAGGGCGAAACGCTGGCAACCAAGAATGAGCTAGCTGGAAAATTTATAATGTCCAATAACGGACCATTTATATTGGTATTATAAATTTGCTCATTCAGGACAAATATTTCAGATTCCCTATGGGAATCAACATCTATATCATCTGATGGCCAAGCAGGCATCAATTTTTAGTGATGAGACAAAGTCTCTTAGTGCATTGGCACTGCCGGTGGCTCCAGTTAGCCTACGCAGTGGCCTCCACGGTATGCACTAGCCAGCGTATTGGTAAGTGTGCTAGGTACCAACTGATGAGCCCACCCTAGCACATGAGGGCGAAACGCTGGCAACCAAGAATGAGCTAGCTGGAAAATTTATAATGTCCAATAACGGACCATTTATATTGGTATTATAAATTTGCTCATTCAGGACAAATATTTCAGATTCCCTATGGGAATCAACATCTATATCATCTGATGGCCAAGCAGGCATCAATTTTTAGTGATGAGACAAAGTCTCTTAGTGCATTGGCACTGCCGGTGGCTCCAGTTAGCCTACGCAGTGGCCTCCACGGTATGCACTAGCCAGCGTATTGGTAAGTGTGCTAGGTACCAACTGATGAGCCCACCCTAGCACATGAGGGCGAAACGCTGGCAACCAAGAATGAGCTAGCTGGAAAATTTATAATGTCCAATAACGGACCATTTATATTGGTATTATAAATTTGCTCATTCAGGACAAATATTTCAGATTCCCTATGGGAATCAACATCTATATCATCTGATGGCCAAGCAGGCATCAATTTTTAGTGATGAGACAAAGTCTCTTAGTGCATTGGCACTGCCGGTGGCTCCAGTTAGCCTACGCAGTGGCCTCCACGGTATGCACTAGCCAGCGTATTGGTAAGTGTGCTAGGTACCAACTGATGAGCCCACCCTAGCACATGAGGGCGAAACGCTGGCAACCAAGAATGAGCTAGCTGGAAAATTTATAATGTCCAATAACGGACCATTTATATTGGTATTATAAATTTGCTCATTCAGGACAAATATTTCAGATTCCCTATGGGAATCAACATCTATATCATCTGATGGCCAAGCAGGCATCAATTTTTAGTGATGAGACAAAGTCTCTTAGTGCATTGGCACTGCCGGTGGCTCCAGTTAGCCTACGCAGTGGCCTCCACGGTATGCACTAGCCAGCGTATTGGTAAGTGTGCTAGGTACCAACTGATGAGCCCACCCTAGCACATGAGGGCGAAACGCTGGCAACCAAGAATGAGCTAGCTGGAAAATTTATAATGTCCAATAACGGACCATTTATATTGGTATTATAAATTTGCTCATTCAGGACAAATATTTCAGATTCCCTATGGGAATCAACATCTATATCATCTGATGGCCAAGCAGGCATCAATTTTTAGTGATGAGACAAAGTCTCTTAGTGCATTGGCACTGCCGGTGGCTCCAGTTAGCCTACGCAGTGGCCTCCACGGTATGCACTAGCCAGCGTATTGGTAAGTGTGCTAGGTACCAACTGATGAGCCCACCCTAGCACATGAGGGCGAAACGCTGGCAACCAAGAATGAGCTAGCTGGAAAATTTATAATGTCCAATAACGGACCATTTATATTGGTATTATAAATTTGCTCATTCAGGACAAATATTTCAGATTCCCTATGGGAATCAACATCTATATCATCTGATGGCCAAGCAGGCATCAATTTTTAGTGATGAGACAAAGTCTCTTAGTGCATTGGCACTGCCGGTGGCTCCAGTTAGCCTACGCAGTGGCCTCCACGGTATGCACTAGCCAGCGTATTGGTAAGTGTGCTAGGTACCAACTGATGAGCCCACCCTAGCACATGAGGGCGAAACGCTGGCAACCAAGAATGAGCTAGCTGGAAAATTTATAATGTCCAATAACGGACCATTTATATTGGTATTATAAATTTGCTCATTCAGGACAAATATTTCAGATTCCCTATGGGAATCAACATCTATATCATAACGCTATGTTGTTATTTTTCTCCTTAGATTTACCGGCAGTAGCGGCGATTGGGAATTAGAAGTGGGCGGGGAGCAACAGAATGTACCCGGGTTTGTGAGAGAGTATATACATCCCAACTGAAACACTGAATAAATGCTACAAAATGAAACTAATAGACAGGAAATAGACGGCCAGACTGAGGAATCCGCGCGGCAAACGGGTGAAACATACCTCAGTGTTAGAGGCGGGTCAATGGAAGGGGCTAAGGGGGGCTTCAGCCGCCCCTCTCCCCCTTACTCTAGTCACATTTAAAAGTTAAAAGTTTGATTATACTTTCAAGATTTTCAGTCTCGGGATTTATCTTATCCAGGGCCTCTCAGGGTGCATGCACCAGTGCATTGCGCGGTGTACGGTGCAAAAGACGACTTCGCTTGGTTGACCAAAGTGCGGACCCCCACTCCTCGATTTGGAGCAATAGCGCTGTCACTCTCTTTCCTCACGCCTGTCTCACTCGCTCCGCCCGTCTCCCTCTTCCTCACTTGCTCCGTAACGCTCCAAATCCGAGACGAGTTGAGCCGAGTAGCCCAGAGACGAAGCGTTGGTCCGAGCCGAACCGAGTGGGACTGATGCACTGTGCACAGTAACTCTGCGCCTCAGTTTGCACGCGTGAGATTTTGGGCGTTTGAGAGGCCTTGATATTATCAGTGAAAACGTCTGCTTCGAAAAGAATGTCTGCTCTTCAAAGAGTAGTATTATTAGTGAACCTGATATCAGCGAGTCAAAAAGAGGGCAAGTAAAAAGCATTTTGTCCTACTCATTGGGTTTGGGTAGAAAGACATGATAGCTTCGTTGTGTTTCAGGAACGAATATTACATGTAAGGCTTCTTGAACAAATACAAGAAGATCCAGAAAGAGAGACGTTAAATAAAGCTGTTGCCTTAGGCGCGGCTTTGGTTTGGGAACAGCTGCGTTGTCTCACGTTGGCACCGTAATAGGAAGGTTGAATATAATGAGTTCTATGTAATGAAGACTTCTTTCCCAATAATAGACTATTGTTAACAAATATTTGCTACCCTGCACGTCACGACAGTCTCTACAGAGAGAAATTTCTCGACCTTGCGTAAGCTAAAAACCTAAAAGTACAGTGGGAGAGAACCAGCTTAAAGGCCTTTCATTAGCAAACATCCATACGGAAGGGGCAATAAATGGTCAAAGTCAAAACGACGAAGGCTGGATATTTCTAACTGGTCAAATGTTGAGTGATGTGAACTGCTAATACGTAACTGTACATAGTAAAGTTGATGTGCTTTAAACATTATTTAATGGAATTTTATGATGAAATAAATGTCAGTAAATTACCTTAACTGGCGCATATTATAGTGTAACAATTTCCTTAAAATAAACTTGGGAACTTTCATCACTACGGAAGTAAAATGTCCCAAACTACTCGTTTTTGCTTTGTGGTGAGGTATTTTTTTTTAAAGTTAGCCCATCCCTTTAGGGATGCGAGCCAATACGTCCTTGTCCGATCGCCAGTCATACAATAAAGTTGCACACCCAGGGTATGTGACGGTACATCACATTATGTGTACGATAGTTTACAATACATGCCTGGTATCCGTTCTGTAGCTGAAATCACACCCAGGAAACCGCTTGCGCGTCAATACGTCCTTGCTCGTCTGATGCGGCGTAACATAGGAAGCAAAACCCAGCTGAGTGATTATGTTCCTAAGGTATGAAAGACGTGGTCTTCATCTCGACTTCTTCCCTAGGACCTTTCCTTCAAAGACATTCTGGAGAAAGGTGTCATGTCGTAGGACCTGGCCAAGAAATTTAGCTTTCCTCGGCTCTATTGAATAAATTAAGGTCCGTTTCTCATTAAAGTCATTCAAGATTTGGATATTAGTTTTTTTTCTGTCCAACTCTTCCCCCCGTCAGTCTTCTCCAGAATCACATTTCTGCAGCTTCTAGTATTGATTCTGCTTGCTTTCCCAACGTCCAGGTCTCTCAACCGTAAGTTAGCACACTCCAAACAAAGGTTTTAGCCAAATTTCTTCCTGGTTTCAATTCCTGTGTGCTTATTTAACAGTAGTTTTTTCCTGCTATGAAACACTTATTTTGCCATAGCAATTCTTCTTTTGACTTCTGTCAGGCACTGGTAATAACACTACCTAGATAACAAAATTCTTTAGCCTAATTTAATGTTTGTTTTCAATTCAGCCTTCTTCTTTTGAAGGACCATCATTTTTGTTTTCTTTGTGTTTATTTTTAGCCTGAACTTCTCTAACGTGTTATTTTAGTGTACCGAGCATCCTAGTCATTTTGTGCTCTGAATCGGCCATCAATGCAGTATCATATGCAAAGCGAATACTATGAATTTGTTTACCATTTAATTTATCCCTTCGGTTTTTCTTTTACTGTTCTAATAGCGAATTCTGTGAAGATATTAAACAGATAAGGTGATAAGGGACAGCCTTGCCGCACTCCTCTTCTTATTCTTGCTTCTCTTGTCGTTACTTTGATGTTTATTTCTGTGCTTTGGGATCTATCTGTTCTTATTGATATCTCAAAAAGTAAGTGTCCGATTTTGAAAATTCTTACATATTTGAACTTTTACGCAGTTGTACTTTTAAGCCAGCTGTATGAATTTGTGCCGTTCCATTTAAAAATATGGAGTTAGTATCAATATATCGGTTATTAATCACCACATGAGAATAAGTAGCACATTATATTACAAGCCCTTGGGCATCATTTACGAATGTGAAAACAGAATACCGATATCTTTAGTGGTTTTAGACGTTATTTCCGTGTAACATTTTAGGTGAATAACCCTGCACATACCCATGCTGTACTTGTTCACAGAACATGCAAAGTATCCACTATTTGCTGTGACAATATACAAATCGGCTAACCGTGACGAACGACATTTTATGCATATTTCCGCTAATGATTTTGTTAATTAAAGAAAATAAAGGAAAGGATTACCTGATAAGACAACAGTGCGTGTACAAATGGCTTTATTTAAAAATTCCTATAATACCTAGTTTCGGCCCCCTCGACTCCCCTAATCGTCGTTACCGCATTTACGGTATTTTCTCACTTGCGTCGCGAAACAAAATACACTGTCATATGTTTGGAAGTGCTCAGTGTCTCTGCTAGACTGTGACTCATTTGCTTTGATTTTTTATTTCCTTTCAGACACTCTTCTTTCTTTCATCCGTTAAGGTTATGAAATACTAGCATTTCCTCGGCTCCACATGTGTTGACGTTAGACTTAATTAGACTGGGACTTCGTTAGTAACAATAGTGAAGAATTCAGTAACTTACTGCTGATCGTGTATGTATGTACGTAGGTCGAGTCATAAGTCATGGCGACTATTTTTTTCTCGCGAATAGAAGACAACACGGAAAATCTAAGATATGCATATGGAAATGTACGGTGTGTACTTGCGTATGATGCCACTAGATGGTGTATGTACACAACAGTGTGGGTCTAAGCATGCCTGCAAGTTCAGTGTGTGAGTGAGAAAGTCACAAAATAGAAGACAAGCAGGAGCAACGATCGTGTATTAAAATAGCAGTTGTCCGCGGCAGAAATGCACGCCAATGCCATGCAGAGCTGCGGGAAGCATTAGAACAGTGGCGAGGTGGGTGCAGACGTTCAAACGGGGTAGAGTATCAACTACAGATTTGTCTCGCCCAGGCCCTCCATTGTCCATGGACAAAGATGTACGCACAGTGGAAACCTTGGGTGATTATTTCGAAGGTCTGTAACCAGTGGAGACCTGTCCTTTGTACGTAGTCTTCTGTATTTGCTGTCTATACCATAATAAAACAATGTTTACCAATGGCCTGTTTTCTGTCACTTTCCTACGAGAATATCCTGAAGTCACAATTTGTCTTCAGGCACCATGCGTAAGTACATGCCCTATGTATCCAAATGCACATCTTAGATTTTCCGTGTTGTCTCATATTCGCGAGAAAAAAAAATAGTTGCCATGACTTATGACTCGACCCTCGTACGTTCTACGACCTTATTCCCGTTTCCTGATACGGGGTCGGAGAAAAGGTGAGATGAAATTATATGGCATGTTTTACGGCTGGATGCCCTTCCTGATGCTATCCACAGTTCACGAGCTAATGAATGAATGAATGAATGAATGAATGAATGAATGAATGAATGAAATTGAGTGTCCGGTTCCACGGCTAAATGGTTAGCGTGCTCACCTTCACTACAGAGAGGTCCCGGCTTCGATTCCCGGCCGGGTCGGTCATTTTAACCTTAATTAGTTCGGGAGCTGGATGTGTGCGTGCCGTCTTCAGTATTAGAATTCATATATAGGAAGGGGCCCCATCCTGACAGCGCGCAGGTTGCCTATAAGGCGTCAACTCGAAAGACCTGCACCAGGCCTCTCCGGAGGACACACGCAATTATTATTATTATTATTAATTTGGTTAAGGAGGTGGAAGGAATCAGCTGTGACCTATGAATAGGAGATACCCAGGCATGTTCTTGGACGTAAAAATGGGGAACCACGGAAAACCATTATCAAGACAGCATATGGTGGGTTTCGAACCCATTCCTCTCCCGAATGCAGAGCTTGGCTCCATAGCCGCCATTCCGCTCGGCAACTTAGTGATCATCATCACGTACAAATTCACACTTAACTTACACATTTCAAATACCTTAACACTACCACTTAAAATACATTGGGCGGCACGACCTACTAGTAGCTTAACATTGTAAATACTACATCACATTTAAATTCATACACAACTTAAGTACAGTAAAACTGCCCAATAGCGGACACCTTCGGGGACGAAAAATGTGTCTTTTTTTTTTTAGAAGTGTCCGTTGTTAAGAAATTCAATTTTTTGATAGCCCCAAAAAATGTGCCTTGTTAAAAATATTTTTGGATCTGAATCGACTTTTTATCACAACACCCTACATCTGCTTGCATGCCTTTCTGTTACGTTTTCAAATCAGGAATGGGTGAGCCAGCTGACAGCCAGTTACTGTAGTTTGCACTATTAAATGTTCATAACGTGCAAAAACAGGGAAGTTTCCCCATAACACCAGGACTTCTACGTCAGGACAAATATGTACAGTACAGTAAATAATGTCTGTTACCGTATTTTTCCGTGGTAGTTAGAGGTGAAAGAAGGTGCGGGGGGTGAACAGGTCTCACGCTGCGAAATTAAAGTTAATTTAAAATTTAACAAGGTTATATTTTCTTTGTAAAATCAAGAATAACAAGAATGGCAGGTACAAAGTAGCAAGGCAACAAAAACACAATTACAGTATTTACAAGATTTGGGCTTCGAGCCCCGGGCTCACAATTCTTGAGCAATTAGCCCAACTTTACCCAAAAACAAGATTCAACAGAGGGGCAGAAAACCCCAATCATGCCCAGGAGCACTTGCTCCAAACTACACAGAAAAGCCTCCTCGAGGCATACATACTCAATTTTCAAGAAGGAGCCACTCGCTCTCAACTTTAAGCCTATCAAAGGCCACACCAAACTCTACCTTCAAGTTGTCCTCTAAGGACATAGACACGGGGGTAAAATACCCAACCTACTGAGGTCTATTAAGTGAGAAAAAGGTTAATTACATGACCTCCAAAATAGCAATTTGAGAGGAGGCGATCTGCACTCCTAATACATTTTGTTTTAAAACCTAATCTGGCTCTAGGCCACAAATGCAAGGGCTAATCCCATACTAAAGAGGTGACTTTCGAAAGAAACAATTTACATTACGTTAAAGAAGAATTGGTTGTGAAAAACCTCAAAACAATATGAGTGGGAGCTCGAGAGGGTTAAGCACTCTCTATCCCAATATGTAGCTTAAAAGAGAATAGATACTAAGATTCTTTACATTTAGGGAAAAGTTACATGGTGGAAAAGCTTCGGACCCGCCCCGAGAGTTAAACTGCTGAGCTAGCAAGAAAAGAAGTTATTATACGGCCATTACCTGGTTGTTGAACTGCTGCCCGAAGAAAGAGGCGCTTCCCGCCCCCTGCTAGGTACTTAACACACTGAAAGATGGTACAGAAGTGGCGCCGAGACCCTAAAATCAGCAGTTTATATACTCTCGCGGAAAGTTCGAGGGGTTTCAGGAAAGAAAACACCCGCCCACAATCATTTATTGGTTAGGATTAAGCAGCATATCCAATTTGAAGAAGAAACACCTTATTGGTCATAAATTAATTAAAGAAATTCGGGATTGGCTAAATTCAAAACAAGGGGAAAGAAAGGGGTATACAGCCAACTTAAACAATACCAGAAATAAATTTAACAAGAAACAAACTTTTGAAATAAAAATTTCTCCAAAAAACAGTTCTTTCACCTTGCACTAGGGTGCACTATTGTAGTTCTTCAGTAGTGTCCTCTAGAAGAGAAAGTTCACACTTCTTACTACAAGCAAAACAAAAATCGTCGAAAACGACCCAGTTCAGAAACTTCAAAATTTCCAAGTAGTGACATCTTCTGGGTAACTTGAAAATTAATACATTAGATAAAGTTCGGACTTCCTCCAGCAGAGGATTTTCAACTGGCGCAAAGTTTGAATTAGCGGCGTGGAGGTGTACCGCCCGGTACAATGTCATTAAGAAAACAATAGGCTAACTTAAAGAACTGTTCATTTTTGGTCTGCTTGACACTAGCAATGCTAATTACTTTCTCCATGTGCATTTCAAGGTCATTTGAAATTCGTAATCAGCCTGCGTCAACGCTTGTTACTGAACAGAAGATTCAAAGTGACACTTCAAGGTAAAGAAAATAGCTGGAGGAACAAGAAAAATTGTCTCCCATAGAGCAGAATCTTTGCACCAATTCTCTTCCATATTTACACTAATGATCAACCTATTGGACTGAACATCAGGCATTTTCTATGTGATGACGATCATGCTTTTGGAACTCAGTCCAAATCATTTTAGGTAGTAGAATCTAGGCTAGCAGAGCTGCATGAATGAAATCTCCCTTTATTACAGAGACAAATACCTTATGTCGAATCGTAGGAAAACACAGGTTACACTTTTCCATTTACGTAAGCGTGCTGCTAATCACAAATTTTACATCAGTTGGGAAGGAAGGCAGCTTGAATTCAACACTGTTGTCAAATACCTTGGAGTAAAGCTGTCATTATGAAGACCAAAACCAGGAATAATCCACTACGCTTGTTAATAGGGTCAAGCTGGGGAGCACATCCAACAACTGTACGAACTACTTTATCTGCAATGGAGTATGCTTGCCCTGTGTTGTTCAACTCTGCCCATGCCAAGAAAGTGCTAAGTAACATCACTAATTTCAGATGACCCCCAGCCGTAAGACCTATTTATATAAGAAACGAAAGGGAATTGATGTACTGGATTGAACTGGGAAGTGCAAATTTTGAATTAAAATATGTATTACGTGAAAGGTATTAACGAAATCTATAGTCAGTAAGGCTTTGAAATGTTTTCCTTGACATTCAATGTTCTAAACAAATGTACACATCTTCAAAATCATCAGTTCAAAATTATTTTCCCTCACTGGGGTGGCAGATACGATTGGCTGGGGCTCAAGATGCTCGGCCACCTTAATTTTGAGATGCTCGCAATAAGTCTTATGACATGGCGCTCGACATGGATGATTTTGGACTTTTTGCCGCTCTATTCTCCCGATTGCGTTCTCGATAATTTTAAATCTATTTACTAACCACATGCCGCAACCTTTTTCGGAATATTTTTTTCACACTTCTTCAAACCATAATGTTATGAAATGTTCACTATTCAATTTGTTTTTGGCCGTATCCGTGTAGAGGACCCTGAGATGAATGAAAGGACAGCTCACACGATGTGCTACGGAGTTGGAATCCGGAGCTACACAAATTGTTAGTCGCGCGGCACAAGAACTTCACCCGATAACGTCAGACTCCTGTTGCTAGAATCATTAACATGAGACATTGAATATTGTCATTGTACGTGTTGGCCAGAAGTTATTAAATAACTTTCATGTGTTTGCGACGCTCTCCGGACTAAGTACGGTTCTAATTCTAAGTCAAAGATCTCTAAGACAAAATTCGTTCAATAACCAATTTTTCAAGCAAGATGCCGAGAGTGAGATATTCAAAATAAAACATCCAAAACAAAATAAGCTACAACATACTAAAACGATCCGTGCCGTGCTGCCTCAAACCAACAAACATCGAAAGCTATACCACACTTGTGGCATATCTCAATCTTCAATTCGACGGCAAGTAGCAGCTGAAACTGTGAAACTCAAGAAATAAACAACTGTCCTCCTCTCCATGACCATGAAGTAGTTAAACAGCATCTCAGATCACGGAGGAGTTTCATTCATAACGCTAGGCCAGCACCAGCCCACACCAAGCGTACTCAGGAATCAATACTGCAGCAACAGTCCACACTATCGGACTGGAATTGACCAACAGAAGGAACTCCAGCACTTACTTCGCAATCTTGTCCTATCTGGAAGATCCGCAATAGGATAAGAACTGGAATGCTTAGAACCAAGGCTACACTAAAAAAATGGGGTTATACACAGAATGCCGACTGTCTGTGGTGAAATTCAAGATCTTGAGTATCTATTTCACTGTCCAAACTGCCCTGTGAAAAACCAACTTGAAGACTTTATTACAGTCGGTGATAAAGATAATGTGGCTGCTTTCAACATTTGAGGATATTTCGATACCATCATCACCACCTTCATTCAGGAATTAGAGCTCTTACTCCTTCAGCAGCTTGTTTTACATTCGAGGAGTAACCAATAAAAACGTGTAATGTCCATTAATGCAAATTTTTCAGGGGAAGCGAAAAACTGATAGCTCGTAAAGTATTCAACAAAATGTAATGGAGTTTTTACAGTTAGTTTCTTATTGGGACAATTAATTTTATGACATCTTGCAAGAGGTCAATAATTTATCGGGGATGTTAGAAAGTTAATTGACATTTTGTTCTATTTTATCGGACATAATATGCTTTGATGAGTTTACTGTATTTTTGTCATCATTAGTTCACATGAATTTTAATCCCTGAAAATTATAATTTACGAAATTAGACTTTCAGTCACTTAAAATTTACAGTATCTACTTAGAACAACAAAAAATGTATATCTGCCTGAAGGAGTTCAACAAAGACTAAAATTACTTTGAAAAACTGGTTCAATCCGACCATTTGTTGTCTAGAATAGGCTGCATTTATTATATGTTATGCATTTTATGAAAGGAAAAAGCAAAAGTCAAAACAAAGTCGCCTCCGTACAGGCCATGAAGGCCCTTGGAGGGGTGGAAGGTAAAGGTGATGGGGTAGAGTGGTTAGCTCTACGCCCGGCCGCCTTTGCCCCCAGGAATTAACCTGGTACTCATTTTTGGTGTAGGCTGAGTGAACCTCAGGGCCATATGCACCTCCGGAAATGGAAATCTGGTTTCTTAAATTTTCCGACTTCCTGACGGGGATTCGAACCCACGTCCTTCCGGGCGAACCGAGCACGCCTTTACCGCCTCAGCCAGGCAGCCCCTACTGATGGTAGTACTTATAATAATAATAATAATAATAATAATAATAATAATAATAATAATAATAATTAATCATATACAGTCGTATCAGCACACTAAATTTTATTTCATTTCACATGAGTGTGTTCTCACAATAAGTTTAAAACTTATTTTAACAGTTAAAATGGAGTCCTGTTGAGTTTAACTGTAAAATAAAAAAAACACAAGTGTAAAAGTATGCACACAGTACATATAAAACTTAATAATGATGGTGTAAAAAAATATATGTGGCATACCGTACGAAGGGCTGGATTATCCTCGTATTCAGACTGTTGATCTATATTATACAAACGTTCAGCTTTAAGAACGGGCCACGCTGGAAGCACACGATAATACTTCACCTCAAGGTTGTGAATATGTTGCTTGCGACTGTTTCATTTAAAATTTTATCCGTATTTTTTTTAAAATTTTATCTACGCCAGGAATATCCCAATGTTTTCGCGGGTATAGCCAAAATCATAGGTAAAAAATGGAGGGAAAAAAGAAAATATGAGAGAAGAAAGGAAATCTCTGAACGTCGTCAATTTGTAACATTTACGAATTTTGAAAATCAAGTTTTTAAAGTCGGTAATATATTTAAGAAATTTCAACTCCAAACAGCATTTAGAACCAGAAATAAAATATCAGAACACATATTTAATGCACATAGTATCATCAAAAAAGATGTCGAAACAAATTCAGGAGTATATAGTCTCACTTGCCACGAATGCAAAATTTTTTACTTAGGAAGGACTGGCCGAGTCTTAAATCAAAGATATCAAGAACATTTCAAGGCAATAAAGTACAACAAATATTCAGCTCTTACTGAACTCATTTATAACAACCGTATTTTTTTAGGGATCGAAAAGGATATAAAATTAATTATTAAAGGTAATTATGGATTTGAACTAAATATCCGCGAAAACATTGAGATATTCCTGGCGCACATACCGCAACTGATAAGTTTAAATGAAACAGTCGCAAGCAACTTATAGTTCACAACCTTGAGGTGAAGTAATATAATGTGCTTCCAGCGTGGCCCGTACTTAAAGCTGAACGTCTGTATAATACTAGGTCAGCAGCCTGAACACGGGGATAAGCCAGCCCTTCCTATGGTATGTCATATATATATTTACAACTTCATTATTAAGTTTGCTACTTTTTTTTTTTTTTTTTTTTTTTTTTTTTTTTTTTTTTTTTGCTAATTACTTTACGTCGCACCGACACAGATAGGTCATATGGCGACGATGGGACAGGAAAGGAAGCGGCTGTGGCCTTAATTAAGGTACAGCCCCAGCGTTTGCCTGGTGTGAAAATGGGAAACCACGGAAAACCATTTTCAGGACTGCCGATAGTGGGGTTCGAACCCACTATCTCCCGAATACAGGATACTAGCCGCACTTAAGCGACTGCAGCTATCGAGCTCGGCATTATTAAGTTTTGTATGTTCTGTGTGGATACTTTTACACTTGAATTTTTCTCATTTTACAGCTGATCTCAACAGGGCTCCATTTTAACTGTTAAAAACTTATTTTAACTCATTGTGACAACACACTCGTGTGAAATCAAATGTTTTT
Source organism: Anabrus simplex (assembly GCF_040414725.1). Taxonomy (NCBI): domain Eukaryota; kingdom Metazoa; phylum Arthropoda; class Insecta; order Orthoptera; family Tettigoniidae; genus Anabrus; species Anabrus simplex. The sequence continues at coordinate 97,461,128 of NC_090277.1, read as the reverse complement.
AAATAGTTTTAACACTGATGATGGACCTTAGAGTCCGAAAACCGGTTTTGAAGTAAAATTTAGTGTGCTGATACGACTGTACATGCTTAATTATAACAATAAGTCATGAACACTGTCCGCTGTTCAGAAGTGTCCGTTAAGTGAGGTTTCGCTGTATTTCCGATGTCGTAACACTACGACTTGCAGTACATTGAGTGGTACAGTGACGATATTAATGGTGATACCGTGCGTCAGAAGTAGGCTGTGCACTGACACCGGGTTTCACCCTCTCCCTACGGGGGAGTAGATCTAATTGGTCGCAGCGCATGCAGATGCAATGACATCTCCCCTTGTAACCTAACCTAGCAGAATTAGGGCAGAAACTACATGGTTTTCGATTTACATAAGCACGCGCGCCGACTGGTATGGCATGACACGGAGAGCATGTTTGGGCTATATAATTTGCCATCCGTGTGTTGCTAGGCGACAAGCCAGATAAGTTCTTCTTCTTCTTCTTCTTCTTCTTCCTCTTCTTCTTCTTCTCCTTCTTCTTCTTCTTGCCTCATGACTGAGGCGTCGTGACTATCATAATATTCAGCCCTCTAGCCGATGAACCATATTCCGCCATTCTTCCCTATCTAAAGCTTTCATTGTCGTTGCTCTGAGAGAACACTGTAGGGGGCCGTTCACCATGTCAATCCATCGCGTTGGTATTCGTCCTCGTTGTCTGGTTCCCTCCACCAGATAAGTTAACTGACAATAAATATGTGCTCAGTGAAAACAACAGAACAGTGGAAATTAAGGCATTTACCAGAACATAGAAAATGTTAATAATAATGTTATTGGCTTTACGTCCCACGAACTACTCTTTTACGGTTTTACGAGTCCCCGAGGTGCCGGAATTTAGTCCCGCAGGAGTTCTTTTACGTGCCAGTAAATCTATGGACGCGAGGGTGACGTATTTGAGCACCTTCAAATGCCACCGGACTGAGCCAGGATCGAACCTGCCAAGTTGCGGTCAGAAGGCCAGCGCCTCAACCGTCTGAGCCACTCAGTCCGGCATAGAAAATGTAACGGAAACAATAAGAAAGAAAAAGAGATTGCTCATTTAGTTCTTTTTCCGGGTTGAACCGTGTTGTTGTTTCCTGTACATTCCGTACAACTTGCCGACGTTTCGAATACATTGCAGTATTTTATGTCAAGGCGATTGAAATACCTAGAAGAAGGATATAAAATCAGAAATTCTCGGATGCCTATCATACATAAAGACATACAGACCTCAACATAAACACGCAGGACGAATCCCTAATTACATAACAGCACGGGCAAGCGCCACTACCTGGCTGTGACGCATACGATCCAGAATTCTCACGAGACAGCCAGGGGCTTACGTCAGCCAGAAAGGCTAGGATATATAAGGCCAAGGTCAGGAAGCACCCTCGTAGTGTGATTGCTGCCTGGGAGACTGGTTACCTCGGATCGAGTAGGGGTATTTCAGTCGCCTCGATAAAGAATATTGCAATGTATTCGAAACGTCGGCAAACTGTACGTATTGTACAGAAAACAACAACGCGGTTCAACCCGGAAAAAGAACTAAATAATTCTACACTGTGGAAGCTTCACTTCTAAGAAAAGAGATTGCTATTTCTTGAACATATGTATAGAATGGACGATAACAAATTAACCAGAGATATTCAGGTACATTTGGGAGAAGATGTCTTAACAGCTGGATACAAGAGGTCAAGAAGGATTTAGAAAGAAATCAAATTAGAGAAGAGAAATTGTTAAAAATAAATGTTTAAGAATGGAAGGAACCTTAGGAAGAATGAAAAGCAAACCAGGCCCAAAGTGGTATGTGGAAAGAACGGAAGAAATAACTGCTCACCTCCTCGGAACAATTCTGGTATTAATTTGTGCATCAACAGACAGACTAGCCAATACAGTATACAACAAACATCTATTAAAATAACCTTCATAGTGACTTAATGCAGAGCTTCCGTGGCTCAGGCGGCAGAGCGCCGCTGTCTCACAGCTGGGTTCCGTGGTTCAATCCCGGTCACTCCATGTGAGATTTGTGCTGGACAAAGCGGGGGCGGAATAGTTTTTCTCCGGGTACTCCGATTTTCCCCGTCATCTTTCATTCCAGCAACAAACTCCAATATCATTTCATTTCACCTGTCGGTCATTAATCATTGCCCCAGAGGAATGCGACAGGCTTCGGCAGCCGACAGAATTCCTATCCTCACCGCTTCATTCATGTCATTCCTGACCCGGTCAGATGACCGGAAGCAGGCTGTGGATTATTATATGTTTTAACTGGCGCGACCTAGTGTTTACAATGCATTATGTCTTCTGGTATAGGCTGGAGCAATTTTGTTGCTTTCACTGACCTGTCTCTGTCTTATCCTTGGCTTTGGCAATGTGAAAGTGACTGAGGTATGAGTGATGCTAGTAATGAATGTCATTCCTTATGCAGCTAGTGTGAAAATGATGCTCATAAGGTCGGTTGATGCATGCATTTCAGTGGGCATGACAGACTGATATGTAATAGCAACTTCTGGCTCTGTGAGGAAAGTAACGGGAAACTACCTCATGCCTCATTTCCCTAGTACGCCTCTTCAGTGATGCCTAGGTCATCTATGACAGCTGATGGTAGAGGTGTTGAGGATCCAACCAGCCTTCGGGCTGAGGACTGAACATACATAATACAAAAATTACTTTTAAAACAATTCTAATGTCGAATGTGGATTCAGTAGAGTATTTCGTATACAAAATTACATACCAGAAGTAATATCTGGGTACTCAAATTTAACAGCTGATGTACTTTGTACCTGATTTTCTCAAAATCAAAGTTTTTAAAACTTAAAGCTCTATATTTTCTAAACTACCTATTTAGAATGTTGAAAACAAACAAAATCGACTTCCTACTTCTACTTATTATTTCTCTTCTGTAGAATTTTACTAATACAGTCGAATCTCGAACCTCCATAACTCGAATTTTCAGTATCTCAAAGTAACTTAAATTTCCCGGCCGTTTGCCCCTTTCTTCACGTGTATTTATTTCTCTATTACTCGAAATTCGGTTACATGAATTTTTCAATTTCTCGAAACAATATTTCCTCCCTTGAAGCAAAAAATGCTCTGAAACTCGAATTTTGTGAAACATCTTAACCAGCGTTGCCAACTTATATATATATATATATTGCTAGTTGTTTTACGTCGCACCGACACGGATAGGTCTTATGGGGACGATGGGACAGGGAAGAGCTAGGAGTTGGAAGGAAGCGGCCGTGGCCTTAATTAAGGTACAGCCCCAACATTTGCCTGGTGTGAAGATGGGAAACCACGGAAAACCATCTTTAGGGCTGCCGACAGTGGGGTTCGAACCTACTATCTCCCGAATACTGGATACTGGCAGCACTTAAGCGACTGCAGCTATCGAGCTCGGTACTTATATTTTCAAGATCCGCTAAACGCTACTAAAAATCCGCCAAGAAATCCGATCTCAAATAACGACCAATAAAAATGAGCAATAATAATAATGAAATGGCGTATAGCTTTTAGTGCCGGGAGTGTCCGAGGACATGTTCGGCTCGCCAGGTGCAGGTCTTTTGATTTGACTCCCTTAGGTGACCTGCGCGGCGTGATGAGGATAAAATGATGCTGAAGACGACACATACAGCCAGCCCCCGTGCCAGCGAAATTAACCAACGATGGTTAAAATTCCCGACCCTGCCGGGAATCGAACCCGGGACCCCTGTGACCAAAGGCCAGCACGCTAACCGTTTAGCCATGGAGCCGGACATAATAATAATAATAATAATAATAATAATAATAATAATAATAATAATAATAATAATAATAATAATAATAATAATAATAATAATAAAGTACTCACCTGATCTGTGAGTTTCGCTGGGATTAACCCCCTGCCTGCGAGGCGCCGAGCTAAAACTTGTTGGCGTTTTACTGCCGGGTACAAACTAGGCTTTTTTTGCTAGTTGCTTTACGTCGCACCGACACAGATAGGTCTTATGGCGACGATGGGAGAGGGAAGGGCTAGGAGTGGGAAGGAAGCGGCCGTGGCCTTAATTAAGGTACAGCCCCAGCATTTGCCTGGTGTGAAAATGGGAACCACGGAAAACCATTTTCAGGGCTGCCGACAGTGGGGTTCGAACCTACTATCTTCCGAATACTGGACACTGGCCGCAATTAAGCGACTGCAGCTATCGAGCTCGGTGGTACAAACTAGGTGAATCCCCTACCTCAAGAGCTACGCACAGAACAAGCCAGTTCTTTAACGGTCTTCTTTGATAGCGTAAATATAAATGGTACTCTCTCACTGTTTCATTATCTGTCGTCATTCGTCAACTAAGAGATAAGTACCCATTCCCCACGCATTACAAATTTATGATACCATGATTTCATACCATCAAATCCATATAACATGTTTTCCTCATGTGACTGCTAGCTCCTGACAAGAAATACGGAATAGCTCGGAGACAGACTGGAGTAAAAATTTTAAAAAACGTAAAATGGATGAAACACTAAATTCCGCTATAATAAATCTAGAATTCCGCCAAAAAAATCCGCTGTCCGCTAAATGATATATTTCTCCGCCGACAGTCTCCTAATTCCGCCAAATTTAGCGGAAAATCCGCTAAGTTGGCAACACTGATCTTAACTGTGCAATAAGACATTTGTGGTTTGTGAGGAACGGTTAACAAGTAAAGAAAGGTTTACAGTGATGCTGGGAGCTAATACGAAAGGAATCGAAAAATTAAAAACTTTTAGTAATCGGAAAATTGGCGAAGCCTCGCTGTTTCTCGGGTGTGAATTAATTACCGGTCACGTACGAAGTAACAAACTGTATGTACTTTATTCTGTCTTCTAAAAACTTACTATAACAAGTGTTATAATTAAAGTGATACCGTAAAATTGTTTGTATATTTTAAGTACTTTAAAACTAACGTATTCAGTATACGCCCGCAGATACATATGATTCAATTATGTGCTATACATGCTCGAAATTTCGATAATTCGAAATAAAATTTAGCTCCCGAGGTGATTCGGGATATCAAGATTCCACTTTAACTCATTTTGGTCCTAGTGAAAGCTAAGGTCTCTATTCCCATGGATTGTCACATGTAAACATTTTTAAAATAGAATTCAAAGTATGTATGGTGGGTTTCTTTTTTTCAATAGCACTAGAGCGGTGATGCCAGCGTATCATATATACAGTAATTTGAACGTGTCACACAATATTATGAGTAAACCGCAATACTAACACCTATGTATTATACATCAAAGGAAAGGTCTGCATCTCAGAATTACAAAAAAGATGTTACTTATTTCATTCATTAAGTCCTTTATTTGTGTAAAATAGTCATTTATTTGAGTAATACAATGCTTAGGTCATTGCAGTTAACTGTATTCGCCAATAGATAGTGGGCGAAGCTTTATCTGACCCTCTAATAATTAAGAGGGAATTCCTCAAGGCAGTATTATTGGACCTGTATGTTTTCTTATATACGTAAATGATATGAGTAAAGGAGTGGAATCAGAGATAAGGATTTTAATAATAATAATGTTATTTGTTTTACGTCCCACTAACTACTCTTTTACGGTTTTCGGAGACGCCGAGGTGCCGGAATTTAGTCCCACAGGAGTTCTTTTACGTGCCAGTAAATCTACCGACACGAGGCTGACGTATTTGAGCACCTTCAAATACCATAGGACTGAGCCAGGATCGAACCTGCCAAGTTAAGGTTAGAAGGCCAGCGCCTTAAACGTCTGAGCCACTCAGCCCGGCGATAAGGATTTTTTGCGGATGATGTTATTCTGTAGAGAGTAATAAATGAGTTACAATATTGTGAGCAACTGAAAAATGACCTCGATAATATTGTGAGATGGACAGTAGGCAATGGTATGATGATAAACGGGGTTAAAAGTCAGGTTGTGAGTTTAGTTACTGCATTGATGGGGTGAAAGTTCCTTTTGGGGATCACTGTAAGTATCTAGGTGTCAATATAAGGAAAGATCTTCATTGGGGTAATCACATAAATGGGATTGTAAATAAAGGGTAAAGATCTCTGCACATGCTTATGAGGGTGTTTAGGGATTGTAGTAAGGATGTAAAGGAGATAGCATATAAGTCTCTGGTAAGACTCCAACTAGAGCATGGTTCCAGTGTATGGAACCTTCACCAGGATTATTTGATTCAAGAACTAGAAAAAATCCAAAGAAAAGCAGTTCTATTTGTTCTGGGTGATTTCCGACAAAAGAGTAGCGTTACAAAAATGTTGCAAAGTTTGGGCTGGGGAGACTTGGGAGAAAGGAGACGAGCTGCTCGACTAAGTGGTATGTTCCGAGCTGTCAGTGGAATGACATCAGTAGACGTATAAGTTTGAGTGGTGTCTTTAAAAGTAGGAAAGATCGCAATATGAAGATAAAGTTGGAATTCAAGAGTTAGGGATTGTAATAACTTACCAAGGGAGGTCTTCAATAAATTTCCAATTTCTTTGCAATCAATTAAGAAAAGGCTAGGAAAACACAGATAGCGAATCTGCCACCTGGGTGACTGCCTTAAATGCAGATCAGTAGTGATTGATTGATTTGACTGATTGATTTTCCACTACCTCAAATAATCGACCAACTTAAAGGTATGGTGCTACGCGATAATAATTTCATGAACCATGTAAGACAGTGTAATAGTACAATGTCCCTCTGCTAACCGTAGCCACATTCCAGGATTGGGTCCTTACTGTTTTAAGATTCAGGGAATAATTCATAGGTACATTTCAGAGTCACTGTCTACTGAAAATTGCCGAGCATTATATGGCCAGCCTTATGTGATAGATTCAAGTCTTGCGAACAGAATTCGTTGTGAAAACTCTATAAATTGCCAAGGTTTAAAGATCCAGTTTGTGCTGAGTGGCTCAGATGGTTGAGGCGCTGGGCTTCTCACCCCAACTTGGCTCAGTCCGGTGGTATTTGAAGGTGCTCAAATACGTCAGCCTCATGGCGGTAGATTTACTGGCACTTAAAAGAACTCCTGCGGGACTAAATTCCGGCACCTCGGCATCTCCATAAATTCTTAAAAGTAGTTAGTGGAACATTATCATTATCATCATTATTATTATTATTATTATTATTATTATTATTATTATTATTATTATTCGCATCGTTATGCACAACTGAGGAGCGCGCTTGAACTTATTTAGCTGGTGACTGTGCCTTCTTCTCTTCCTAAAATCTCTTCTTCCTTTCACTGAAATTCTCCTTACGTTCTTCTCTCCAGGATTTATTAGTTCTAGCTTTTGGCTTCGCGAAACAATGATTATTAATCAGTGTTCTGAAAGCAGATCGGTTCTTCACAGTTTTCTGGTTGATGTTGATTTCCTGAAGATTTGATTCTATTTCATTTAGCCAGTTGGTTCTTGACTTTCAGTGTGAGGGCAGGATTTAGAATTCTTTTGATCAGTCTATCATTGTTCATTCTAAGAATGTGACCTTAGAATTTCAACCACCTTATCCTGATAATTGTCTGAGATTTTTTCAGTATGGCAATAAATTTCACGAGATTTCCTTTTCATCCATACTCCCTCTGTGCAGACTGGGCCAAAATATTTCCGTAAAATGTTTCTTTCTTCCTTTTCTATATCTTTTATGAGTGGCCTACCGCCAATGATTAAGGTTTCCGATGCATATAATGCTTCCGGTTTTATTACTGTATTATAAAGGCCACAGCACTAGCTGCAAATAGAGGATTGTGACGAACGTTTAGTAAATTCACAGAGGCTTGCAGACTGAACGCCGAAAGGCATAACGGTGTGTAATGAATTCAAAGCCCGGATTTTCGTGCCGTAACAGGTTAGATTGCAAATTAAATTTGATTAGGAAGTGTCGGCCACCCGCTCTTCCATAATGTACCAAGAGTAACATAAATTATAGGAGTTCTGATGGGCCACACCCCTAATATTGATGCAAACCCCATAGCATAATCGTTGTGAAGGTAGACTATACTTGCTGCTCTCTTCAGAAACTTTGCATTCTAACCTATTAATGCATAAAAATGCGGGCTCTAAGAATGATATTGTATGTATGTATGTATCTTATGCCTTCGTTTTGTTTTCCGATATAATTATATTTTGTTATGTGTTCCGAGTGATTCGAAATGATTAGTAATTCTCTCCTTATTTGCTTCACGATTTAATACAGAAGCTTGAATGATGATGATGATGATGATTATTATTATTATATTATGATTATTTATTATTATTATTATTATTATTATTATTATGTTCAACTCGTTGACTGAACGGTCAGCGTGCAGGCCTTCGGCCCAGAGGGTCCCGGGTTCGATTCCCGGCCGGGTCGGTGATTTTAACCTTAAATGGTTAATTCCTACGTCACGGGGGCTGGGTGCATGTGTTGTCTTCATGCGTCAAATAGAAAGACCTGCACCTAGCGAGCCGAACCCGTCCTGGGATATCCCGGCACTAAAAGCCATACGACATTTTATTATTATTATTATTATTATTATTATTATTATTATTATTATTATTATTATTATTATTCCGTATGGTCACAACGGAAGTGTAAGTCCTAAGACAAATAAATGGTCTGTCGTATTAAGTATATTTTCTGTTACTTTTCTCACGCTTCCTGTATCATCAGTTTCATGTATAGTCTTTGTTCGCAGCTATTGCTGCAAAAGGCCACTAGTTTGCTTTTAAATGTCCTAAACATTCATGTTTGCTGACTAGCTCTGCTTATAAAAAGAAACTAGCTGCTCACCTGATTAGATAGTAAAATGTCGTTAATTTCACTTTTTGGAAAGGAACGAGTTTTTGGATTATCTCTGCAGATGGTGCTAGTGGGCAACTGCTGGTGTACTAATTCCAAACGTTACACTCCCGTAAGTCCGTGGTGTGAACCACTGACAAATTGTGATATTTCAGCACTTTTAATACAAGAAGTAAATAAGTAACATTACCAATCAAAAAATGTTAGGTAAGCCCGGTTGATTCAGTTATGAAGTTGATAAGTCCAATAAAGCAGGCGATCAACCTTATACTTAAAATAGTGAGTTAGAGCGCTCGAAACTGCACGTTAGCTATCCTCAGCGACCACTTTCTCATCCAGGTTGTCGCTTACTAGCATAACCTCCTAGATAATTGAATCGGTTGTTTGTGAAAAGAACACATGTCCACTATTAGTTTTGAGAAAAGTTGAAAGATCTGCTTACAGCTTCTAATGTTTGGAATTTGTGTCTTGTTTTTATACCAATTATTTATCAGATCTTTTGTAATAATTCTGATCATTCTATGAAAATAATTTTTCAAAAAAGAGCGATAAGGGGACTGAAAGTTAGTGGACCTGTGTGATTTCTCAAGTAAATAAACTCTTGATAGCAAAAAGACATAACAAAATGAGGTTCCAACATTGTCCGTCTTAACCTACAACAGTTACTCAGTGACATCATTCCTGTAAACAATAATGCCAAGAGAACGTCTTGTCATGCCTGTTATTCATGTTCCTCAGATGTTTCCTGCCTATTAACAGTGGGCCATGAGAAAATTTATAAAGTCCCAGTAAAACCCTTATAACGAGGCGAATATGTATGCTTCCTGTCTGAAGGATGGGAACACATTATAATGTTGACATATATGCATTAAACCTATTTTGTCCGAAAATGGAGATGCGTGATTTCTCAAATAACCGATTCAGTTACAAAGAATTTTACACTCTGTTGTTTAAATCTTCTGTATCAGGAATCTCCACATGTTGCCAAGCATTGTTTCGATCTTGGACGTGTAGGACCTGAAAAAGACATCTGCAAGGGAAGAGAAAGCAAACAGTGCATCAAAGGCTATCCTGAATAGAAATACGATCAACTTACCTCGATTAAAGACACAAAGATAAATGGCATCGAAAAACCGATACAATTTGTTTCTCAGGAATACTAATAATCCTCTGTGGCGCAGGCGGCAGCGCGCCGGCCTCTTACTGCTGGGTTCAGTGATTAAAATCCCCGTCACCGAGCTCGATAGCTGCAGTCGCTTAAGTGCGGCTAGTATCCAGTATTCGGGAGATAGTAGGTTCGAACCCCACTGTCGGCAGCCCTGAAAATGGTTTTCCGTGGTTTCCCATTTTCACACCAGGCAAATGCTGGGGCTGTACCTTAATTAAGGCCACGGCCGCTTCCTTACCACTCCTAGCCCTTCCCTGTCCCAATGTCGCCATAAGACCTATCTGTGTCGGTGCGACGTAAAGCAACTAGCAAAAAAAAAAAAAAAATCCTCGTCACTCCATGTGAGATTTGTGCTGGACAAAGCGGAGGCGGGACAAGTGTTTTTCTCCGGGTACTCCAGTTTTCCCCTGTCATCTTTCATTCCAGCAACACCATCCATTATCATTTCATCTGTCAGCCATTAATCATTGCTCCAGAGGACTGCGACAGACTTCGGCGGCCGGCATAAATCCTATCCTCGCCGATAGATGGGGGCTTCATTTATTCCATTTCTGGCCCTGCTGAAACTGCAAAGAGGCTGTGGATTTTCATTTTCAATAAATATCTTAATCCCAAAAAAAAAGTAAGTCCATTTTTTTTTAAAATAGCCTTAACCTTGTAAATGGTTAAGTTCCTGTTTATTGTGTTGCCTATCTTCTAACTGTCTTATCCTTTTCCTGATGTAAAAATGATAATTTTATCGCAAAGATAAAAATGTTGGGTGAGTAAAACTTGTTTACTGCCTTTTTTAATTACAGCTGATCTCTGTCAAAGACAATGTTTAAAGTAAATAAATAAGATAAGAAAAAAATTGCAAGAGTAAAAGGATTTAAGTACTTAGGTGAATGGATCCTCCGCCTCTGTTGTGTAGTGATTAGCGCGATTAGCTGCCATCCCCGGAGGCCCGGGTTCGATTCCCGACTCTACCACGAAATTTGAAAAGTGTTACGAGGGCTGGAACGGCGTCCACTCAGCCTCGGGAGGTCAACTGAGTAGAGGTGGGTTCGATTCCCACCTCAGCCATCCTGGAAGTGGTTTTCCGTGGTTTCCCACTTCTCCTCCAGGCAAATGCCGGGATGGTACCTAACTTAAGGCCACGGCCGTTTCCTTTCCCTCTTCCTTGCCTATCCCTTCCAATCTTCCCATCCCTCCCCAAGGCCCCTGTTCAGCATAGCAGGTAAGGCCGCCTGGGCGAGGTTCTGGTCCTTTTCCCCAGTTGTATCCTGGAGCTTCAGACTCTGGGTCGGGGGATACAACCAGGGAGGATGACCAGTACCTCGCCCAGGCGGCCTCACCTGCTATGCTGAACAGGGGCCTTGTGGGGGGGGATGGGAAGATTGGAAGGGATAGACAAGGAAGAGGGGAAGGAAGCGACCGTGGCCTTAAGTTAGGTACCATATCGGCATTTGCCTGGATGAGAAGTGGAAAACCACTTCCAGGATGGCTGAGGTAGGAATCGAACCCACCTCTACTCACTTGAACTCACGAGTCTGAGTGGACCCCGTTCCAGCCCTCGCACCACTTTTCAAATTTCGTGGCAGAGCCAGGAATCGAACCCTGGGGTGTTAGCTAATCACACTGACCACTACACAAGAGGCGGACAGCAACAGACTTACTTATCGAATACACAAATTTCTGAAAATCAATAGTACGAGATCAGAATGGTATAAGCAAGTAGAGAAAGACCTCGCTGAATGAGGATCACCAGATCTGCAGGATAGAAATGTTATCAGGAAAATTGTTCACACAAGGGGATTTGAGAAGACGAGAAGAAACCAACGCGACGTACTTGGTCGAAGGAAGAGAAATTACAGCAATCGATGAAAATTAAGAACTATGGAACAATCAATAAATGTTGATTCCGTGTGGTACTAAGTGACATATTCTCGCAGAAGAAGAAGAAGAAGAAGAAGAAGAAAAGAAATACACAATAGGATTCAAGTGCACCATAATGCAACCGGCAATCAAACCAGTACCATCTGGCTGGATAATGGAAGCACGTGGCACACACAACCTGCCCTAAGAGCGCTAATGCCAGCTGAGGTCTGTCGACCTTGCCCTCCGTGTAATTGGACTGCACCACTATCGATCTATTGTGAAGGACATGCTACAGGCGCCACTAACCCGTAGCTAGAACCAACGTGTATATACGACCACCTTAATGCATGATCGACTATAAGACGGGGAAACTGTTTCATTCAAATACTGAACTGACTGGCATAGACTATCTATCCTCAAACTTTTGTAGTCTTATTCTCACAGGTATTTTGTGCTCGTATCCGTGGCTTAGCCCGCTAGTGCGTTGGTATTGAGAATTGAAGTTTCCGAGTTCAAGTCCAGCCTTTGTCAGCACTTTCTTTTTTTACTGATACAACCCTTATTTTCTTTTTTCAAGAATTTATTTGTTGTGATCTCTTTTGTTTTAAAGCTATTTGCAGTACTTTAAAGCATTATTCGTCCTTGTCGCTTGAAAGTGTCCGAAGTTTTATTCGTTAGAATTTAAATGCAGCGCGACCATTTAACGCTACGTTCATTCCCACTGCGGTGAGTCTAATGCAGCAACGCAGGACCTCTTCGCTCTGTTGCACTCTGCTCCACCATCAAGCTGAACTTTCTGTATCTTTCTTCCTTTCTTTCTTTATCTGTTTATCCTCCAGGGTTGTTCCTTCCCTCGGACTCAGCGAGGGATCCCACCTCTACCACCTCAAGGGTAGTGTCCTGAAGCGTGAGACTTTGGGTCGTGGATACAACTGGGGAGGAGGACCAATACCTCGCCCAGGTGGCCTCCCCTGCTATATTGAACAGGGGCCTTGTGTGGGGGATGGGAAGATTGGAAGGGATAGACAAGGAAAAGGGAAGGAAGCGGCGATGGCCTTACTGTAAGTTACGTACCATCTCGGCCGCATTTTCCTGGAGGAGAAGTGGGAAATCATGGAAAACCACTTCGAGGAAGGCTGAGGTGGGAATCGAACCCGTCTCTACTCAGTTGGCCGGCTGAGGCTGAGTGATCCCCGTTCCAGCTCTCATACCACTTTTCAAATTTCGTGGCAGAGCCGCGAACCACAAACCACAAAGGCGTACTTTCTGTATCCTAAACTCGAAAAAGTCAAGTAAAATAAGGGTTGTATCAGTAAAAGAAAGAGAAGTGGTGACGAAGGTTAAACTCTAACTCGAAACCTTCAGTTCCCAACGTCAATACACTGAACGACTACGCCACGGACACAATATTTGCGGGAATAAGTCTACAAAGTTTGAGGATAGATTTTAAACGTTAAATTTTGAATAAAATAAGGCCCATTGGAAAAAACGCTCAAACAAAGCTATAATATTGTTTTGCTGAAGGACAAATTCTCAAAATTTGAAAACTTTCTCAGAGAATTACACATGGCGAATTCACCCTGTCTTTCTGACCCCAGTCAGTATTTCAAGGTGCTGAAATACGCCAGCCTCATGTCTGCAGATTTACAAATACGTAAAAAAGCTCATTTGGGACCAAATTCTGGCTCTTGGGCGATTCCGAAAACCATACAAGTAGTTAGTAGGACATAAAACCAATGACATATTTTTTAGCATGGATATGATTTTTGGGCTAGAGTCTATTTGGAGTTACTGTACAATTTCCTCCCACTATTGTAACCATGGCAACCAGTATTTGTACCGAGTGAGTTGGGCGTGCGGTTAGGGGCGCGCAGCTGTGAGCTTGCATTCGGGAGATGGTGGGTCCGAACCCCACTGAAGATGGCTTTCCGTGGTTTCCCATTTTCACACCAGGCAAATTCTGAAGATGTACCTTAATTAAGGCCACGGCCGCTTCCTTTCCATCCCACTCTTCCTATCGCATCATCACTATAAGACCTATCTCTGTCGGAGTGATGTAAAGCAAATTATTTTTTAAATACAGTGTCCGTCTATGCACACTCGGTCAGTGGTGTCATCTTCTCACTGTGCGTTTTCTTCCTGTAACTAAAAACTTGTGAAAATGTCTTATCTGTTGAACCCGCTTTACTCCCCAGTCCAGAATTAAGATCCTTGAACTGGCCGGAAAATGCTATTTTCTTTACGTCGCACCGACACAGATAGGTCTTATAGCGACGATGGGATAGGGAAGGCCTAGGAGTGGTGGTGGTGGTGGTGATTATTGTTTTAAGAGGAAGTACAACTAGGCAACCATCCTCTATATAACACTAATCAGAGGGAAAAGTGGAAGGGATCCGACACTTCGAAAAATGAAGATATCGGTCAAAGAAAGGCAAGGGCCACGAAAGGCGTGAAAATGAAAGACTCCCTACCCTCGCAAACCTAATAGCGTCGGGGTCGGAAAAGAACAAGAGTTGACCAAGGGAGGTCGGATAGGATAGATGAAAGGGAGGAGCCTGGCACAAGTAAGTGGAAGCAATGCCAGGACTCAGCTGAGGGCCGTGGCCTTAATTAAGATACAGCCTCAGCATTTGCCTGGCGTGGGCCGGAAAATGAACGCGGGACCTTGGAATAAGTACAGGCACGCTACCTCCACCTCACAGGGCTGGATTGCAGTAATAATAATAATAATAATAATAATAATAATAATAATAATAATAATAATAATTACATACAGACAAAAGATCAACAGCCATAAATTTGCACCCAAGAATCCATCTGAGAAAAGCTTGAAACTCAAAAACTCATGGACACAAGAAAGACGACAAGCCCATAGTGAAAGGATGAGGAAGTTTTGGGAAAATAAGAAGAACAAAAAGATGAAGAATACCAGTGCTATTTAATGGTTCCACGTGCTCCTTAAGGGGCTAAACGAATGTATATATATAATAATAATAATAATAATAATAATAATAATAATATCCAGAAGATCTCTGATATCGTGTGGAGAAGGAGATTTGCACTTCATGGCCACTTGCTAAGAATGAAACCAACACCATTATCGAACCAGATCTTTACCTATAATAATAATAATAATAATAATAATAATAATATCAGAGATCTTCTGGGAACCCGTGGTGGTTTATACTGTGATGTGTTGCATGGAAACGAAGATTTGTATGAAGACGGACACAGGCACTCAGCCCCACTCGAGATACAGGAATTCACCAGACGTGATTAAAATCTCCTTCCTGGCCGGGAATCGAACCCGGAGTCCTCTGAACCGAAGGTAACTACACTGATCATTCAGCCAAAGCCAGATGTATGGAAATAGGGTGACCAACCTTCCCGCATTTTAAGGCATTTTGTGAATGTCACGCACAGGACGTCAGTTGGCCCGCAATCGTTTCGTTTTCTATCTGAACAAATTTTCGTGTTACTATTTCCAGTCGTTCAAGCGGGTCAGCGATGGAATGAATGAAGCGGCGAGGATAGGAATTGTGCCGGCTGCCGAAGCCTGTCGCACTCCTCTGGGGCAATGATTAATGAATGGCAGATGAAATTAAATGATATTGGAGAGTGTTGCTGGAATGAAAGATGACAGGGAAAACCAGAGTAGCCGGAGAAAAACCTGTCCAGCCTCCGCTTAGTCCAGCACAAATTTCACATGGAGTGACCGGGATTTGAACCACAGAACTCAGCGGTGAGAGGCCGGCGAGCTGCCGTCTGAGTCACGGAGGCTCTCATGTCATTGTCATCGGCACGAATTTTCACAGTAACAAACTGTCATGCCATCTAGCTTCAACTAAACATAGCGTAACCGTTGCCAACAGTATGAGGTCTGAAAGTGCAAAGAAACAGGTTATAGCATCTTCCGAGAAGTGTTCCGACTTCCGATTTACCGTTAGTCCGTGGCCATTCTGTAGCACGAAGTGCATCAACATAGACTTTAAGTCGGGTTTTTATTATTATTATTATTATTATTATTATTATTATTATTATTATTATTATTATTATTATTTATTTGTGATTTTTGAAATGGTAGTGACGTCAGGTAGTGATGACCGTACTTCTACTTTGTCACAAAAAGGAAAGCCATCATTTGAACCCGAGAAGGTAAAAGGGGGCGTTTTGCAAACTTTACAAGAAGACTTTCAGTATACCTTATGGATAAAAAGTCTTCAGCATGGGCCCCCGCAGGATCTTTTCCAGGGAGGGGGGGGGGGCACATTAACAATTTTCTTGACTATAAAACCAAATAACGTCAGCAACATTAAATTGTTTACAGAAATTTGCAGTTATAACAGATGCTAGATGATAGTAAGTACAGTTTATGAAATCATCTGGTATGATATTAAACAATTGAACATCAACATTTTTAGAATTCCAGGCAAGTGCCCCCCCCCCCCTTGTGGGCGCCCATGGTCTCCAGTCCACAGACTGTGAAAGAAATTGTACAATAAAGATGAGTGAGATGTATTTTTCTATGTTATTACTTCAGTAGTCTAAGATTACACTAGATCAGAGATTGGCAACACAATACCACAATACTTTTGAAAATGTTACAATAATTGTCGTTTTAAAATTACAGCTTTTTTTCCTTTCTTTCTTTCTTTCTTCCTTCCTTCCTCAGTTGATCACCCTATATGGAAAACAGTCTGGGATAAAAGTTTCAGCGACTGCTGTCTAGAAACACAAAGTAGTCTGACAGTGAAAACTGACACAGATGTTTCTTTCCACGGCAAGAGTTCAATAAACTGACCGTTTATGTAAGATCAGGTACTTAAGAATTCAGTTCGTCGAACCTTAACAAGTTTAAATTACTCTATCCCAAGAATCAATTCATCCAAGTTGAACACAATACGTCTGGCGATCAAGTGTAGGTCTTATGGCGATGATGGGAGAGGAAAGGGCTGGGAGTGAGAAGGAAGTGGCCGTGGCCTTACTTAAGGTACAGCCTCATCATTTGCCTGGTATGAAATGGGAAACTACGGAAAACCATCCTTAGGGTTGCCGGCAGTGGGGGTTCGAACCCACTGTCTCCCGAATACTGGATACTGGGGGCTGCAGCTACCGAGCTCGGTGAAGTATAATCATAAGAGCGTGGCCTGAGTTCAATTCTCGTACTTAAAAAACTGGTTTTGGGGACTGGAATTGAATGCATTCAGCTTTAACGCAGTTAGGAAGTGCATTAAACATGGTTCCCTGTAAGTAGGGGTAATATAACGACGGTATCCCCTGCCTGACGTAGGAGGTTACTAAAAGGGGAGGAGGGGCTCTCAATATGGGTTCCCCTATCCAAGTCTGGTATCGCTTTCGCTTGAGTCAGGCTACTCACTTTCGTCTTTCTTATCCGACCTCCGTTGGTCAAGTCTTGTTCTCTTCCGACCCTGGCGGTTTAATATTTGCGAGGTCTAGGAAGCATTTTTTTTAAATTTTCATGCCCTTTGTGGCCCTTGCCTTTCTTCTACCGATTCAGTTTTCGAAGTATTGGAACCCTTCCCATCTTCCTTGTCTCCTTCAGATTATTGTCTATAGAGAGTGCTTCCCCAAATGTACTTCCCCTGAAAACAATTACCGATAGAGCTGGCCGTGCGGTTAGGGTCGCGCAGCTGTGAGCTTGCATTCTGGAGATAGTGGGTTCTGATGCAAGTGTAGTGGACTAGTATAACTTGGTAACAATTCTCTAACCCATTGGTAAATAATGGATATATCTAGGTCGAGTTATTATTATCATCATCATCATCATCATCATTATGACTTGTGAGGTGTGGCTATGAAGTTGTTTGCATCAATTAGTATTAATATCATTTACATTGTTATGTACGGATTTTGTTTGGTATAAATTGTGACTGTATTATTTGTGAGGTTATGTCATGAAACATCTGCTATATGTATGTTAATATGAGATTATTTAATGTAAGAACACGTAATTAATAGTATATAATTTATTATTACCTGTATATATGATGTATAAATCCAATGCAGTATTGTGCAATACACGGTAATAGCCCAGAACAACGCATCTTTGGCTCTAGAGAGTTATAGAAAGTTCCTTTCATTGTAAATAGGTTATTGGAGACTCTCGAAATCACGAGAAAATATGTTGTGTCATATTCTTCTAGAAACCTGGCCAGGCAATGCATACAAAGAGGCAGTCTTCAGGTTTGAGTGGAGTTGGTTAATAAGAGTTGTGAGTGCAAGTCTGTAATCGAGTATGTGAATTTATGTTGTGATTGGTAATACGTTGACATACTATTTTGACAGTCTTCTTCTTATTATTCGTAACAGTGTTTTGTTCAAGAGCGTAGTAGTCAAGTGTTCAAGATGGCAGTTTATTAGTGCGTGTCTGTATGATATGTATCTACAATTTGTAAATAGAACAGCATTTCCTGTGTGCGTCTTTGCTGTTACATTTCTAACTCCCACTGTTGGCAACCCTGAGGATGGTTTTCCGTGGTTTCCCGTTTTCACTCGAAGCTAATGCTAGGACTGTACCTTAATCAAGGCCATGGCCGCTTTCTTCCTACTCCTAACTCTTTCGTATCCCATCGTCGTCATAAGACCTGTCTGTGTCGGTGCGAAGTAAAGCAAAACTGGTTTTGGGAACTGGACCTTAATGCAGTTAGGAAGTGCTTTAACCTTTTCCATCCCATACATCACTTAACTCGCGTTTTAAGCAATGCGCTCTTCTCCACTTCCGAGTTCAGCCAGATGCTGTCGTTTTGTTGCTCATCACATGCTCTGTTCATCGATGGACGATTTATAAATCGCCTTATCGTATTTTGACGATCGTTATGTGCCTTGTGCTTTTCTTCCAAGCTGTCTTCTGAGATGGGTGCGCAGAAGTGTAAAGGCCCCCATACACGATCAAGCACTTTGCGCAACAAAGGGTTTTGCATAAACATTTTGATGGTGTATGGCATGGATTGACTTGTTGCACAACTGTTTGAAACAGAGACCGAAATAATCTACGCAGCACTCTCTGCTTGACAAGCGGTTTGAACGTCTATAGCAGTGTTTGAAGACAGTTGGCCGAGTGAAGACCTTACCTGTATCTACCTGAGTCCGGTTTAGTGTGGTGCTAACAAAAAAATAATAATAAACGTTAATAAAGAATTCAGGCGAGAGTTCATCTCAGTTTACCGCGAGTTGCCTGAACTGTGGAAAGTGAAGAGTGAGGTGTATAAAAATAGGAATATGGACGATGCGGCATGTGAGAAACTGGTGGAGAAGATGAAGGAGATTGATCCCAAAGCAGATAGGGCCCTAGTGCGTACCAAAATTAATACCCTTCGTATTTCGTACCGTAGAGAACTTAAGAAACCTGCAAAAAATCCGGTGCAGGAAGTGAAGATGTGTATGTACTCAATTTATGCTATTTTACCGATATAGATTTTCTGAAGGATCAGAAGACTCAAATGCAAATCCACTCGAAGATAGTTTTTGTAATCTACTGCAGATCTTATTTTTAGCTCTGCTACTAGACGGTCATGCCTAAAGTTACTCCTCTTCTTCAACCATTCCTTTATCCATATTCTCTGCTTTGTTTTTCGTTTTGTTGTTTTCTTTTCCGTCAAACAAACAATAACTATCGCGGGGCAAGCAGTTTCTGTGTCGGACATCCTCTCCCGAGAATTTCAAAAATGAACTGAGGTTTGCACAAACCACTGCAACGTGTGTGAACCAAAGTTTGCGCAAACAGGATGTTGCACAAACCATTTGTTGCGCAGATTGTTTGATCGTGTATGGGGGCCCTAAAGTAGGCATGAAGAAGATTATATTTTAGAAATTTTAGGGAATGATGATGAGTCTGAAGTATAGTGAAGATAAGTTGCAGTGGAACAAGATGTAGACATTTATCACACTCTTGTCGAGTTCTGGTAAAAGAGCCAAGAAAAATCTATTGCCAATGATGTCGTTTCAGGACTGTTTAGTAGTGGCACGATTTCTTTGGGTGATTGCCGACGAAAGAGTGGTGTTAAGGAAATGTTGCAAACTTTAGCCTGGGAAGATTTCGGAGTAAGGAGATAGCTTGGAACATGCCGCTTAGTCGAAAAGCTATCTGCGAAGAAATGACGTTGATTGACATTAGCAGAAGAGTAATTTAAAAGTAGGAAAGATCATACTATGAAGTTGAAATGCAAGTGGACAAATTAGAACGAATAGTTTATAGGACGAAGGGTTAGTAATTGGAATAATTTATGAAAGGAGATTTTATTTTATTTTTACTACTTGTTTTACGTCGCACCGACGTAGGTCTTATGGCGACGATGGAATAGGAAAGGGCTAGGAGTGGGAAGGAAGCGACCATGTTGTTATTAAGGTGAAAATGGAAAACCTCGGAAAACCGTCTTCATGGCTGCCGACAGTGGCGTTGGAACCCACTATCTCCCGGATGCAAGCTCACAGCTGCGCCCCTAACCGCACGGCCAACTCGCTTCGTCAGGGAGATGTTCAATAATTTGTAACTTCCTTGAAATCATTTAAAAATAGGTAAACAACTGATTGGGAAAGTACTATCTGTGTGACAGCCTTCAATGCAAGTGGATTGATTGATTGATTGATTGATTGATTGATTGATTGATTGATTGATTGATTGATTGATTGATTGATTGATTGATTGATTGATTGATTGATTGATTGATTGATTGATTCATTGATTGATTGATTGATTGATTGATTGATTGATTGATTGATTGATTGATTGATTCATTGATTGATTGATTGACGACCACCTGATAATGTATAGATCCTACCCAGTACTTCAGGAAGAAAATGATTTGATTGTGAAACAAACAGTGATAGCTACAGTGATGTTAGTGTCGACAGTCAATGTGAGAGAAGTGAAACAGGTTATCTTCTGGTGGATTTTTGGGTATTTTATGTATGGACGCACATTATGCTGCAAGGGGCTTCTGATTCTCATCTCGGTATATTATTTAGTATCCGTAACTTTATAGTATTTCTATAGAAGTTGTAATTTTCCAAAGGTTTTGGTGTACTTTTCTTGGAAAGTATCCGAGGTAGTGACTTGAAATTAACGTGGATTATAAATCAAAGCATATGTTTCAATGTAAATAAAACAGTTGATCAAATTATTAACTATATATACATAAAATCTCTATTATGTCCGTCATTCACGAGAATGTTTCAACAGCTGAAATTCTTACCAGATATAGATTTTTATGTCTTTTTTTACAAGAAAAATAGAATGAAACTCTAACGACCATGAATTGTGTACTTTTTAAAGAAAAATGCATTTCTATCAGCAAAGTTATTGTCAGATATTCGCCATGATGACGTAGGTACATGACTATATCTTTCGACATGGGTTCCAACTTCGTACATCATGACTTCTGTTGCCTTCCACAGACATATTGGGAAAAACAGGAACGCTTGAGAGACTTAAACTGGAACCAATTATGGGTAACAAGAACAGTGCAGCGATGACCATCACATACTTGAACTGTTCAGTGAAATGTACTATCTTTCACTGAAATGAAAGCATTTTTTTTTTCATTCTGGTGTTTATCTCTATCGATAAGCATGAGACAGATCAGCTCACACGGTGACCATGGTCATTAACGCGTCTCGTCTATATCGTCTGAAACCGTACGGTTCGATTTCTCTTCGTCGAAAATATTTTTACTGTCATAATATTGGCTGACAGGGTACGGGAGGTGTTGTTATACAATTTCTAATCACCAGAATATGTGTCAAAACCCTGGATTAAATTCTGAACCTCTCCGTATTGCTCATATGGACATATGACGCTGTTGATGGTGATTCGTTTCGGACTGTTGTAGGTAGCTTTCTCAAGAGTACGCAGGTCCATAGACATCAAAGTACAAATCCGAGCTCTACAACTGCAGCTGCACTCAATATGGTCTGTAAGGACATACTACAATACCTGTCCATTGTACTGCACTGATGGGGGATAAAGTGATCTGTCATGGAGGTGGTATTTTACCCCCATGTCAGAGAAGAAACCCCCCCTCATCGATAATAATTTTGAAAATCTAATTTTGTTGTTGAATTCAGTGAATGGAGAGAGTTTAGGGGGAGGGAACTTTCGTAACAAACGGGCTTTTGCAGCAATTAATGTTGATATTTAATTAGTAAGAATATATTTTACGGAGCATTGGGACTGAATTTTAGGCATATTTTGTCGAATATTGCAATTTCGACATATTACTGTACCCCTGATCATTGCGGATGAATTAGCGGTATGATTTTTCATGCTCCGCCATGTTTTAAAAGCGCAGCGAGACATTTAAACTTCCCGTTTTGTTCGTTCCACACAGAATACGCATTTTTCATCGGATAATTATGAAACATTGATTTGAAATGCCCTCTATAGTGCTGACTCTGCATTGTGCTACTATCTAGCGTCGGATGCAGGCACTATTTTACGTAAAACACGGCCAACTGGATCCCTCGCCGCGCTAAGAAGCTAGCTAGAGTGATGCATCTCGTCGACCGTAAAATACACAAGTACTTAAATGTTTGAGAATAAGTAAATAAATGTCTTAGAAAAAAATTTGCATTTAGATTCTATTTTTGTATTTCGTGAGTCATTCTAGTTGCCTATAAAATATCAGTAAATGAACTAACTCTATTTCCGTAATATGTTTATGACTACAAATTACTTCTGTTTACAAACAAGTATTCGAGAGAGAGTTTATTGTAATTTAATGTGGCTGAGAAGTTTTCTTGCAATTTGTATTGCTTTCTATGATTACTTAGTGATTACAAAATGCAGTCAGTCTCTTCCCACTGGCACAAGCCGAAATGCAAATACAAAAAAGAAAAGAAGTAAAGGTGGCAATTTTTTTTAAAAATGCATGATTTTAAAAACATGCCATTTCTCAGTTTCACATTTTCACACCTATAAAATGTACTACGTGCTACAGATCTGATGCTTTTATCTTGTAAATTGACATGCGTGTTCCTTAGTATTTTATCCACAAACATATGTATTACTTTTAGGATTGTAGTTTTGGTTTGCCTGTAAAAAAATTCAAACCTTCAAATTTCAAGAATTTTATTAAAAAATAAACTTGAATGGGAGAAAATTATACCTTCACAGTAAATAATATAATTTAAAAAACAATGCCCTATTTCATTTATATCAGAATAAGGTACTAGATAATAACTATAGAAGAAATTGTGTTGTCTGGATCAGATTGGCCCGCTTGACATTTAGAATATTTGAATAATTTGCACATATTATTGGAAAATAGTTAATATCTACGTTAATATCTAAGAAATGCTGTTGAAATTTGGTATAGATACTTATACTACCACATAAACTTACTTTGAGCCAACAAAATATTGAGTTGGTATCTTGATATTTGCAGGAATTACAAATTTCAGTCCCAATGTCCCTTAAAATTTGGAATATGCCGAAAAATGGAAAGGTAACTATTTAAAACAGGCCGTAAGTTAGCTAAGGTCCGCGGTGTTTCAAGCGAGTGTTCGAATTCTTGGTCCTTATGACCCGTTTTAAGAGTTGGTTGAGTGGCTAAGGAGGATCCTAGATTTGTTCATCTTTACTGTTTTTGTTGTTTTTTTTTCATCTGAGATCTTCTGTAATTAGTTCGGTTCGCATCTTTTTATAATATTTCAGGTTTTTCGATTGGCTTTACGTCGCACGGACACAGATAGGTCTTATGGTGACGAAAGGACAGGAAACGGCTAGAAGTGGGGAAGAAGTGGCCGTGACTTTAATTAAGGTACAGCCCCAGCATTTGCCTGGCGTAAAAATGGGAAACCACGGAAAACCATCTTCAGGGCTGCCGACAATAGGGTTTGAACCAACTATCTCCCGAATGCAGGCTTACAGCTATGCGCCCCTTACCGCGCGGCCAACTCGCCCGGTAGAATTTCGTTTCAAGACTGCATGGAGTTTGTTAGAAACCCACAAATAATAATAATTTCACGTTGCTATTTCTAGTCGAGTGCAGTCCTTGTAAGGCAGACCCTCCGATGAGGGTAGGCGGCATCTGCCATGTGTAGGTAACTGAGTGTTATTGTGGTGGAGAATAGTGTTATATGTGGTGTGTGAGTTGCAGGGATATTAGGGACAGCACAAACACCCAGTTCCCGAGCCATAGGAATTAACCAATGAGGGTTAAAATCCCCTACCCTTCTGGGGATCGAAACCGGGACCCTCTGGATCAAAGGTTAGCACGCTAACCATTTAGCCATGGAGCCGGATAACCCATAAATGAGAGGCACCTAGCCATCCCAGATTTGGAGAAAGTATTAGTGCTGTTTTATGCAGTTAAGGTATTCGGACTTACTGTATTTCACAGACAGAAGGTTAGAAATCCACAATTTTCAAGGAATTTTAGAGCGAAATTTAGTAATTGAAATACTTTCTATATGAGATGAAATTTTCCAATTGTTTTACTATACTCTGAAAATTAAACGAGCTGAGACAATTTTTAATTCTTTTAATAATTGTGTTTTGAATACTCAGGTATCTATTGAGGCGAGTGAAAATATAAGTCGAGATAGATATTTGTGATAACAAGGTTATAGGTCTGTAATTTTGTGGGAATAATCTGTCTTTCCCTGGTTTTGGAATGACTGTCATTTTACCAGTTTTCCAAATATCAGAGAAGTATCTCAATCTTAAACCAGCCGAAAAAATTATCAAAAATACAACTTCCCTGTATGACAGTGATTTAATTTCCTTGTTCAATACCCTGTCATCACCTGGAGACTCCTTCTCATTAAGGTTCTTATTAACCTGCGAACCTCGGCAAGCTTGATGTTAGGAATGCCACTGTCTGGGGTCCATTATCTATTGAAAGTTGAGGCTTCTCTGCGTACCTCACGGGTCCTTCCGCCGTGTTTGTCATTATCAGAATAATCGTGAGTTACGCATTGACTTTTCACTTGAGTCTGCGAAAGCCTCAACTGTAACATTAAGGAGGTTTTCGGTTCGAATCAGACTACAAGTAACCCGCCAGAGAGCGTGATCTAATTCGTATTTCAATCACTCTTTTACCTAGCATAATAGCCCTGATTTTCATTTTCCATAATACCCTATGAAAAGCCTTAGATAGGTACAATATAGCGATATCCCGGCCAAAACTCTCAAGTCTTTCAACTCTGTATTATTGCCTGTGTTCCGCGTACCGAGGTCTGCTAGTGGCTAGTCTCTGAGTATGTACACTAGTGCTCTGCCACATCGAGCATTCATATTGGCTCTTGAGAGGCAGTGACGTCACAAGATACCGGCCTCTTACCTAGCCTGGCCATTGAGCGCGGTGAACAGGAGCTAACTGCACGAACAAAGGAGGTGTTACCTCGTATGAATCTGACAATCGGAAGTGGAGCGTTCATCTCGCCTCTTTAGAGGTGAGAAGATGAGAATAATGGCCCTAATTCCTCATCACGCTATATCGCTATATCCACAGTTAGAACCTCGTGTTACAGAGTTTCCAAGACAGTGCAGAAGTGTTAAGAACAGGATGTTGTTGTTTAATGATGAAAATATTTCTCAGCAGTCAAAACAGAAAAACTAAAAATCAATTTCCTCAGTTGTGTCGAACGTTGAAGGGCTGAAGGGTCCGGAAAGGTTTTGAAATTGTCTTGGGTAGCCCTTTCAAACTTTAAAAAATTTTCAAAAATAACTTCCGGCCTAAATGCAGTTACGGAAAAAACAGCCTAAAATAACTTGTTTCTTTACTAGTTCACTTTTTATTCAAATCCTAGCCAAATTAACTTATTTACATAATTATTTCTGTAATGTGTCCCTTGGTTCAATACCCTGAGGTGGTTTTTTTTTTTTTTTTTTTTTTTGAGTTTTTGAAAAATGTCCGCACCGAATGTAGTTATAAGGGCATAAGTGAAACTCTGCATTCAAGTTCTGTATATAGACCTTGTCTGCATTGACTCACGTTAGCGCTCGTAGTGGTAGTAAAAGGCAAAATGCTAATCTAATCGACCTGATAACGATAATTAAGAAAAGAATTATATTTTTTAAATAAAATAATAAATAATATATTCTTAATACTTTAGTATTCTTTTATTTATCTGACATTCTTAGCTCATATCCCAGGATGTTGTCAACATTGAGTTGCTTGGCTGAAGGGCTAGAACTGTGGATTTTGTTGTTTGGGTCATCAATCGCTTGATGCAGCGCTCCATGCCACCCTATCTTCTGCTAATTTTTTGTTCATTTCTACGTGACTACTACATCTACTCTATTCTGGTTGTCATATTCATACCTTTGTCTACCTCTTCCGTTCCTACCGCCTATATTTCTTCTTCTTCCGCTTCCCCCACACTTGTGGGTTCGCGGGTGCGAACTTTGTCGCACATGTAGACTCGGCTCTGTTTTACGGCCGAATGTCCTTCCTGGCGTGGTTGGTAGTGTGGTATGTTGTTTGAATATGAAGAGGAGAGTGTTGAGGCAAACACACAAACAACCAGTCCCCAAGCTAGAAAAATGAATCAGATGCGATTAAAATTCCCGACCCGACCGGGGAGCGAACCCGGGACCCTGTGAACCGAAGGCTTCAACGCTGACCATTCAGCCAAGGAGTCGGACTCTTACCACCTGTAAGTCTTACCATTTTCTCTCTTCTCAAATTTGGCCAAATCTTTTTTTTTCACTCATCAATTCGATTCAATGCATCTTCATTCCTGATTCCATATACCTTTAGTATTGCACTGTACCACATTTCAAAAGCTTATCTTTCTTTATACGCTAGTTATTGTCCATGTTTCACTTTCGTACAGTGGCATGACTCAAAAACATATTTCTAATTTGTACATCAATGTTTGACCCACCATGGCTCAAGCGCCTCTGACCGCTGGGTTCCGTGGTTCAAATCCCGGTTACTTCATGTGAGATTTGTGCTGGACAGGTTTTTCTGCGGGTATTCCTGTTTTCCCTGTCGTCTTTCATTCCAGCAACACTCTCCAATATAATTTCATTAATCATTGCCCCAGAGGAGTGCGACAGGGTTCAGCAGTCGGCACCATTCCTATCCTTGCCGCCAGATGGGGCTTCATTCACTCCATTCCTGACCCGGTCCAATGACTGGAAACAGGCTGAGGAGTTTCATTTCACTTTCATATCAATGTTTGAAGCGAGTACATTTTTTTTTTCTGAAGATAAGCTTCCCTTGCTTGCGCTACTTGGTATTTTATGCCCGGTTTACTTCTACCGTCGTTATTCTACTGCCCAAATAACAATATTCATCTACTACTTTTAAGGCTTCCATTTCCTAAAATTAAATAATACAGAATAAAGAAAGAAAAAATAACAAATACGAGAAAGAAAAAAGAACAAATACGATTAGCCGGTAGGCCAAGCGCCTCCTATCTCCTTATTCCCTCACATCAGTTTTAACACGTTTGAATCTCTTGCCCAGAGAGAAGGCGTTACCTTCTAGGTGGCCCGCCTCCCCTTTCAGGGGAGGAATGAAAACATGCTTTAAAAAAATAATATTTCCTGCATCATCTCGTTTCGTTAGACTGCATTCCATTACTTTTATATTTATTTTCTTGAGTTCCCTCCTGCAAGACTGTCTCCATACCATTCAGCACTTTCTCCAGATCTGCAGATGCAGGAATAATAATAACAACAAGAGTCTAGCTCCTGAGCGAACAATAGTTCCGTGCTTCGTCGCATAGCGTTGTAAGAAAATAATCGGATTACTTCGGAAAACTTCGGTCAGTTTGCCGCCACGTAGCGCAGCAGGAAGGTAAAGGTAATTCTTCGAGAGAGCGATTCGATAAAGGGTGGCCAGCTATGAGCTTGCATTCGGGAGTTCCAACCCCACTGTCGCCAGCCCTGAAGATGGTTTTCTATGGTATCCCATTTTCAAACCAGACAAATGCTGGCCACGGTCGCTTCTTTCCCATTCCTAGCCCTCCCCTATCCCATCGTCACCTTAAGACCCATCTGTGCCGGTGCGATGTAAAGTCAACTGTAAGAACACACACATACACAATGGGTATTTTCATTTCTAGTAGGACGTGAACTTTCCAGTCGTAACGGCCTGACTCATATGAGCTCTTCTTGAATTACGATGTGATACATTTGTTACGGGGATACCGTGGTGGACAGCGGTAAAAGAAGGTGCGGGCATGAATGGGTCTATATGAGGCAATCAGAAGATTAATTTAAAATTTTCAAATCAGAGCTATATGTCTTTTGTGCATGCTTTATTTTATTTTTTCAGATGCTAAATTTTAACAAACAAGTCGCTCAGCGACAGAACAAGATTTCAGGTACAGAACTAGCTCGTTAGCTTAGATACAAGTTGGGAGAACTCAGAAAAATCAACAAAATTGCCCATTAACAATATGATCTTAAAGCTCCCAATTTTACAAATGTTACTTGAGCTCCATCCGCTCAATAGTCAAGGAGACAGATCACTTACAACGTACAATCTTCCAAGAGCACCTTTTGCTCCACAAAAATTATCTAGGTAAACCACAACGTTACTGCCTTCCAAAAGGCACCATTCAATATTTACATTAACAGCTCAACAAGAATAGAAAGAGCATCTATGCTCTATGAATGTATCGAGGAGACTGCGCTCCGAACTTTATACCCTTTCTGCCAACTGAAGGTAACCTTCAACTTTTACATTTACAACCAGAACATCTTTGCTCACTAAAATTGACACTTTCCAGGCCTCTCGAGGCACAACCTACATTTTACAACTCAAACAGTATTCACTGTCTTAAACACTCAACAGTCTAACCTCTTAACATAAATGATTGAATTTTACAGGAGTATCGAATACCCATTCTACCGGGCCGTTGTGGGGGACACTTACACTCCTTGAAATTTGCACTCAAAGGATTAAAACCGTATTTGGGCTTCAGGCGCGAATTTACAGAGGCTAAGCCTATACTACTGAGGTGACTAGTTGGAGAAAATTTAAGTACGAAAGCTACAGACAGAAAACTGTTACAAAGTCATAGGGACTGTTGTGTGTGTCCTCCGCATCGCAAGCTCTGCGCCTACAAGCTCCGCAACCCGCGGCAACACCGAAGTTTCTAGCAGCTACGAGGTGTCTTCACGGCGCCTGGCACGCTCACCGATGACGTCAGCCAGCGATATATAAGGAGCTTCGTTCCGAGCTTCTCCAGGACTACCCCAATGTTCGACGACCAGTCCACACCGCAAGTCAGACACGGAGGCATTCCTCTTAAGAAACGTGTTTTGAACAGGTGGACAAATTACTGGCCGTGAGGTCTCACCTCTGAACATTGCCTCATTATCCTGATCCCCGTAGCAACGTCGAGCCCCGATTATAGCATTCTGCTACTCCCTTTAGTCCTCACCAGTGCTCCGACGTCCACCTTAGCATTCTGTTATTTGAATAACTTAATGCAAGTTCCTTGCAAGTATAAACCTAGTACCAGCATTCTGCCTCTCTCTACAAGTTACGCTTGTAATTTCACAGAAGATAGTTTTCGACTATCAGGACAATTTATTAGTGAAACAGACTATCTCCTCAAGATAGAACTGAGTGTATATAGAACTCTCGTATTGTATAATTGTACATACGCAACAGACATTCAATTTAAGATTTAATTTCAACATTAACTGCTTGCATTCAAACAAGTTTCAAGAAGAATTCAGTTTTATTTCTTATATATATCTTGTACCAAATCATTGAAACAATAAACTTTGTTGTGTCACTGTATACCAAGTTCCTTGTATACAACAGTAACCACAAAGTCAAGTTGATAGGGAACTCGAGAAGGTGTCACACTCTCTATTCCCGAATTTCGGCTAAGTTTTTTTAGGCTAATTTTGAGATTTACATAAGATGAAATTTCTATTATTAAAGATTGGAAATTTAAGCTTACATTATGAAATAGTGGAAACCTTCCCCTCGAGATAGTTTTCAGAGGCTATCACATAGTTATGAAATCGCTGCCATTACCTTAATCAGCTGGAATACTCGATGATGGGCGAGACGCACACTCATTAGAGTGGACGATCAATAAGACGAAAACGCTCAAAAAGGTGCCAGCGAAGGTTCTAGAGAGCTCGACACACCTCCAAATTTTATTGGATAATCGAAAAGATACAAGATGAACCCTATTGGCTAAAAAATATACAAAATTTTCTATTCGTCAATATTTGAAGTTGGCGGACAAAGATAGAATAGTTTAAAACTGTAATATACCAAAAACAAAGAAAAATCAACCCAGTTTAGGAAAACTCAAAATAAAAAAATTACTTAAGGATTTTAATAGTTCCTCTTCACACTAGAGGGCATATCATACCGTTGCCTACGAGATACACAAGGCCGGGAAATACAGCACACTAGACTCGTCCTCGAGATACTTCCGGCAAGTGCCGCTAGAGTTCTCTTTACTGATCTGTCTCGCCCGCTCATTGCAACACGTTCGAATACGAAAAACTATAAAAATTCATAAAAACTAGTAATTTCAGAAGGCAGCAAACAGATATGAGATCAAAGATAGACCAAGGGCAATTGTTTGACTTATTTTCTACAACGTACATATTTCTTACAATATGCTTAAACGAAATAAGTAATTCACGAAAGAAGCAGAGAAATCTGATAGCGAGTTTGTCACTTCTTACCGATTACTTTAATTGTGCCTCAGAGTATCCGAAAAGCAGATCGAGATTGCGGTCATAAATAACTTTGGGTTTAATCGTCCTTTCATCAATTATCCGCGATCCAAATCTTTTCCTCCGGAAATCTGATATTTTGAGATTCGTATTGAAGCCGCTGTTTGGTGAGCGATGTTATGCCCGTTACGCAAATATTTAGCGTCGTTTCACCGCATTTCTCTTTTTTCTTCCCATAAAATTAAATTTGTGTTCGCCTCTGTGGTGTAGTGGGTAGTGTGATTAGCTGTCACCCCCGGAGGTCCGGGTTCGATTCCCGGCCCTGCCACGAAATTTGAAAAGTTATACGAGGGCTGGAACGGGGTCCACTCAGCCTCGGGAGGTCAACTGAGTAGAAGAGGGTTCGATTCCCACCTCAGCCATCCTCGAAGTGGTTTTCCATGTTTTCCCACTTCTCCTCCAGGCAAATGCCAGGATAGTACCTAACTTAAGGCCACCACCGCTTCCTTCTCTCCTTCCTGCCTGTCCTTTCCAATCTTCCCATCCCTCCACAAGGCCCCTGTTCAGCATAGCAGGTGAGGCTGCCTGGGCGAGGTACTGGTCATCCTCCCCAGCTGTATCCCCCGGCCCAAAGTCTGGTGCTCCAGGACACTACCCTTGAGGCGGTAGAGGTGGGATCCCTCGCTGAGTCAGAGGGAAAAACCTACTCTGGAGGGTAAACGGATGAAGAAAGAAGAAAAATAAATTCGTTTCAACGAGAATAAGGGTCCTAAATGACCAATTTTAGCATGCTTTTTAATTTGGTTTGCTTTTTTGTCAAGTTCAGATACCGTAAAACTTTTTTTCTGATTTCATTACCCGTACCCTACTTCTCACTTCATGATTATTTTCTGTAATCTGGTATTTAATTTTCTCATCCGTATATTTTTTCGATTTAACAGAGATACTTGTAGACTTTCCTTGATATAGAAACGAGACGTTTACTCCTTTTTCGTTTGTGGCTGACGTATGAAGATATGGTACGGTACCGTATGTTCATGGTTATCTGAATCGGATCTTTTACTAAATTTTCATGGCAATACATTTTTGGGAGCTGGACGCTTCTTGCGTTTGACATTTTCCTGTTTGTGAACAGGATACACAATGAAAACAGAAGGAAGTTTAATTGATGTGCTTACACTGAAATCTGTTTTATGAGAAGAATTGCTAGGTACCTAAAGAGATCCTACTATATCACCTTGCGTAGAAATAGTTTGCTTCCATTTCTCCCTTAAACCGCACTCGGAAGGAAAACTATGGAACGTCAATTTTCATGCTTTTTTAGTGTCATCCGAAATACAGAGAGGTACACAACAGTGCACCTTCTTTTCAACCTCACAGACACTCACCGACAGAAACAATATTCACAATAAATTGCACAAAATCAACACAGCATCACAATTACTCCGCATATCGCAATGTTAAAGTCCGCCAAGAACAGAACGGAAACCTGACATCTAGCGGCCAAACCATGAACACGCCTTTTCAGCGACAAATTAGTAATTATGCCCCGGCCTTGTATATCTCGTAGGCAACATTGTTTTTTGGTAGACACATCTGTGGAGAGAAGTTCAAACTTCTTGTGCTAGTTGTTGCGACCTTCATGTATTAGATGGCATTCTTCAAGGAGCTTCCTTTGAATGAACGGAGCGGGTGTACCTCGCGGTTCACATTCATTTTTTCTTTATTAAACGTAATACAAAAAGCGCTTTTCTCTCGAAACACAGGTTTTTTTAATCTTCCTAATGTGCTTTTATGTGGAGTCCGAGACTTTGGAGCAAACCGAGACTTCGTCTCTACAGCAACGCAGACATTCCGAGTCGCCTGCATCTTCGAAGAATCCAGTAACATGGTGGTAATGATGGTGATGATGATACCCATAATGATTTTTTTTAATTCAGGATCAGCAACAGCATAACGCCGAATTACAACGATCTGAGCTATGTACAATAGATATAGATATGAATCTAAAATTAAAGATATATAAATATTTAAAAAGGACACAAATATACACAATGAAAACTGTACAATTCTATATAATACATATTTACATAAACAACGTTATTAACAAAGAAAAATACATTTACAGAAAAATACAGGAGCAGAACGCGAAAGAACCAGAAGGAAAATTAAGTTATATGCTAAATATCATGACAGAAGGAAGGAAACATTACGAAGAGATCTAGGTTGTTGTTGATAGGTAATGTATTAAACATTGCTGGAATACGTACCGAAAGGGACCTTTGGGTGAGAGAAAGCCGGGAGTAAGGAGTATGGAATAAGGTCTTCATTCTGGTATTACGGGATGGGACGTGGAGGGGGAATAAGGAAGTTAAATCTGGAGACCTAAACAGACCATTAACTGCTTTGTATAGCAGCTTTAGGTCGGCTACTTTCCTCCGAGCAGAAAGAGTCTTGAGGTTCAGTTTCCCAAGCACTTGGATAGTGCTTAGATTGTGACATGCAGGGACCCTGGCTCTGACGATAGCACAGAAAAAGGATTGTACACGGTCAAGGTGGCTGAGGTTTGAAGAAGCAAAAATGGACGAGACTGGAGAGGCGTATATAAAGACGATTAAATAAATGTGCTTTTATGTGCAGTTTATTGGTCCTCGTAATGCCATTGCAAGCGTGCTGATGAATGGAGGGATAGCCTGACATCTAGCGATACTATTCGAACTGCTGCTCCACAGTCATGACCGTGCCACAGTCAATTTAGTAGGCCTACCTGAAGAGATCGCGCATGCAGAGGCCTTGTAGACAACGTCCCGGTTCACAAGATCCACTGCACCAGCGCGCTCGCGACGTTACGTGCCACACTTTGGAACTAAAGCTCCCTCACCGAAGTTTTCCGAAGTACTCCGATTATTTTCTTACGGCGCTATGCGGCAGAACACGAAACTATTGCTTCCTTAGGAGATAGACTCTTGTAAAATAATATGGTAGGAAAATCTACGTGTTGATTTCCTCTCCTTCGGTGTCATTCTTTTCCCAAATTCGTCTTTGATTTCCTTTATCGCCTGTTCTATATAAATATTGAAAAGGTGAAGGGGTAAACCACAGCTTTGCCCCGCTCCTTCCTGAATTGGTGCTTATTTTTTATAGCCCTCGATTCTTATCATGTTTGTTTTCTAGATTGTAGATAATTCTTCGTTTTCCTTATCTGATCCCTATCACCTTCAGAATCACAAACAGCATGGTCCTATCAGCGTTATCAAATGTTTTGGTTTTTTTTCTTTCTAAATCTACGAATGCCATGTACGTAAGCTTGTCCTTAATTCGATCTTCTAAGATTAGTCAAGACTACTTCGCGTGTTCTTACATTTCTTGTCAAGCCAAATTGACCTGCTCAAAACTCACTTTCAACTTATCACTTCATTCTTCAGAAAATAATACGTGTTGACATTTTGCAAGCGTGAGATACTAAACTAATGGTGTGGTAGTAATAGTAGTGATAGGGAATGGGTATAACATTCCTTTCATTTTAATAGGATGTTTCTGTATACGTGAAACCATAATCAAAATATGATTTATTATATATAGCCATATGAAATGGTGTATGGCTTTTAATGCCGGGAGATCCCAGGAGGGGTTCGACTCGCCAGGTGCAGGTCTTTTGATTTGACACCCGTAGGTGACCTGCGCGTCGTGATGAGGATGAAATGATGATGAAGACAACACATACACCCAGCCCCCGTGCCAGGGAAATTAACCAATGATG
Source organism: Anabrus simplex (assembly GCF_040414725.1). Lineage (NCBI taxonomy): Eukaryota > Metazoa > Arthropoda > Insecta > Orthoptera > Tettigoniidae > Anabrus > Anabrus simplex. The sequence goes on along the minus strand of NC_090277.1, from coordinate 97,426,925 downwards.
GTTAAAATTTCCGACCCTGCCGGGAATCGAACCCGGGACCCGTGTGGCCAAAGTCCAGCACGCGAACCATTTAGCCATGGAGCCGGACATATATAGGGATCATCAAACAATAGTTTACAGCAGTGGAGTTCAAATTGTGGTATGTGAACCACTAGCGGTACGCGGGAACATCTCAAGGGGTACGCATATTCATCGTAGCTTTTGTTTTCAGTGAGCAGTTCAGTAAAGAGCCGAGCCTGCTCATTTTCAGTAATATCTTTTTTTTTACCTGACAGAAATGGGAATATAAGGATCGAAAATAAGGAACACAAAGAGTTTCCAAGAAGCAGTTAGTTTGCGGATCCAGACACCATGGACGGAAGAGAGAAGAAGGTTGGAGAGTGAAAGAATGAAGGATTACTGGGCGGATATGAAGGCCCAGAAGCAACCGAAATCGAATTAACGTGGTCCACAGTTGGCCAAAACGAAAGAAAGAAGATAATAGTACGCCCTTCTTATATCGTTGCTAGGCAATGGAAATCTCTTAACTCCAGTCACGAGGAAAGCACGTTTCTCCATCTATCTTGTGAAGGATTGCCGCGTTGTCTGAGAAGACTCCACTGGTTGATTAATTGGCTCAGTTCTGAACTTCTGTAAACTTTACTCCGAAAGAATTACGAGGTTTTCTTTGTCCAGCGACGATTATTACAATTCATTATTGTTATTGGTGAACAGGCTGGGGTAGCGGCTTATAGTTACTTGCCTCACATCCCGGCGACCCTACCTTGACTCTTTGTGTTGAAGGGTATGCGACCTGAAATCGCCACTACTGCTTCAGTGCGTGCAAGCACCGTGAGGAAGCGGGATCAAATCGCGAAAGATTTTTTTTTTTTCTGCTATTTGTTTTACGTCGCACCGACACAGATAGGTCTTATGGCGACGATGGGACAGGAAAGGAAGCGGTCGTGGTCTTAATTAAAGTACAGCCCCAGCATTTGCCTGGTGTGAAAATGGGAAACCACGGAAAACCATCTTCAGGGCTGCCGACATTGGGGTTCGAACCCACTATCTCCCGGATGCGAGCTCCTAACTGCACGGCCAACTCTCCCGCTATTATTATTATTATTATTATTATTATTATTATTATTATTATTATTATTTCTTGTTAATCACCAGTATAGTTCCTTATGGGTACGTCCAAGATGCACGCTGGTTTTCTGAGTCAGACAGTCGGCGCTGAATGTCTGACTCCGAGTGGCAGGTGGGATGTGGCCATTATGAAAGCTGGTTGTCAGAGCAGACAGAGCTGCCACAAAAGAAAAGATATGAAATACAACTGATCAGTGTAGCATGGAACTAACAAGAGAACAGGCTGCAGCTCTATTGCTGCTAAGTGACAATGTTACTAAACGAATGAGAAGTGATATACATCCAATTAATGAATTAAGATCTATTTACGGGGAGTACAAATACCTTTTTCCACAGTAACTTGTCGACGAAAACAGATTTTTGAATATTTCAGAATGAGTTCGGATACGTTTTGTTTTATTTTGTTAAAATTTGAACACAGGCTTACGAAGAACTGGGTGAATTACCACACTCAACACGAAAATCAACAGCCTGCGCGGCAGGTTGTCTGAAACCAGAATGAACGAATCATTCCGGTAAATATCTGAGTCAGACTACCAGTGCGCAGGTGCATTATGGCCAGTCCCGATTAAAAACACAGGACATACTTACGTCGACTCGGCGCCGACTGTCTGACTCAGAAAACCAGCGTGCATCTTGGACGTACCCTATCGCAAACAGGTTTACCCATCTAATGTTTATAATATTTTAGATTAACCCCTGTATGTTATTTTTTATGTAGTTCGTTATAATGTTGAAGTTTAAAATAGTTTTCTAATTTAATAACTTAATACAAAAATATTTTATTATATATTTTAGTTAGTTTTTTCCTGTAATAATCGTACTGTATATCGTTTTCAGTGGAGAGAGAGAAACTCCACAAGGGATAGCTGACCTCGAACAAGGGGTACTGCACGGCAGCAACATCAAAGTGATAGTAATTTTCACGCTATATATCTTAGGATAAAATTAACTTTCATCTTTTTTTGTAATTTTGAAATTCCCTTGTTGTACAGCTATCCCCGGTCAGGGACACTTTATATTTATTTACATATGCCGTATAGATGGTGATTTATTTACTATCGACAATGAATTTCGTAAAATATCTAAACAAATCCCTTTTAAAAACGGAACAGGGATACCAAAACGATGGAACAAATTAACTGAACATTTTGAGACAGATCCTCGCGCACTGGAGAACAACCCATTCACCTCCCAGCAACTGGCGGCTATGTGATACTGAATAAAAGGGTTCATTAGCTGTAGTGGCAAATTATAATTTTAAAAATCCAATTCAATTAAATATTTGGTAGATGACATTATTGCTGTCGTTATAAAATTAACTCCTCAAAGGTGGGTTTTCAACAGCTAGTCGAACATATAACAGGTAACTTTATTCAAGCTGCATTTGGATAATGTTTTGAGCAAATCCTCGTTATACAGCAAGATCCTGTCCTTAATTCTATACGTCTTTATACATACATGTTATTAGATTCTGTGTAGGTTGGACGTACTACGAGTATATGATCCCGACGACTGCTTGCCCTGTCAAATATGCAAACCTCGCTGTCACTCTCATAGGTCCACCCGCCATTACCCACGGTTCACGTACTAGGACGTGACTCAAGGAACCCACGACACGACGCAGAAGACGCCACACTGAATAGAGGATCGTAAAGTAAATTACTCCTTTCAAGAAGGCGCAAGTCTGAACTCTAAGATACATGGCAGACTAAAACAAAAAGATACTTCATTTTTCTACAACTGCGGTCTATACATACAGCTGTAGACAAGCCATTTTTCCTCCTTTAATATCTATATATTAATAAAGTTTACTAAAAACAGCTGTATCCAGTCTTTCCAGCCAATTTATTGGACCGATTTGATTATTATTATTATTATTATTATTATTATTATTATTATTATTATTTCCGGAAGTACTTGCCGGTGAATCATCAGACATTGATAGGTCTCGAAGTTCAATCAATTTTGAGTAATCCTAAAATCAAATCCCTATATGACCACAGTTATTGAATTTGCCTTGTGTTCTGTTTGTGTTTGAGATGCAAATAATTAATTAATAATACTGAATGAGTTCATGAATGAAAGAATAAACAGCTCTTCTTTCCCAGTCACGGATAACCACCAGCTGGGGACAGAGCATTAATTAATTAATCCAGCTGAGGAAAGAACATTCCATCTATTGGAACTTTACAAAAATGCTCACGCAAATGAACAACTGATTGCATTAAGGAATAATAATAATAATAATGCCAGTAACAGTAATAATATTAATACTCGCTAGGTATACTAATTACAACTATTATCCCGTTCTTTCAATTAGTATTTATAACGAAATTATGGCCCAACATTAGCTATATGGCATTAGTCTGCTCTGCATGTATTTCATGATCCTGCAATTTGATTGTATATATATATAATTTCTAATTATTAATTATAACTTACTAAGATTCCTAGGCTTAGTGCATTTCTTATCATTCTGATGACTTCATAACCATTCTCATCCTGATTTAACACATGTCGTTCATTACTATTCATGAATTTCCTTCTAACCGATAGGGTTATTTTTACAAGATTTCAGATGTGAAATATTCTTCCTTCTTTCATCACCGGAAAGGCATCTCACAATATCCCCTTCGCTGATCCATCCCATATATTTATAAATTCCCATCATCCACCAAATTAGACCTCGTGTTTCTCTTATATTTACATTCACAATAGTTATGTTTATACCCTGACTTACCCTACTGAATTCTGAGAGGGTCGCCCTGTTCCTACATTCAGACACTAACCACTGTCTCTGAATATCACTGTAAGTCGTGTAATAATTTGTTTATTCAGCGATACCTCAATCCTCTCAAGGTTATTTTCCCAATAATTTCCGAATCCCAATCTTTCTAGTAACTTTAGTTAACCAGCCAGATACCGTATTTAGATTTTATTTAAATATCACATGGTACGTCACAAATTGTAGCTTGACCCCAATAAAGCTCTACTTTAGAATTAATTTTTGTTCAATGTTCCTATTTAACAGATGCAAAAAATAACTTACTCTTCTGGTACAGTAATAGGCAAATGTAGTATCGAATAAATTCACTATCGCCGGCTGCTTTACGGGTCCTCTTATTACAAACGCAAACAAAGGTATATTGCGTAATGTGTTTCTTGCCAAAGAGCTCGCAGTGGAAGATATACTACTTATTTGCTCATTTCTTAGAAAATATTCATTCTAGGACCCCTCTTTCTTTCTCCTACCGTTCGCAATATTGGAATATTTTTTTCAGAACATCCTATGTGGATACGGCTGAACTCTGAGACTGTTCTTTGTTACAAAGCCATCAACTTATGGATGAGTCCTTTAAGGAACTATTATGTGTGGTTAAGTGCACGGAGTTCAGTGTTTTCCTGTCAGTTACTATAGTAACTTTAGCGGTGCATGCTAGTCCACCAGTAACATCGATCGCTGCATAATGCAGACCGCCAGGCTGTCTGGCGCACCATCTATCGCCTGGCCGTCTACCTTCGAGGACACAGTCATACACTAATTAAACATGAACGTAAGCGTCAGGTATCAACAGGAAAAGGATGTCCAGCCGTACCTTCAGTCTCTAAAACTAATAGAACACGTAAAGATTGTACAGTCCTACCTATAGTATCCCTTCCCTGTTATAGGTGGTAACTAAAAGGACTCAGTCTGTAATTGATTTATTTTCTCTTGTTCTTATATTTCGAATTCTTCCCGCCTCAAATGCAGGCTGCAATTGAGACAAAGAGAATCGTGACAAGAGATTATTATCCTAATTAAATTGAACATTTACGGGTTAACACCGATCCCTGATAATGTATAGATAGGGACAATGAACGATTAATAATAATAATATGCTGGGTATTCAGCCCGAAGGCTGGTTTGATCCTCTGCAGCTCCGCCAATAGCTGTCATAAATAGCCTAGGCGTCACTGAAGAGGCGTACTAGGGAAATGAGGAGTGAGGTAGTTTCCCGTTGCTTTCCTCACTGAGCCAGCCGTTGCCATTACATATCAACATATCAACAAATATCTAACAAATGTTAGACAACAAAACATTTCGGACCATTATTCAAAATTTGGAAGGGTTTAAAGTCGAAAGAACTCCAAAGACTGGAAGAGCCTGGACGAATAAACAGAAGAAACAGCAAAGCGCCCAATGAAGGAAAAGGAAACTTCAGACCAAGAAAAAATGAAATTGTAGCGTGATCCTAAGTGGTCAATTCAGAAATAAATAAATAATTTTTGAGATGAAAATCTCAACCCAGGGTCGATTGGCACCCGAATTTCAACCTTCCGGGTGGAAAACTAACAGCTCGGCAACTGAGCTAACCAAGCTGTTATTATTATTATTATTATTATTATTATTATTATTATTATTATTATTATTATTATTATTATTAGGGAGCGGATTTCCATGCAGTGATAGGTTAGATTTCGACGAGTCGAAGGAATTCTCTACTCCGCACCTGAATTTAGTAGGAAAAGTTGCATAAATATTAGGGGTTTTAAATGGCTCGCCCCCTAATGTGTGTGCAAATATTTAAACAGGAGCGTTGTGCGGCCTTGAAGCTTTCTACTCCTTGAAATCTAACCTATTTCTGCGTACAAATGTGCTCCCTAATAATAATAATAATAATAATAATAATAATAATAATAATAATAATAATAATAATAATACCTTGGTTAGCTCAGTTGCGGAGCTGCCAAAACTAAAATGAGCCTGGTATAAGCTGAAGAAAGAAATAGTATAGTTTGCTTAACGTCACTCCGACACAGATAGATCTTACGGTAGCTTCCTTCCCACTCCTAGCACTTTCCTACCCCGTCGAAGCGACGTGAACAAATTGTTATTTAAAAAAATACCAGCTTCTGAAATTGACAAAGTTATCTTATTAATTTAAAAATAGAGAAAAGTGATAATTATTCTAACTTAAAACTACGTAAAAGTATGTTAATATCGTTGCATATTACAATATTGAGGTAATAATATTTGTAATGTTCTCTTACCTCCCGCCACCAATATCCTTATACATGTTTTTAACCTTACTTTCTTCCCTGGAATTCTACACTTCTCAATACGCTAAACGCGTCTTGTCAACTTCTAACACATTCTTGAACTTTCCAGTCTCCTTCCCCTCTCGCTCCTACCATTACGTGTCTTTTCTGACTATAAACGTTCGTCCATCTCTCCACACTTCGTCAGTGTGCATCGCATCGGATCGGTTCGAGACTGGAACCTATTTCGACTTCGTCTGCATAACGACTTTATTCCACTTCATTCCAGCTGAAGCGTCATCAATGATTCAGGTAGAGGGAGAGGCCTTTCGACTTTCTGGGTAAGCTGATTCTTCCCACTTCTCTTTTCTTATAAATTTTTACTCTAGATTCTGCCTTTTTCTGAAGTAATAGAAAATCTTGGGGACCTAATCCATGATGGACTACTAAATCTTTTTGGTCTCGTTTCGTTTCATTATACTCTCTCCCCCCCCCCCCCCTTTTTTTTCTTTTTCTTAAATCTTTGATTCGTGCCTTCGACCAACAGGGATAGAATAGAACTCTGGACTTTGCCTGTCGTGCCGATGCGGTCAACGAGTGAGCTCTCTTCTTCTCTTTTGGAACAGTTGGAACACCTGTATTTCTTGTGCTCAAGTTGGCTGGAGTGTTGGGTATCATGGCTACTCATATAAACAGTGTATCATTCTTCATTTGAACATTTTTTTCTTTTACTATGTTCAGATCGTGCAGTCTTTCCCTAATTATGTATTGTCTATATACTGTGAGTATTTAAATTGTCAAATCTTTCTAATATTTGAAGAAGGAAAAGTTACTCTCTACTTCTCGATCTTCCGTATTTTCAGGTACCTAGCGTTGTTATTCTAGTCTTGTTAGAGTTCTATTGTGTAATTTCTTTTAAAGATGTATTCTTTGTTTTATCATAGCTTGTTATAAGGCATTGTTTAATGCATACATCTTCCCGGTGAGGTTAGTTTCTCAATCCTTTATATATTACAGATATAACTGTTCTTAATGTTGTGTTGCTATCCCTGTTATAAAAAATTCTAGTTCGGTGTTAAACACGCACTAATGATTGTTATTAATTAAATAATAATACTCGTTGAAATATTTCTTTCATTTTTCTGTACATCCTTGGACCCCCCTCTGGTCCACCCCTTCCACCCCTTTTGATGAATATTCCTAATCCGTTTATTCTATTGTATTCATATCTTTATATGACATATTAATTATCAGATATCATTCATAATGCGTCATACTATGCAAGGAAGGTTATGAAAATTTGACTTAATGAGAAATTTAAGTTGTTTTCGTAATATCATTGGTTTCATTATTGGCTTACTTGTACTAATAGCTACCATTCGAGCATTTTCTGAATATAAACGGTTTGGAACCTTTTCATTTCAGTTACATATGAAAACTGAAATCGCAAATATGTAGGTGGACAGGGCAGAAATTCCATCAGAGCGATAATGTTTGCTTCGGTCCTCTGTTATTAACAGTATCATGACGAGTTGATGCATGTATCAATGCTAACGGAGGGAATTTTGAACATTTCACGTGTTATACTGGTACGCTCTGTTCCTGTGTGTTACCCATGATTAAAACTCAGTATGTTGATTGGCAAAGCACACTAAATAACTGAAGTACTTTCAGACATCTTAAAATACAATTTCATCCAAATATCTGATGATGTCACCTTATCCAATTCTAACTAATGGTGTTCTACAAGGAGATTCGATTAGCCCTTTACTGTTCAACGTCAGATATTACAAATAACCTTAAGGACAGTTCAGCAGTACTTATACTCTACGGAGATGATACGGTAATAGGTTCAGAAGACAGAAGAGCTTCAGAAGGTACAAAACAGACTCAGTTCACGGGCCCTAAAAATGACTTAATCATGACAAAACTAAACAAAGACTTTCAGAAGAGGTGGTAAACTCTCTCCAGAAGATACATTGACCCTTCAAAATAAGCCTCTAGAAGCAGTACCAAAATACAAATATCTCGGAGTTACTGTTCAAACAACATTGGCATCTTTTAACTATCATATCAAAGAAAGAACAACATCAACAATAAGCAATTTACAACATTCAACAACCACAAAAACTTTCAATAAAAACAGCGATGATACTATTTAAAACAGCTATAGCACCAGTAGCAACTTATGGGATCCATATAATCTGGGATAAACTTAAAATTAACGACCTGATAACGCTAGAGAAAGTTAAAGCTCGTTATATGAAACGAATCCTGGGTATCGGGAAAGACAGTAGAAGAAATTGTCTTCATAGAAGACATCAGAATGCAGATACACGTGCCAAATACTAAGAGCTACATTCGAAATTCTCACTGAAAAACGCAGTTGTATCTGGAACGACTTTTATTCAACAGACGCCATAATGACGGATGAATTATGCAATGAACTCTTTCACAGATATCGTGTAAATATCTGCTGTAAAAGAAACAAAACTAGAGCAAGAGTAATGTGATATAGTTTGTATTGTTCACATTGTGCGCACTTTCGTTAGTAAGTTGTATAAAATGAATTCTAACAAAGAAATAAATAATTTCCGGAGCCATATCCTTACAACATGTTTTTTTTTTCTTCCACGTGTGAGGCATATGTCTTAAAAGTTTGGTCTACTTTTTGTTGCACCGTGTATAATGATTTGGTGGTATTTTTTTTAAATGTTAAAAATAAGTCTTGTCTTTTTCTTCAGCGTTCATCCTGCCTGGTTGTCGTGTCTACTACTTAGATCTGCTGTCTCCATTTATTTCTTATCTCTGACAGCATCTGGATGGATATTAACGCTCTTGAGGTCCTTATACAGTGATGTGTCGGCTGAACGTTGTTTTGGTAGTTCCTTTGATCTTCTGACAACGGCCTCTAGGTGGCTTCTGCTCGTAAAACATACTCAAACCATCGGAAACGTCAGTCGCGCATTTTCTCGTGGTCTGGTGCAACGCCAAAAAAAATTCCCGGTTGTATCATTGGAAAGTGGATCTAATTTGGTGATGCTGGATGTCCATCTCCATAAAATCCTTCATTCTTCACAGCCATTTTACCTTACTTCATATTTCAAATACCTCGTAACTTATCACAGTCTTAACACTAGATCTACTAATAATTCCATCCTTACCGAACTCGATAGCTGCAGTCGCTTAAGTGCGGCCAGTATCCAGTATTCGGATAGGTTCGAACCCCACTGTCGGCAGCCCTGAAGATGGTTTTCCGTGGTTTCCCATTTTCACACCAGGCAAATGCCGGGGCTGTACCTGAAATAAGGCCACGGCCGCTTCTTTCCCAGTCCTAGCCCTTTCCTGCCCCATCGTCGCCATAAGACCTATCTGTGTCGGTGCGACGTAAAACCAATAGCAAAAAATTCCATCCTTGCTTTACCTACTCGAAAAACTGCCATTTACGATCCTTCATTCACAGTAATGTGGAACCTCCTTCCCGAAAGTATCAGAGGGTTAAGCGCTATTCGCACTTTCAGAGAAGCACTATGGAGACATTTTATGCACTAGTAAGGATCATCTGTAAACTTGATGCTGCTGCTTAACCATTCTGTTGTCACGGATGCCCTGATAGAAGATTGGTTTAACATTCTAAACCGTTTTGTTTTTCAAATGTTAGTACATAAAATTTACTAACTCTTCTTTTACATGTAGGATATTAGTTTTTAAAAATTTTCCTTTTATTATTTCTCATCACTCATCATCCTTGTATTATTATTAATTTAATTTGTATTTAATCTAATTAGTGCAAAGTATTAGAATGTAATATACATGTATACTTCAGTGCCTGGTTAGATGGAAAAGAAGGCCTGAAAGTCTTAATTTTGCCAGGTAAAATAGAACATTACATATTACATCTCAGCATTGCGCTAATTTTTAATAGAATAAAAATCGGATTAAGTGTGTGTCAAAATATAGAAAGGTATTTTTCCTGGAAAACTGCTTCTTAGAAAGAAAATGCCTATAATCATTTCTTTGTAGAAAAGTTAATTTTAAGTAGACGCAAATGCTCCTTGTTTTTTAAAATATGAATAAATTTGTTAAGAAGAAAGCCATACTTTTCACTCTCGACTCAGTTTTAAATTTAAACTTAAATGCTTTCCAGTCTTTCACACATGTTCAATATAAATATTACGCTATAAAAATACATTATTAAACAAGGAATAAATATACACACTATTAAATAATCACATGTTTCGTTCTTAAAAGATCATCAGATTCTATCAAGTCGCATTCAATGTTTGGAAATATTTATGTTGATTTATGTCCAAACATCTGTGAATTTAAAATTTGGAAGTTATCTTAACCAATCCCTGCTTTCAAAATCGACTTTCAACCTATTAGGTAGTGTTATACGTACATAGTACGTGTCGAGGAGATGTTAAGTATAGAACAAAAATGACCAACCGGACACCAGTGGGGTCCGAACCCACAACCTCCCAATTTCGCGTCGGTTGCTCTACCAATTGAAATATGGTGGCCTAGCCTTGGATAAGGAGTACAAGATGAAAATAAATAAGTCCAAAACAAAAGTTATGAAATGCAGTCAAACGAAGTCAGGTGATGCAGGAAATATTAGATTAGGAATGAAGCAGATGAATATTGTTACTCGGGTAGTAAAATAACTAACTATAGAAGTAAGGAGGACATAAAATGCAGAGTAGCACAAGCAAGGAAGGTATTTCTTAAGAAAAGAAATTTGCTTACTTAGAACATTGATATACGGATTCGAAAGATGTTTTTGAAAAGTTTTGTCTCGAGCATGGCATTGTATGGAAGTGAAACATGGACGATAGTAGGTCAGAAAGAAAGACAATAGAAGCTTTCGAAATGTAGTGTTACGGAAGAATGCTGAATCTGAGATGGATAGATCGAATCACAAAGGAAGAGATTCTGAATCGATTTGGTTAAATTTGACCAGAAGAACAGATAGAATGATAGGACACGTCCTAAGACACCCAGGACTGGTGCAGTTGGATTTTGAGGAAAGTGTAGGGGGTTAGAATGATAGGGGTAGACAAAGATACGAATATTACAAGCAGATTACAGCAGATGTAGGATGCGACAGTTATGTAGGAATGAATAGGTTAGCACGGGATAGGGTGGTGTGGAGAGCTGCATCAAACCAGTCTATGGACTGTTGACCCAAACAACAACACGTATTCTTTACGTATAACTCGACCTAATAGGTTGATCGTGAAAATGCAATATTCAAAGCCCTGCTTCATCACTTATTTCAGCATTGAATATGACTTGATAGACTCTGATGATGTTCTTTTATGAACAAAACACGTCATTCTTTGTTTAATAGTTATTAATTATTCCTTGTTTAATAATGTGTTTTTCCTACACATATGATATAGTGTAATATTTACATTGAAATTATGTATTCGGCAGACTAGAAAGCTTTATGTTTATATTTAATATGAATAAAAATTTAGGCAGTGTTCTCCGTTTTAAAGCTGCTGCGTGCATAGTTTTTCCTCCGGTTTGCTCTACGATTTTTTTTAAACACTACCAGCTCTCGTGATAAGCTATTATAATTATACATAGCCTGTAATAATCTGAAAGAAATGAGCGTTCTAATGGCGAAAAATTACTGAAATCAGATGAGTAATTCCAGAAATTACCTTCCATATAAAAACACAACATCCATGAACATTCGCCTCATATGACCCCACCACTGAAGTCTGTTTATGCGTACAGCTTCATCTATCGAGTTCATTTTTTACTTAGTGTAGATTATCACTAGAGCCCGAGTTTTTATGCATTAATAGCATGACGAATATAAGACCCAGTGTAATTACTCAGCCATTGTAGCATGGTAGTTTGTGGTCCCGCCACTGCAAGCACTGCAAGAGGTTATATCCGACACGTGCTCCAGTTGTGCCGGCAAGCCGGGTATAGAAAAGTGCCGGAGAAGTTACTGTGCGAGCTATTTCAGTGAAAAAGTTTAATTTTCTTTGCTTTCAGTTCAAAATCTCAGTTTATTGCGTGTTGTGTACTGAGGCTTGATTCATGTTATAGGATAGAAATCAATTTGAAAATTGGGCCAGAGCTATTCCACGGAAGGATACTGAGTTAAGGCATAACAGCAGACTTTGTGATGTTCATTTCTCTGATGATTTCATAGTAAAATGAGATAATTTTATAGTAAATCGTGAATTTATAATCTCGAACATCCCCCAAATCTTCACGCAAGCTTTAGAAAGTCCAGTAACCGACAAATTCGAGTTGGTAAGTGGAGTATTACCTTTAAATAGTTCATGGGTATTTCTTTTAATATTTATCTGTATATGTGCACTCCAGTAAACTGTGCTTTCCGCAACTTGTGATGAAGGCTATAGGTTTATTTCCATGTTCCTTGTGATTTTTTTTTCATTTTACCCTGTCGTGGTATTTTAATTGTAATCTCACATTGTGTTTTAAAAGACAGTGTATATACTTATCAGTTACGGAGTAATACATTTCCTCTGGCATCATTCCTAAGACCAGCTGATCGGTGCTGTGGAGCTTGCCCACTATAACGCTCCCTGGCGGAGCGCGCTTGAACTCGAGGAGTCCTCACACTTGTTCTTATATTCGTCATGTTAATAGGTTAGAATGCAAAGTTTCTGAAGAGAGCAGCAAGTATAGTCTACCTTCACAACGATTATGCTATGGGGTTTGCATAAACATTAGGGGTACGACCCATCAGAACTCCTATAACTTATGTTACTCTTGCTACTTTATGGAAGAAGAAGCCCCCTGATTCAGAGTAACACTTTGGGTGATACCAAATTATGAATTTCACTGACTCATTAAGGCCGGCACTGTCTCAGCCGTATTCTGCTACTCGTTTGTAAATTATGCTCGCGGATTAACTAGTTTGACACGCAACACAGAGACAATTCACCTAGGCTCGTTTGGCCTCCCGTTCACTTCACAAATTAACCAAATTTAGTTTGCAATCTAACCTGTTACGGCATGAAAATCCGGCCTTTAATTATCATTAAGGGTCGGATGTTACGGAGAAGTAATTTCTTTTCTGAGCGTCATTTTACCCGAAATCTGAAAAATAACACTCAGTGATTGGTCCCCGGCCCAGTTTAAATTTTTTGTTGCATATACATAAATGCGTATTTTATTGATTTAGTCATATTTTGCTCATTTTAGTCATACAAGGTCGCATTTGGTTATATTTTAAATATTTCTGTTTGAGTTGAATCCTCCTCCGTTTTTATAACAAGTTACATGTTGTCTACGTCGATGTTCAAACACAGGATTTTAAAATACTATAGTAGATGTTTTTTTCTCTGTTTGCTCGATGAAGATAGACAACATATTTAGAACATATGGTTCCGAGAAAGATATGCTGTACGCCGATAGATAGCAAAAAGCATGCTAAAAAACAGAGTGAGAACTGCACTCCGGAGCTGTGATAATGAATGAAGGACAAAGCGTTAATTTACCTACTGTAGCTCTGACAGTCTGCATTATTAAATGTGTCTGCTGTATTACCGCTAATCACTTTTTGATAACTTACATTAGAGTAATACTCTAATACGTGCTACCTATCACTAAAATGCTTGCGTCATATCTTTCCTTAGGATATATTTGGCTTGTTTTAGGGCATATTTAGCATCTTTAACTAGTTTCAGGTCATATTTAACTGGTTTCAGATCACCTTTAACTAGTTTCAGGTCACATTTAGCTTGTTTAGGGTACATTTAGCATATTTAGCTAGCTTTAGGTCATATTTAGGAAATTTTAGGGCATGTGTAACTCGTTTAGGGCATATTTAACACATTAAGCTAATTTAGCTCATGTTTAGCTAGTTTATGGTATGTTCAGCATATTTTAGCTAGTTTTGGGGTATATTTAGCAAGTTTGTGGCATATTTAGCTAGTTTGGGTCATATTTGGCAAGTTTAGGGCATATTTAACAAATTTCACTAGTTTTGTCATATTTAGCTAGTTTAGGTCATATTTAACTACTTTTTAATTTATATACCTAGTTTAAATCATATTTAACCAGGTTTAGGTCACATGTAGCTAGTTTAGGTCATATTTAATTAGTTTTTAGGTCATACTTGCTGCATGTTTAGTATTTCTTTAGGTCATAAACAACCGAGCCCTAATTATCACATTGCATATAATGATTTGATTACCTTTGTCGAGAGTCAAGTGGACATCATATATATTTGCGTCGAGATGGCTGCACGTAGGAAAGAGAATACGACATTACTGATGAAACCGATATCTTTACAGTGTCTCGTTACTGACCTGTGGACTGCAGTGGAAGTGTCCCGTGCCAAGTGGAAGTTAAAATCAATGCGCTGCTAACGTTTGGCGTCACCATGAGGAAGAAAAGGAGGTGTGGGGGGGAAAGGATGTAATAATATGTTGACGTCAGTTGCCGAGAACAAGAAACGTAGTACGTATATCACAGTGTCATATTCCAAGTCTGCTTACAGTTATGTTGTCTGAAAGCAAGCATGCATACATACGATACATACATACCTACTGAACCTTTGTGACGGGCTCAATACATACATACATACAAACATACATAGATACATCTTTCACTCAGAGGCGTAGGCAATTGGGGGGGGGTTAAGGGCGATATACTTCCCCCACCCTTCATGAGGCGCTTGTATTCATTATAAATAGATACTAAAACATGATAAAATAATTAAAACATCTATCTGCAAAAACATCCGTTTAAATGTGTTTTATTATTGGTATTATTGTTACTATTCATATCCACCCCGTAAGAGCCTCCGTGGTTCAGGCGGTACTGCGCCGGCCTCTCGCCGTTGTTCAAATCCCGGTCACTCCATGTGAGATTTGTGCTGGACAAAGCGGAGGCGGGACAGGTTTTCTCCGGATACTCCAGTTTTCTCTGCCATCCTTCATTTTACTGATTCTCCTATACTGAGCAAGTGGCCTTGCGGCTAGGGTCGTGCAGCTGTGAGCTTCCATTCGGGAGATATTGGGTTCGAATCCCACTGTCGGCAGCCCTGAAGATGGTTTTCCGTGGTTTTCCATTTTCACACCAGGCAAATGATGGGGCTGTACCTTAATGAAGACCACGGCCGTTACCTTCCCAATCTCCCGCCCTTCCGTCGCCGAAAACCTTCGATGTGTTAGTGCGACGTTAAACAAATAGCAAAAAAAAAAACACTCTCCAATAACATTTATTTTATTTTTTATATCTTGCATTACGTCTCAGCGACTCAGATAGGTCTTATGGCGACGATGGGACAGGAAAGGCCTACGAATGGGAAGGAAGTGGCCGTGGCCATAATTGAGGTACAGCCCCGAAATTTGCCTGGTGTGCAAATGGGGAAACTACGGAAAACCACCTTCAGGACTGCCGACAGTGGGGTTCGAATTCACTATCTCCCGGATGCAAGCTTACAGCTGCGCGCCCCTAACCGCACGGCCAACTCGCCCGGTCAGTATCATTTCATTTCATCTGTCAGTAGTCATTAATCATTGCCCCAGAAGATTGCGACAGGCTCCGGCAGCCGGCACAATTCCTATGCTTGCCGCTAGATGGGGTCTTCATTCATTCCATTCCTGACCTGGTTGAAATTGGAAACAGGCTGTGTATCTTTGTTTTTCATCCCCCACCGTAAATTGTATATAAATGAACCCCTTCGCATTGAAAATGTGTTTTATTATTATTAGTATCATCATCATCTCCAAGGAAATGTACCTACGCCACTGTCTTCACTATAATGTTATGCCTTTGAGCGTTCAGTCTGCAAGCCTCTGAATTAACTATGAGCCCTATTTGCAACTGGCCCAATGACCTCTCTTAGTTCTGCCCCATTCATCCATACGGGTATGTTTTACAGCCTGTTGTGTAGGTTCGTATCTAAGAAACTATTTATCCAATCACTACCAAGCGTGGGTCAGATTTTTACGTTAACTAAGGCAAAATACATGCACAATATAAACTCTTATTAAATACAATAAAATGTTATATTATACTGTACATGTATATCTTGGAACATCAACAGCGATGTAAATAGCAACAAATCACATTTGGATATTGAAATATCTGCTCCAACTTTAGGTACAATTTTCAAGTGAGATAACAATTTGAGTCATAATTCTTTTTGTCCAACAACAGTAAAGACTTACAAAAATCCAAAAATTGGCTTTCAAAAATATTTTTCCGCTGAAAAATTCTGGCTTAGGTTGTTGCCTAGGCCATATGGATGTTCATTTTCTTGTCATGATATTTCTCCATCAACTGAAGAACAGCATGTATGGAATCTTTTGTCCCGCAGTTTTGGGTGAATCCACATTGATCCGGTGAAACATCAACAATTTGTCGAAAGTAGGCATCTCTTCGTCGTGTAACACACTAAAGGGAAATGATCCGTAATAGGAGTCACTTTTGTATTTCCAGAAATGTTTGATTACCAGAAGAATGATGGTTCGTTCGCTTCCACCATCTGTTAAAGAGTGCTGAAAGCCAGAGCCATTCTGCCCTCATTTATGGCAAGTAACTTTATATTTCAAAAGGCGTGTCATTTGGACCTGTCGCTTTGTTATTTTTCATCTCGTGGATAGCAGAGAAGACTTTATCAACCGTGAATGCAGGAACTGCACCAAGAATAACATCGGCTGAAGATAGCGGTGGGTGTGGAAATTCCTCATCGCAAGTTTTCTCGAAATAGCCCCTCGAACAGCTATATATATCCTTTTGAGTGGTGTAACGGGTGATCTTTTTCATCTTTAATGTGAACGAAATGACCTAGGTCTTGTGTAGCACAGAGGCGGTCCTTGGCAAGTTGGTAATGCCTTCTGACATATTAATTTGATTGTATAGAGGGTGATTAAAAACATGTGATAGCACTTAGTATGTTGTATAGGATGGCAAGAAGAAATCATGTCCGGAATTGCATGATTTGAGCGCTGGGGGAGGGGGGCGTCAAACATTAACACTTCGGATATGGTGATGCTATGCGTTTTGCATTTTGTCAAGAAACCCCCATACCAACTCGAGAAGGGCATTACTTCGTGCATTAATTTTTTTAAAGGGTTCGAATTGTTTACCTTCAACTTGATTACAGTGTCTGCATCGGTGATGCAGAGATTATGGCTTTCTTAGTCAAGGGCGTTTTTGTTTGGGGTTCTATCGGGGGTATGTTGTACGACACTCCTTAACATGAGGAGAACCACATCGTACGAACCCACGCTGAGCCCAGAACCACACGTCTTTGACCAAAGATACCAATCTCTGCAATTATTGAAATTAAGTCTGATAAAATATGAAATGTGAGGAATATACAAAACCATGCGCTCGTTCTGGTTTTGAGACACTATTCAGATTTACAATGCACCTAATATCAACGAAGAATTTTGGCATTTTGTGTTTTGGCTTCCTTAACATTTCTGTGCCACTGTAGAGTAATCAAATAATATATAGCGTAACCCTGAACTTAAACACAGAGGTTCAAGAAATTAGTTTAAGCCGTTTCTCTGTAATTTTGTAACGAACCTACTTTCAACTTCTCTACCTAATCCGAAATAACAACCAAGTTTGGGTCAAAAGTGTAAGGTGCACATACAGAATTCTATTTATATAGATAGACAAAATGTTACGACATGATGTTAATTTGTATCATAGTCGATAGTTTATACGAGGGTGAATCAAAAAGTAAGTTACACTTCAAACTTATGGCCATTTATGCACCCATCTACACGACTATGACAATATACAATGTAAGTTCACTTTCCCACGTAGTCCCCAAAAGACTGTAAACATTTTCCGGAACGGTCAACCGACAGTTCGATTCTGGATGCGAAGAAATCACCTTCAGCGCTATGTAACCACCTGGAGATAGCTGCTTTCACCTCCTCATCGTTTCGGGGAAAATTGAGCGCTAGTGTGATTTTGTTGCACGATAACACCACACCTCACACGGCCCGCCAAACGTCCGGACCGCTGCAGTGATTCAAGTGGGAGGTATGGGGACAACCTCCATACAGTTCAAACTTAGCGGCATGCGGTTATCATGTGTACAGTAAGCTGACAAAATATCTCGGTGACGACGAATCCGCCCTCGTATTTAGTGCCATATCTCTGATCCTACAATTGATTATTACTGCACAACACATCATCTGCGATCCGTCTGGCTTACTGGACTCCTGATAAGGGTGAAAGACAGTATCGTAAATTTGTTTGACAAATATTATAAGAGATTTTAAATTGAATAATGCCTTTATAAAATAAGTGGTCCTTTCTGTACTAAAAATATCACCAAATCACTTGAACGGAGTTTAAAAAGTATAACTCTGCCTTGTTTACATTTCACACACCACAATTCATAATACAGTACAACCTCTGATATCCGGCCCTCTGATATCTGAACCCTTCGATATCCAGCCTGGTTTCTCGAGATAAATTGTTTTAAATGCATATGACAAGTTCATATTTTTGGACTGGGATGTAATGAACTACATTGCCGATTTGGATTGCAGCATCACAAGGAATGCAAAGAGGAAATGCGCACTGGGATTGCTAATCAGCTGGAGTGAAATGTAAACTCTAAACAGTTAAGATAAAACAAATAAAATGTTGTTTACCTCAGAGAATTCATGAGCACCCTTAAGACTGAAATGTGGCAGAATCTACAGTAATCGTATAGCTTCGTTCAAAACTCAGCAACATTCACAACTCTCAACATTGTGATTGATCCAAATAGATAAATCAACAAATAAATAAATCACTTAATTAATTAATTAATTTGACAAATATTTCTCTGATAATGTATTACGGTACCTCTGGAATGAAAAACAATCATATTTGAAAGAAATAATAAACTGCGCATTTAAGGGTTAAGTTGCAGTGTTCTCAAGCCAAATAATTTTTTTTTTTATTTTTTTTTTTTTTTTGGCACTTGAACCGCAGAGTATTCAAAACATTGTCTCAAATTCGGTGGTCTGCTCAGTGTAACGCCCTAACATATGGCACCCTTTCTTTGTGTAGACCAATAATATAGAGTAAACTGAAATATCCATGTAAAACCCGTTTCAGCAGAGGCTGTACTTCTCTGTAAAGTAGCTCCACTTCAAGCTAATGTATGCCCAATCCGCCAGACAACAGCAGTTTAAGTGTCATCTTGTGAGACTGAAGAACGCTCTTGTGGCTCCCACTTTTACGTAAGTGGCCATCCAATGAGCGATCAATTGAGGCAGTAAGAGGTGTTGTGAATGTCTAGAAAGCTCCGAGTTAACCCTAAATATTTGCAAAATATTCGAAGTAGGTGGAGTACAACACCAAATCGTAACTTTCGTACATTCGTTCCACTATTCATTCTGATTTTGTCTCTTGAAAAGTTTTTTTTTTTTTGCTATGTACAGTATTGTTTGATGTTACAGTGTGCATATCAGACCACCATGTGAGTCTTGGTACAAGAGGCAAGATAATATCGGTACTGGGAACTCAGCTGATTTCCAGCAAATCTTGTGCAAGACATTTAACCCTAGCACAACAAAGTTCCGGAAATTCAGACCGTGATATATCCGTGCAAACCATGCAGACACAGAGAGCAATACAAGCTGTAAAGGCTTCCACTTCCTAACCTTGTCACTAATTGGAACAGAATAGTGTGTCTTGCTTTACGTAATATTAGTCAATAAGTTCATGGACCGGCGCCTACAATGTAGACAACACAGTGTACATTTGCAGTCGGTAAGGTCGTGACTAGCGCCTACAGTGTAGGCAACACAGCGTACAATTGTGTATTACTGTCGATCAGTTCTTGGACTGGCGCCTACAGTTTAAGCACCACCTAGTCTTTGTCGTGACTTTTCGCGACTCTTTCCCATCGTGCTGAAACGGCTGATTTTGCCATCACCCTCTCAAGCGTTTCGCTAGTGGATTTTCCTCATTTTTGGCAGAACTTGAAATTTGCCCATTGCTCAAACTAGGGCATTATCAAGTTCCGCCTCTCACACTGAACTACCCTTCATGTGCGCAACTACTCCTACTGGCACTAGAGAAGAGCTGTCACGGCACTATTCTGTAGTGCACTACACTAGGTCGTCAGTCCACGAATTTTATGACTCTACTACGTAGTTTGAAATATTGCACAAGCATGCTAACGTTAAGGAGTCCAGGTACACTTAAAATATGGATACTATTCTTGGATATTTAAAGTAATTTCAGGACACAAAAGAGAACAATGATAATTATGATAATTGTTCAAACTAGGGCATCATTCAGACCTCGATTCAAAACTTTAAACATCATCCCATTACCCTTTGTATCGTGGAAAGTATTATTTTTAAAATTAATTTAAGGGAAGTCGTAAAGGTCTGAATCAGCAAAGTTTGACATTTTCAGATTTATTTTAAATTTTATTAACGTGTAAATCATTCATTTTAATGTGGCACCTGTTTCATTCAAATATTTACTATTTTAAGTAATGTATTTAATATATTCGTGCACTTCTATTTCAAGACACGTTTTGTGCAACGTATCACTGATTTACACATATCTCAGGGAGGGCTGTGGCTTGGTGTGTTTTGAAGAGAAATATCTGGTTTATTAGTTGATCACCTTGCTTTAGCTGCAATCGCAAGATGCAGTATTGTTTTGGCGGAGGATTTTAAAGCTTCTGTTCTGCAGTAGGTGAGCTTTACCGAAACTTTTTCTTGTAAGTGCAATTTACTCAAAATCACTTTTTTTCCGAAACAAATGCTGCCTTTTTTCAGAAACTACTGGTTGCATTTCCATGCAGTGTTTACGAAATGTTTGTGATACTGTTCTGGTAGCATAGATATACTTTGCTTGACAGTTATTGCATACTTTATTTTTATAATAAAATATCTGCAAAAAAAGATACAATTGGGGAATATTTTTTAAATCATAACTTTTTTCGTAGCACACATTTTAAAGCTATTCTAGATCAGTGTGTACAAAAGACATGAGTTACAATCATATTAAAAAATCATATTTCTGCATTCAGTGGCTACTGAGAGAAAGGTTCAATTATTCAGCTATTGTAACATTGACGAGATGCAGCATTACGATTTCCCTTAATGAATAAAGACAGTTCCCTAAAAATGAACAGCTATATGTACGATCATAATATAAGGCACAAACAAAACATATTTCTTACACACACATACAAATGTATTTCTCATAAGAATCAAATCATACACTGAACTGCGACAGGACATCAAATTTGCCCCAAAAATAAAAACATTAGAAAGATTATTAAAGGCATATCTGGGATACAATCTTATGTATTCTGTAGAGGAATATCTCAGTAGGTCATCAATTTCATAAAAAAACTGTAATTATAAGATTATAATATAAAATGTACCTAATTTATTAGTTTTATATTGCATTGCTTTAAGACGTGTCCAATATCAAAATGTGATTTGTATAGATGTATTCGGTCTGATGTATGAGTAAATATAGTACTAGTTAACTCTATGCAAATCCGTCAGTATCCTCTTGGAGTAGTGAAGCATAAAAGGCTTCCTCCAAACGCATACCAGACAATAAATGGGTACTCATTTTTAGTGTACCCCAGCGTCATGTATGACGTAAAATTCTAGTTTCTATTTTGTGTCAATGGAAAGTTAAGTCAGCTTTGATATTTTATTAATAATGACTACTTTGAAAATGTAACTCCCGTCTCCTATAAATTATCTTTTCGCACCATACAGAGGTAAAATATTTCCCTGTGGACAAAGATCTCCACTATCAGCCAACATTGCGTACATGAACTGAGCTGGATTCTTTTGTGGCGCTTTCAATCCTACCTCAAAATGAGATAGGTTCATCATTAGTCAAGTGTATTAACTATGGATTATACGTACATGAACTAACTGAATAGGTTTACGTAAAAAAATATTTTCATTGTTTGAGTTTCCTGTGTGTAGTGATAACATTTCTTGAACTGTAGTTTTGGAAGAGTTGCTTTCTTGTTCATTTTTGTATGGGATTTAAAGGATACTATTTCTCAGTAATGCCGTTCTCTTTTCAGAAACTTGAGCAAAACTATGACGACGAGTATCTCAACTCCAGCTGGGCCGATAGCGGAAGTTTGAAGCGAGAATTCCAAGGCTTGAGGAACATCTCGTGGCGCCCCAAATAGATGATGCTTCCAGACCATCAGACACGTAACATACTGTACTGTTCTGCACTCTTATATTTCTGTGAATTGATATTGGTTAATTCTTAAAGCAAAGAAAAGGTTTCCTCTGCTTGTTTTTGTATACTCGCGCCACGCTAGTTAAGGTATGAACAAAATTCTTGAGCATGCCGGTTTGGAAGTATTGTTGTTGATGAACTGCTGGTGTTGTATCACAGCGTATTTTTATCTTAAATTTTTAATCATTAGGTTCTAATCGAAATATCTGTAATAATACCCGTACCTTCGTTCCCGATTTGATACGTAAAATGCAATCGAAAATAAACTTTCAATTAGGCAAAAATGTCTTTAACCAGCAAGTTTAGGAAAAATTAGCCAATCACAAATCGTTAACCACATGGAGCTGGAACTCAATAAATTAAAGAAGGGCATTTTGTCTTCGAAGTTTGTAGATTTAAATTCACTTCCATTTACGAAAAGTTAATTTAACTTTTAATTTGTTTAGTATTTCCTACAGAAAAAATGTACCGACACGCTTCCCGAAACAAAATCAATTTGAAAATATATTATGCCAAAAGTTCTAGAGGAAAGTTGATCATGTTTCCTCTGTTTAAATATTCAAAGCAAGTCTAATGTCAGATTAAGTACCAGTGCTGTACTTTTGTGTGTGTGTGTAAATATTTGGCTAAATAGCATGATCTTGCCGTTTGCATAAACAAAAATTGCAATGGAGACTTCATTTTCTCATCAACTCGGATCAGAACCCATGGAAGGAAACATACGAATATATATCCCATGTAAACAGGTAAAACAACCATCAGCACTTTAAGAGAATGAAAATATTCCTCATGTTAAAGTGCTCCATTTGATATCGTTGATTTCCTATTCCTATCCATGAAATATGAAACGTATTAAAGCTAAATCCGTTAACAAATTCTCATCCCAGTCTTCAAGATAAATTGAGAATAAATATAGGTAAATTATAAAAGTAAATTACAGAGGTCGAAAGTACAAACGTTTGACTAATTTCATCTACTGTGCAGATTTCCCTTCCTTTTATCAAAATAAGAAATACTATATTTCGTTCCTGTTTCATTGGCTTTTCCTAAATGGATAATGTGGGTCTTCTGAACATTGCAATGTCACCGTTTCGATTAATATGAAGGTAAAATTAGTAATCTGAGCTTTTAGGCGAAGAGAAGTCTCTATGCAAAGTCTTCGTTGTGGTCTCAAGTGGTTCTATGTGTGTACTCCTTGGAACAACCTCCAAGACATGCAGTTAAGCGCTGTTTTCTTGACGATGGCCTGTCCAAACTAGTGCAGGATGCCGGAGACATTGGCAGTGAACATGACAAGATTATTTGAGGCTCTAAGGATTCTATCAAATGTTTGGCATGTAGGAGGTAATTCGTTTATCCACCCTTGAGTTATTTACACATGCGACCAGTCCTCCTTAAACTAAACATCAAACATCGATGTAGATTTGCAAAGTTTCTAATTTTTACGTGGCTCGTGAGTTGCAGAAACACCAGTGTCCATCTTGTCACGGTATTTAACAAATTATTCTAAGCTTAATGTAAAATGGCCATGTCAGTTTTAGATTAATCTTGAAGTTCTGTCAATCCTAGTTAATTGTAAAAGCTATATCTGTTTTTAATTAGCCGTAGAATGTTAACCAGAAATCAGTGTGGAACCAATAACGAGAAAGTTACCGATAAAGAAGACAATTGGGTTTCGGCAAAACTGAAGATTTTATTGCGTGGACAAATCTGGGTTCTCATTTCACTGTTGTATACCATAAATACACATACATAACACGTCTCATTGACATTTTTTCTGTTTATTTTACATCATCCGTTGCAATCCCTGCAGTCTGCGCAAAATATTTTAAACTAGACTGGAAATGTGTCTGTATCAGATACAAAACCGACAATCTTCACGCAAGATTAAACTGGTATTGAATATACTGATACATTTATGTTTGTTGCATGATATTGGAACGGAACAGTTTATTAAAGAATTACATTTTAAAGAAAAGATCGTATTTAGTTATAAAGTTATATTAAATTCGTCTCCCTTGTAGCATTGATTCATACAGACATTTGCGTCCTTTCATATAAAAACATAATTTCATGATTTTAACAGCCTATGATTATTGTTATTATTATAATAAGAATTGTGAAGAATATACAAAAACTGGCAGAGGGAACTTATTATAATATATACTAGTAAACGAACACAGAATTGCTCAAATCTTGTACTGCTTCTGATTACAAAGCATAATTATGCAGATCTAAAAGCAAATACTCCGCAAGAGTAATACTAAACATTAGTACGTGTTACGGTTTAGAGAGAACGCTTTGGCAGTCCTCCATTGTTAGGAAGATCGTTACATATAAATATATTAAATGTAAAGTATCTCAAATGCTTTCAATTTAAAGAAAAACTGCGACATTACCAATGTAAACTACGCCAAGCTGTGTTGTTTAGAATTTCACTGGCTTTTTTTCTTTGTCAATAAAATGTGAAAACATGTGTTTTATATAATAATTATATTTAGAACTCTTGTATTATCCGAACAAAGTGATGTGATCCTGCTGCCATTGTTAGCGTCCAGATAATTTTTATCGTTTTGAGATGAATCATAGAATATTTATATAAATATAAAGTGTTTACATTGATGTAAATATGATTTCTGAAAATGCAATAAATGAGTATGTGACACATCATAAATACAGAAATAATTTGATAACACTTCATTCCTGACACGGAGTTTCTAGCTGTCCACACAACTGGTGTTGTGTTTTCTAGTAGAGTCTTTGAGCTAATGCAGTTTGTTTCTGTGACCCTTTGTGTCGCGTTGGGTGTTAAAAATAACGTTTTTAATGGAAATCGTTGTGTTTCAGGAAGTTACCTTTTGTTACCGAGGATGTATTGAAGGTCAGGTCACAGTCTGAGGAAAAACATCAGATTATGCGTGTAGCAAGAAATCGACATGAAGTATTATAAGATGGGAGGGGAGGTAACATCGATGAAAAGTATTGTGTTCTATGTGGAGCAAATGATCGTTTGAGGGTAAAGACACATCGCCCACCAATCTGCATTGGTCGACGATATTATTCATTTATTTTTATTTTCCCGATGGGGCCCCATGGACCACGTGATTCCTAACTCCAGTGAGCTTTCTTCTTACAAGAGGAGGTCACGATGTCCGCATCACCGCTTTTGTTCAAACTTTGTAGGTTGGTAGTACTACATCATAAAAACACACTGGCAAAGTAGTAGCGTGCAACTCTCAAACATTTTCGAAAAAAAACTATTTTGAAAATGTCGAAAAAAGTTAAGAGAGATTTAGCATGCGATGTACCATTAAGCGAGAGACTGTGGCGCGGTGGTCGAGTGGTTAAGGTTCTACATTTCATTTATGAAAATGGCGAGTTCGAGTCACGCTCCTACTAGCTTTTTACCCCTCTTTCCCCATTTTTTCATATATTACAAGTTTATGTTCTTCTATTACTGTCAAAATAGATTTTAACATTTTCTTTCCCAGTAATTCGGCCTCTTCTGTAATCTCTACAGATTCGCCAGGATCCAGTAAGCGATCTATATAAATAAGGTCCTCCACGTAAGCCATGGCCCTTTTCAACTGTGTATTTACTGCTTGCTCTCTAGGGAACTCGTTTGCACTTTGCGTAGCTTCACATTCAAGAACACTTTCGTTCGAACATAATTCAACGTGCGAGATCTCCATGCCAACCGAACTTATCACGAGCACGTTTGGTTACATCGCACATAACCGTTACACGACACAACGCGATTCTGCTCTCATTCACAACACGAAGGAAAAGGGGATCAGGAAATAAAGTTGAGATGAGCGTGACTCGAACTCGCCATCTTCATAACTGAAGTGGAGAACCTTAGCCACTCGACCACCGCGTTAGTCTCGCTTGATACTACCTCGCATGCTACACCTCTCGTAACTTTTCTCGACATTTTCAAAATAGCCTTTTTTTTCGGAAATTTTTGAGAGTTGCGCGCTACTACTTTGCCATTGTGTTTGTGTGATGTAGTACTACCAACCTACAAAGTTTGAACAACATCGGGGATGCGGACATCGTGACCTCCCCTTGTTAGACCAGTAGTCCTACATCTTTGCGCTGCAGGTTGCTTTCATTTCCTGAGTCCACTTCACCTCCACTCCAGGACGCAATGTTTTAGCTGTGTCGGATGTTCTGATCAGCATTCTAAATTTACCCCTGTTGAATATATCCTTGGAATCAGTTTTTTTTTTTAATTCTAGATATTTTCGAACCAGTTTCGTCCATTTACCATTCAATTTTTCATTTATCACTTATCATATCTTCTTACATTTCGGAACTAAGGCTCCGAATCCTGCCATTATGCCAAACCATTGCGTATTAAACTACTGTTTTTTTTTTTTTCAATTTTAAAATGTAAATGTTATACATATAATCTTTCACAAGTATATTTTATCCAGCCATCTTATGTCTAAGTATTATTAAACTTAACTTCCCACATCATAAAGTTGTAATTCATTATTGATAATTTTAGAACTGTACATACAGCATTATTCAAAATTGTTCAAAATGGGGACTCGGATTACAAGAAATTCGTAGACATAACGTGGATAAAAGTTGATTTTACCACATTATCAAAATTTGACTTCCTCCCTAAGAATAATCCTTCAGCATAAGCTGATTTTGTAATTTTTCCCCATTGTAAGAAATGAATCTACCGGTTTATTAAAAACAGGAACTCTGGTTTCTGGAAATTAGCACACTTAACGTAGTTAAATACAGATTGATCAAACCACTTAGTTGAAATATGACGTCTTCTTTGAAAAGTATCCTGCGAAATTATCTGCCTTTTTAATCGTTCCCATCGATGATTGTAATTTGTTCCCAGTGTATCCCATCTTAGCAGCCGAATGATTCGAAACTGAGCCACCGCTTGGAAGACATTAGTGGACTTAACGATTGTACCACTTAATTCAAATCCCTCCATGGAAACGTTCCTAAAAAGCATAGCGATATACTTAGGGTGGCATTCATTCAGGAGACAGCAGTTCTCTCATTTTTAATCGGCATGCTGTCCATCGACTCTATAGAAACTCTTCACAGTTCATTACGGCAACAAACTCTCAGATGGTAGAGTTTCTCGTTTTGCATGAGATTTAAAGGGGAATAATAATTATTATTATTTATAGCCTACTAAGTTATATTGCATTTTACAATCAATTTAATATCTAAATTGCAAATTCAAACAATTGAGTGTGGTGTCCTTATATAGGGCTTTCAGGAGGACTCATATGCTTCACTCATTACTTGTCAGCGCTGCAGTCACCCCATCATGAAAGTCATCTTTTCCTTTGGATATGGATCACATACTCTGTGATTTGTCTGAATACGATTTAGTTTGATCCAGATCTTCCAAGGATGATCAGAGCCAGGCAATATTTCTGTGACGGACGCTATTTTAAAACGCACTTGGTGGGGGGGGGGGGGCGCAAACTGTCCCCATTCATGTGACCACTGCTCGTGGAGATCGAAGTTGCATGCTACAAGATTCTCTGGCATACATATAAGCGGAAGTCCCGATCGAAGCTTATCAGTATGTAGGTAACCGATATTTGCATGAATGATTAGTTGGTGGCTAAGTGTCCTTCAGTGCGTACGACGTTTTGTATTACTAGGAGTTCTTCTTATAGAAGAATAAGAAAGTCATACATAAAAACATCCTATTGACAATTTCTATCAAGTTTAATTGAAAATACTGTCAGTCACTGGTTTGATGAATGGAATGAGAGCTAGCTTTCAGAAACGTTTCCGTAAGCAGTTCGGATTTCCGAAAACCTTCATCACTACCATTGTACTTAGCGCACTTTAATATTCTATCTCCATTTTTTGGAACCTCGAATATGAAACTTAAGAATATAACTTTATGCTTTAATTATTCGGTTTCTTAAATTAATAGGTTCATGGCTAACCTGAAGGTATATGATACCTTTTGTCTTTGTGACAACGTTCAAATGCTGTAGAATGAATTAAATATTAAATTACTACTTATTTACAATCTTTGATATAGGTTTCGTCTCCGTTCAAGGCTTTATCATATGAAAATTTGCATTTGGTCAAATGAGCCTTCTGTTTTATTAGTTGTAGAAAGTCAAAACTTTTGAGCATGCATGGGGAACATATTAAATGAAATAATAATAATCAAAACCAAAATAAATAGACCTATAATAAATCGCTCACACTACCTGAGTAACATGTACAGAGTTTCGTTCTGTCTCATGTGCTGATGCTAAAATACAGCTCAAAGTATAGCATGTAATTACATTTCAAGGAGTTCCATGTTATATCATATCCACATTCATAAAGAATAAACGTTTTAACTCTGAATTGAGTTCCATTCGAGTCTTTCTGCCTTGGGCTTTAAATCCAATTTTGTTGTTCAGTTTGGATCTTAAAATATTTTAATTTTCTTCTCAAAAGTCTTTGAAATAGAGTTGAATCCTCATTCCATCGCATCCGTGTTCACATCTGAAACCAGCCTACTAATGTACTTTCAATTCATTCTGGTTTGATGAGATTTCGAACTGGGGTTTGAATGTCCCTTGATGAGTCTCATCTTTTATTGAAGAATAGAGCTCGTTTATCGTAACGATGCTATTCATTTCGTTGAATGAATCAGTTGTGTTTAGAACGTATTCATGTTTGCATATTCCGAATAATGTTATCTAAATTAATCTAAATGAATGATGTTTCATGCTCATCATTTTTAGATATAAATTCTCTGTTGTTCCTTGTGCTTCTAAAATATTTCATATCTTAATTTTATTGTAAGCTTTGTAAATATGGGTGTATTCCAACTACGAGGGGAAAGCGAGATTCAAAATAAAATGTGGAAACTTAGTGGGGGTATGAGAGCTCAAGCTGCTTTTAAATAATAATTAAATATAAGCTATTAGACAATTACAGCCTGTAACTGTTTTATCTGTATAGAGAACGCCTGGACGATTACTTGAATTGTAGAGCGGCCTTTTTCTCTGTCACTTATTCCTCTCCAAGATCCGGTCGAAATGTCTGTGCACAGAACACTTTCATAAGCAGATATCCATTGTGTGTACGCCATGTCCTAATGGTGCTAGGTGAATGAATGGGATGAGACAAAACAGGCTTTGATGAGGTATGAACCATATATAATTGCCAAGTCGATTGCGCCTGTGGAATACATCGCTGTGACAAGGGATTGTTTTCTGAGAAACTCTGTATATATTTATCGAAACTGCAGGAAAGACAAAACGCCCAGTGTGACCCTAGAGGAAAATAACCCTTCTAAGTAAAACACGTTGCATCAAGAGAAACAACTTGGATAAAAATTACGTAACTAGGTGAAATTATAAATTCGTGAACTTATGTCTTAAACATTTCTGCTGGGATTTCGTTACCGAGTCTGCTTCTGTAGCTGGAGTCAGTCATCACCTTGTGCGAGTGGATACGTTGTAAAGTACGGACTTTTTATAATCGTTTTTAATATTTGGGAATTTTAAGATTATCTTATATTATTATTAAAGTCATGTACAGAAATACTGTCAAATATAGTGACGAAGAAATTCTAAAATGAAGGGTGTGAATAAAATGTTCTTGCGGATTTTGTATGAATGGTTGGAATGTTCTCATTTTGGTGGTGTATAGCTTATGCCTTGACATTCGTCGAAGGAATATAACTTTTAGTGTCGTTTGATGTCAGTGGATATCCATTTAACTGACAGAATTGGAAATGCTGAAATGAATCATTTATATTATTATACTTAGGAAATATATTTGTTTATTTCTAATGGAATAATAACCTTACACACGTTTAACGCTGTTAATGGAATGAAGAAGCCGAACCACATGGTGAAACAATTTATTTGGCCTGTGATCCGCTGAACGTCTATACTTTCTTGTGGCAGGACTGGTGTCGTTTAATCAACTCTTCTCACCAAACCATCTTTATGTATTTTTTCTTGACTGAAGCATCTATCTCTCTAGATTTTTGGAGTTCTCAAAATGGAAAATATGATTCTCCCAAGTTACATTTGGTTTGTAAAGAATCCTTCTTATGTATTCAATCTATGGATTGGTCTGCGGCAGTTCTCCAGTCAGCTCTATTCCTAGCTTCTGCATCGTATGTCAGACATGATTTTCTGTACATATTCTAGGCGTGGTCTTCCTCGACATCTTTTGCCTTTAACCATTCCCTCCAATACCGTTTTCAATATGCTATTGTGTCGCAAAATATGTCCTATTAGTCTAGTCCTCTTTATACATTTCCATAATGTGTAAATTTCCTCCACCTTCTTAAATACTTCAGCATTCGTTATTTTTTCTCTCCAGCTAATCTTTAGCATTCTTCTATAACACCGTTGTTCAAAATGTTTCCTTCTTTTCCAACTGTCCACGTTTCGCAACCATAAAGAGCAATGCTCCAAACATACGCTTTTCTTGTTTTAAGATTAATGCAATTTGTAGTGAATAAACGTTTCTTTGTGTGAAATGCTAATTTGGCTTGCAAAATTCTACTTTTGATTACCTTGTTGCTTCTTCCATCTAATTACCTTAATCAAACTCAGTTTCATTAAGTGTAAATAAGATAACCGAGGATATTCAAATAGCGTCGACAGTATCGAATGTTTTCTGTCACAAACCTGCAATTTTTGTCTGTTAGCACATCATGACTAATTACTGCCTGCATTGGGGTGGAATCCAAAAACAATTGCTTTGCAGTGAGTAGTAAGAAAAAAAAGCATCGAATTTTAAAAATATTCACTTAGCCGAAGTATTGAATAAAATATTTAACTTCACTTCTGTTCCTTTGATCCAAATAATACACATTTTCCTGTATACTCCATTTCACTCCAATCCACCGATAATACTTAGTTTAGATGTTCCCAATTTTTGTTTTTAGAATATGGAATATATGCAGAGTCGCTTGAGAATGTTATTTTTTAATCATTTTGCCGTCAAGTCAGTCAGGTTTCTGTATATCATTATTATATTAATATAAGTAATACAATGTGCACTGATATAAGAAGCCCATTCCTATATTATAAAGTTATATAAGTGTTTTCTTGATCTCCCCATTATTTCATATGTTATGCTCCTTATTCGTTCAAGCCAACATTCAAAAAACATAATATAAACCATAACCTCTCTTCCGTCTCATTTTTATGGAGAAACCTATTATCTTAACCTGGCTTTTAATGATATCTTCAGTCTAGCATTTCAATAATTATTATATTTACTCTATTCTCGAAGGTCGTCAGGGTGACAGCTTGGATAATCCAGCATTTACAGAACATATTGAATATACATACACGACGAACCAATTAATTCTGTGTGACAAAATTCCGGTATCTCGGCGTCTCCGAAAACCGAAAAAGCAGTTAGTGGGACGTCAAGAAACAATAACATTATTATTGAATTAATTATTTGTGAAAAACTGACGTTTCGTTTAGTTGTTACTGATCAGCCAGCTTTATACAAACTTCTGTTACTAGCTATTTCAGTTTCTTTCTAAATCCCCATTATTCATGTTCGCAGTGATCGAATTTCTTCCACTATCTTAAAATATGCACTTCTTATATGTGCTCAGCATAATGTATCTTAAATTATACTGGCAACTGTACACCCGAAAACTTTGTGAACAGGAGTAAATTCTGCAGTCACTCCATGTTTGACATAGCCCGAGATTAAGAAAATGTCAATTACAAATGCATACTTAATTCATTTGCAGCAGTGAATAAACGATCCCATTCGGAATTACAGAACATTTTCTCTCTTTGACATTGTAGCTAGAATCTGTATTGAAAACTGTTATTACATATTCTTCGAACTAAAAGCGGAGTTTCGTAGGAAGGAAACCCTTCCCCCTTGTCCAGTTAACGTAATAAAATTATCTCGCTTTGTTGTGTATTTTACAAGACATTGAGAACTTTATCATAAAGATTTTTAAAATCTGCATAATTCAGTCAAAATGCGTAGGTTTCTTTTGATCACTACACTGACTTAAAATTATTATTATTATTATTATTATTATTATTATTATTATTATTATTATTATTATTATTATTATTATTATTATTATTATTATTATTTGCGTGACCCATCGCAGAATCAACATTTGTTGAGATTTCCTCTTTGCTCAGTAGTTCTTAATTTTCATCGATTATTGTGATTTCTGTTCCTCGGACCAAGTACGTCATGTTGGTTTCTTCTCGTCTTTCTCAAATCCTCTTGTGTGAACTATTTTCCTGATTATATTTCTATCCTGTAGGTTTCATGATCCTAATTCAGTGAGGAATTTCTCTAAACTTGTTTATACAATTTTGATCTCGTACGTTTGATTTGCAAAAAATGTGTATTTGATAATTAAGTCTGTTGGTATTCATTCTTTCCAAATGGCTTAAAAATTGAATTATTCGCAATCCCATTTTATCAGTAAGTTTAGGTACTTTGAAATATATTTCCCAGTTGGGTTTGGGGTAATGTATTCCATTTATAATTCTTGACCCTAAAATTTTTCTCATGATTTTCCTTTCTTTAATATCTGATTGTTCCTGTAAATTTTTATGATGTACATTGAGTGTTTCTGAAGCATAAAGAGCTTCTGGTTTGATCATTGTTAAGTAATGACGAATGTTACTGTTCCAGGACAAGCATTTTTATTATACAAACAGTCTTCGTGTGTTGAAAAGCAATTTCAGTTTTCTGAATTCTTGTATCTACTGATTTATTTTCAATGCCATTTTCAATGATCCATTCACCTAAGTTCTTAAATTCCTTTACTCTTGCAATTTTATTGGCATCAATGGTAAGTTCAGATGGAGCAGTTTTGATATTTGTCATAAATTTAGTGTTCTTAATTAAGTTTAATATTTATCTGTATTAGTATTTGGTAGCCTACTCCATTGATAGTTCAATTATGCATACACACTATTTTTTGACTAAGCACTGAGAAATAAAATAATTCGCTTGAAATTACTACAAGCGCAACTATCTCTTCCTTCTTGTATTCCTATTAATTTGTCAGTTACAAAATAGGCTAATCCGACCTTTAAATTCTTATTGTCAAGTAAAGTGAAATTAATGTTTACTGTAACCTTTGTTTTGAGCAAGGTGTTATTTGGCAGTTAGAGTTCCATAATAGATGAATGGGAAAGAAGAAAAACTAGATATCGTAGAAATGTGCTATGGAGTCAAGCAATCGAAAAGAGATGGACAGAAACGTAATCTTTATAGAAAATGAAAAGGAGATAGCTAATAAGCGTAATGGAAAGGAGGAATATATAAGTTTGTTTATAATGTATTAAGATATATTCTAGGAAGTAAACTGGAGAAGCATACCAAGAAAGAAATATATCAATAACAGAGAATAGGATCAGTTTTAAGGATTACAAATAACTGAATAGATCAGCTGGAAAAATGAATGATTACAGTGACTAGTTATTCATAACTCGCTATAAGCATATTGTTTTAATACGTAGATGTTCACGACCACGAAATGACATAATAATACTTACTTTGTGGCAGAACATGCCATACATAATGACTAACAAATCATTTTTGACGCAACTTCTGTCATTTTTAAGAGAAACATCGTATACCTACGTGAGGCGATAGAAATTGCTAAACACCCGAATAATTTTAACAAAGGTGACTGGTATATACTGAGTAGATCATGGCTACCCTCCATAGTTAACTCGTCAAGATCTTTCCCCTCGACTTCGGTTACTATGGAGCGACACTTGCCAGTACATGATTTGTTGTTACTCTGAAGACGATCCTGGTCGCAGGATCGAAACGTGTCAGCAATTATTAACATTACTTGACCTAATATTCCCAAATTAAGTATTATTATCTAATGTTTTATATTCAAATATGCACGGTACTGTACTATTTCTTCAGCTACAAATAAATGATGGGGAAAGATTCAGTTGGGATTATATGATGGACACTAGTTTCCTCGAAGGTACGGGTTCATATTATCCCACCGTTGCCATTTTGTAGGCTTCATTCATTAGATTTACTGAAGGTTATATTTAGCTTAATGAAATTAACTCAGTGTCTCATTACTTCACCATGAAAATTCATTACTCACTATTCACATGATTCCTTCGTAAGAAAACCTTGTCGATTAATTTATAATTATATACTTTTTGTTTCAACACAGCAGGCATTGACGCTGTATATAAATCATTCTGCTGCGTAAAGATTGGTATCATATTTAGACACTGTATCTATTTGTTACGGTTAGAAATTGCCATTATTTTGCTGAAAGAGAAATTTAAAAGGGGCGTCTGGTGCTATATATTATTATAAAACACAAGCTTGCTTCAATCAGTACTTACGAATGTATGATACATATTACTAAAGTAAGCAGTAGAAGGTAAACGAATGATGATGCTAAAAAGATCAACTTAACGGTGCTGAACAAGAATATATGAAATATTGCCAAGGCTTTTCGCTAAAACCGTGGATTAAAATTCTGAGTGTATATATCAATGGTTCAATATGATTACGATGTAGTTAAAACAACTTTCAGAGTATTAATTTGACTGACAATTGTTCCTCTCCAGTTTCTAACATCCTTACGGCATCATTGTACCACGTTTATTTAGGCTTCCAGCCGTGTTTACGTATCCTAGACCACATTCTCTTAATGTGAGCGTTTCTTGTGTTCTCTGACCAGGGAAGTCGTTTCGCTGCTTTGACCTCATCTTCAGTTACATTGATGTTTACACGTATTTTTAATGCTTGGTGGAACACGTCGACCACATTGCACTGGCATTTTATGCTATTCATTGGGATTAATCATTGAAATATTTGAAAGCTTATTTTGGAGCACAATTTGTTATGAAATAATAAAATATATCCTGAACAGTTAAAATTATCCTATCTTTCATTTCTTAAAATTATCCTTTCATTTCTTCTAAAGTGCATTTAATCATCTTAGCGTGATCAGTTTGTTCTTATATATTATCCTCAAATCCACCTACCTCCCTTTATTGTTCTAAAATACCGTCCATAGCTCGCTGAGAATTCGATTATTATTTCCAATCTGGTCGTTATGATGAACAACATCAAACTACACTTTCCCAAAAAGACTTGTCATTATGAATTATATTCAGTTCTCTGATAAATCAAACTAGATTAATTTTCTTATTTATTTTAATGAGTTCAACAGTGAAACAATATAACTTTAATTGATACAAAAATATGAATGTAGTTCAAACTACTGGGATTTGGTTTGTATTTCACGGCTTCAGAACTATAGTGGATCTAGTCCATCAGACGATTTTGGAAGAAATACATCTTAGGAGTTTTAATGAACTATTAATTCCACTGAGGTAGTGGTCGTATGAATATTCATATGGCAACTTATAGCGAAAACTATTAATTTCGTACTGTCTTACGCTTGAAATTTACAACTTAGTTGATATTAATAGAATAATATCACTTATCTAAGAATTCAGATGCTGACTGAAGAACATATTCTTCACCAGAATATTCAAAATCTTTTTCTCATTTTCGTTAGCTGTTTAATTGATTGTAATTATTGTAAGTAATATACCACTAATGTGACATGGACTTTGTTCAGAATGGCTGTGAAGGAAATAATTACTCAATTTCACTTGTTCGTTACCAGAATGTCAACTGCGGGGCAGCAATAGAACTAATGACTGGGTTGTCTACGGCAGTCAGTAGAGCTCATATGTACTGATATGTTTAATGAAAACATCATGAATGATTCGCAGTCATAAGGGCGGTTTATTTGGAGGTCTTTGAATAAACATAGAACTCGTCAAATATAATTTGGGACATTATTACACCTTGGAATTTACTCCTATCTGAGACTTGAAAATCTGTCACGTAAAGAAGATATTAAATAGTTCAATATTTTACCTAATTTGACGAAATTGTACTATCTTCAAAAGGAAGGAATATTTGAGTACGAGTTTGTTTCGGAACCGACTAATGTAAAGTCTATACTCCGCACGGCCTTACTTCTAAATTGAAGTTTCGCAAAACAAATGAGCATCGCCTTCCCTCTGTTGCCAGCGCGCTACGCCTGCGAGAACAGCTGATGCAATATGACCGCGGTAAACAGCCCTTTTAAATTGTAATACAGTACTCAGAAAAACGAATGAATATGGATTGAAAACAAATTCACAAGAACTAAACTTTCTAATAATATCTGGCACTATAAGAGAATATATTATTAACAATAAAAGAGAATGAGGAAGTAACACATCATTAACGGCTAATGGCTGGCACAGAAAGGAGGTTATGGCCTACAAAGGGAACACACTACTGAACTCAGAGTCACTGGAACCCTCCAACAATATGAAAAACACACTAAATATTGAAGGAAAATGCAAAAGATCGCGAACCGTACCGAATACCAAACACGCTGAGCGAGATAGGTTAACCACGTGGCGAATGTAAACATTAGAGCTGGCAACTAAGTTTCGAGATCGTGCTCTGCCGATATAAATGGCAGCTTGGGATTGGTTGGATGTTTATGCTTCAGCACATAA
This sequence comes from Anabrus simplex, assembly GCF_040414725.1. Lineage (NCBI taxonomy): Eukaryota > Metazoa > Arthropoda > Insecta > Orthoptera > Tettigoniidae > Anabrus > Anabrus simplex. The sequence continues at coordinate 97,390,017 of NC_090277.1, read as the reverse complement.
CCACCAGACAGAGCCAAAATCTGCTAAAACGTCAATTTAGAAGTAGAGCCGTACGGAGTATAGAGCAAATGTGAATTCCATATGATGTTTATATTGAACCTAAACAGGAAGCCTATATTTATGGAGCTAATGGATATCTTGAATTAGGACTTCTGGAGCCGATACTTTGTGAAATTTCATAGATCGACTTTACACTTCAGACCTTATTTTCGAAAATGCCAAGTAAACTCTTGTTCATTGTTTATTGTTCTTAACGGAAGTCGGTGCACTGTGGGACAGTATATTAATCATATCCTGAGTTCAAGGGGGTAATGTTTACTCACTAATGTAAATAAATATAATTTGAAGGAATCAATACTTTTTAAATAGTTAATGACGGAAATTAACTAAGTACATGATGTCCATTATGAATCTTCTTGCTGACAAGAGAACTATCGATACCGTCACACCGAAGCCGACAATACAATTTCGCAGAGAGGATAAGAGGACCATAAGAAAGCAATGAACCCAAATGTAGCTGCCATTTCGAACTGTTAGGTCCTGAAATCGATACGAAAATGTATAATAAGATATAAGAGTAAACAAAATGGAATGTATGTTTCATATGACAAAAAAATATATACAATATGAAATCTCTATCCAGTAACTTGAAATTAAAACATTATCAAACGGTGGCCCTGCCATAAATTGTATATACAGCAGAAACTCTTAAAACTTACAAGAATTGGGGATCTTGAAAAGTTGAAAGAAGAATTTTGGGAAAAATACTAGGATCTATAAGAAACAGCAATGCCGAATTTAGACTACGATCAAACAGAGAGCTATACTTAAAAATTGAAAAACTGACAAATGTAATGAGGAAAAGAAGACTCCAACTTATTGAACAGTTACAAATCCAAGCCAACGTGGTTCATTGAAATTGAAATGGATATGAAAAACGCTGGAATTAAAATAGATACGATAGAAAACATAACACGTTTCAGAGAAGTAACACGAAATGCAGGATTTCAGGAGAGAAATAAATTAACAACTGGAAGGAAATGGACTCAAGAGGAAAAGGGACAACATTCTCAGAAAATGAACGAAGTTTGGAAACGAAGTAAGTTAAATGCACAGAAAAGTAACCAAAATTGATTTATCGTACCCTCAAAACGGTTTATTCAAAGTAGAAGAAGAAGAAGATTGCATGCGTCAGCATATAGCTGAACGTGGACAGCCGTGGTGACCAGCTGAGGCGAGCGCGTTATCTTGATCTTTCTGTACCAGGCAATTAACTCATGTTCCTTTTGGAGGAAGAGTTAGGAATCCGCCTAATGTTCTACAGTATGCGTTACGTTATTTCCGTGAGAAAGGTTTCTCTTCTTCCCGTGAAATAACTTCGGAAGAAAGGGAGATGGGTGACATTTGATTGAACAAATTGAAAATCATACCATGGGTGTCAGCATTGTCTCAGAGTCGTATCTGGAGAGAAATAGTGGTAACGAAATTGATAGTGGAAGCAGTGAAACAGCTTATTGGAAATACAAACCTTGATTAATCTTCGATTTTCTTCCCCACGGTTCAAGGACATGATAAAATATTCGTAGTTCACAACCTGTTGCACAACGGAGAGACCTCCCGAGTTCGAAGTGCCTGCGACATATTGCCTTCAAATTAATAAGGAAAACTGTGAAGAACAATGTGCATATTCGTTGTGCGTGGTGCCTAAATATTTGTGTTTTTATCATGTGATTAACCCACCTCCACCTCATTTATCTTTCACATTCGTTCCCCAACAATAAATGGACCCCCTCTCTCTCTCTCTCTCTCTCTCTCTCTCTCCATCACAACTGCAACTCCATATTCCGCTATGCACCGACCGAGCCAGCAATATGCAAGGGTTGTCCAGCATCTGCGTTGTCACACGAATTTTGAATTAAGATTTCGACACCTTCCAGTTCGAAATGGCAGCTAAATTTTTGTACATCGCTATTTGATGGGCTCCTCATCCTCTCAGCGAAATTGCAATGTTGATTTCGATATGACCGTATCGATAGTTCCCTTGCGAGCGTAACATTTATAACATGTGTACGTAATATGATTTGATTGTAAAAGAAAATGAGATCGACGTCGTCCTTGGTAATAACCCTTGGGTTACGTCATGCCATATCTAATGGAAATACCGCTGCTACGCAAATTCATTATTTATAAATACTCAAATCGAAATAATTTAATTTGTAAATATGTGGTCAGTTTCTCACGGGCATGACGTAACCCCAGTCTTTAAATTAATTTTTTAAATTACCCACAGTTATCTCTGAAATCCTTTTCCTTTGTAAAGTTTAGAGGGAAAAGTATCAAGTTGGTGACACTGATCGTGTAAATTGCAAGACAGTTACGGTACTTCGAAATGTGTATCTATAATGAAATTACGCCTTTGTGACAAACATGGGCTAGAATATTAAAACGTAATGTTAATATATAAATTATGTTATGTTTGTTATGTAAAGTTTGTTAAACCTGACATGTAATTTCACTCTATTTTGCTATACAAATACACTCTTGTCCATAATTCAAATATTGTCCTTGGTAATAAAATGCCATGTTTTAGTGCAGTAAAAATCTTAATCATGTAACAAAAAATCTCTCGATTTTTCTTTTTTTTCAAATATGTCTAAAATTTGGTCCCTGCTCGAGCTTCCTAAGTAATTTTGTGGTTTCCGAGAATAAATGTTGAAATGTTGTGGTGATCGTTTTCAGAATTACAAACTAGTATATTACTTCGAGTAAATTTCTTTAAATCACGGAATAAGTTCTTTATAATTCAGTATGTGTTTCATAAATGTGCATGAAGACTTGATTTTTTGTACATCTCTTCTTTATGTTGGTCGAACTCACTAACCGATAAATTTCTAAATTTGCGATGTACTTTTCTTTTATACCAGCATATCTGAGCCGATGCTTTAGCTTGCAGTATCGTATGCTTAGTCCTCAGCCCGAAGGCTGGCTGGATCCTCAACAGCTCCGCCATCAGCTGCCATAGATGGCCTAGGCATCACTTAAGAGGCGTACTAGGAAAATGAGGAGTGAAGTAGTTTCCCGTCTTGCAGTATCATAGGCTATATACTCATGGTATAGTGAATTGATTTGCAGAAATGGTTATATTTTGCTACATAACGTGAGACACATCATTGAACAATATGAAGAAAGAACGTGGAGAATGGAAGGACATAGCAAAGAAGTGATTCCAATAATTAAAAAGCAGAGCAACCAGAAGAAAATAAATGTTAAAGCTGAAGTCATGCGCCATTAAGCGTTCTATCACCCTATATAATAAGAGTATTTACTACATTGAGGGATGGACATGTATAGAAATATTATGCGACTTATGGGTATCCGTTATCGAAAAATGGTTTGCGTTTTTGTAATATAGGAAGTTATAAGGCGCCCATCCCCTAAAGAGATATTCAGTATTCCATGTTAGTTTTTACATGTTCCTATGTTTTCAGGCCACTAAGATGCTCTGGCGTGAGGAAATCTAAAGCAAATAATTAAAAAAGATTATACCACAGTTTCACGTTTTATTCTCGGTAAACCTGATAAAGAAACAAGTGAACCTATTATAATATTTTTCATGTGTTTAAGAAAACTTTTAGTAGCTTCACATGTAATTAGTTGTTTCTTTATCCCATTTAGGAAATACACAGCCTTACAACGCAATTTGGAGTATTTTATCTTATAAGCAAAATACACCAAAATGTCTGTTTACAATATTGGCTACTGCAGCAATAACTATTAAAGTACAAAACTCCCTTGCAAAATATTATAACATGTACATTCTATCCCTTTCCCTACTCATCTATGAATTATGTGTGAATGTCCTAATAAAGTGTTTGTACATTTAGTTTATTACTCCAATGCTAAAAAAAAATTCTAGATTTGAACGGAATAAATTAAAATATCAAAAACTAATATAATCAGATAATTATCTCTTATTTTGATGTTACATACTATTTGTTGCAAGTTGATGTAAAATCGAATTCATTTTGCATGGAAATTTGCTGTGTAATTACGAATAGTATAAATTGTTATAATATAAATGACGACAATTACTCGTATTTCGACTGATGATTTTTTCGCATCAAGGTTTCCACCTTTAGGAGGGCTGCGGAACAAGAATTGTATGTGGGTATAGAAACTACCTTTATTAAAGTTAACTCAAAAATTCGACTGTAAAATAGAAGCTCCAAATTTATCTTGATTCTATCTAAACTCTTTATTCAACATTCTCAGAAAGACTTTGATCTTATCGGATAAGGAGAAGTTAGAAACGTGCATTTAATATTTATAAGGGTATCGCTAACCGGGATTCCAGGTCAAAAGTTAGTTGGGGGGAGGGGGGGGGGGGAAATATTGTCCTTTTTAAACGCTTATGCATTGTTCTATTTAAAACAACTGTTTGTTTTTTTTTTTTTTAGTTTTGATATTGCAATCGAATCAGCACTCAATGAGTTCGAAATAGATTCGATATTGGAAAAAAAATTAAGGAACGTTTAAGCTTGTTTCGTTGGTTTTCAAGTCGATATTGTAAGGTGGGCGTGGCACTTGGATATACCAATCAGCTTCATACTTCCTCTCATTTCCCAAATTTTTTGTACGGAATGTGCATGTTCTCTGAAATTATTAGTTCCGTTAACGTGAAATTAAACATACGTAAATATTTAAGTTTCATACGACTTAAATATTAAAACCTTCACGTGCCCAATTTAAGGGAACTGACAAATTTGAGGACAGAGTTTTGATTCATATCTTAATTATGTTTATTTCGATGCAAGCTTCCACACCATGATGAATTTTCTCGGTCAGTTACGACCACCCTCTCTCTATATATATATTCTATGTAAAAAATATTATTAATTTGTAATTTTAATTGTAAGTAATATTTTAACCCCGCAGGAAGATTTTTTTTGTTATTTGCTTTACGTCGCACCGACACAGATAGGTCTTATGGCGACAGTGGGATAGAAAAGGCCTAGGAAGTGAAAGGAAGCGGCCGTGGCCTTAATTAAGGTACAGCCCCGGCATTTGCCTGGTGTGAAAATGGGAAACCATGGAAAACCATCTTCAAGGCTGCCGACAGTGGGGCTCGAACCCACTAACTCCCGATTACTGGATACTGGCCGCACTTACGGGATTGCAGCTATCGAGCTCAGTGCAGGAATATTATTGGAGAAGGCAATCATTTACAGTTCTAACTTAATAAATTGCCGTCCCCGTGGTATAAGGAGTAGCATACCTGCCCCTTACCCGTAGGCCCCAGGTTCGATTCCCGGCTAGGTCAGGCATTTTTACCTAGATCTGAGGGCTGGTTCGATGTCCACTCAGCCTACGTGATTAGAATTGAGGAGCTATTGACGGTGAGATAGCGGTCCCGGTCTAGAAAGCCAAAAATAACGGCCGAGAGGATTCGTCGTGCCGACCACACGACACCTTCGGGCTGAGCAGCGGTCGCTTGGTAGGCCAAGGCCCTTCAAGGGCTGTAGTGCCATGGGGTTAGTTATTAACTTAATAAATTAAGCTACCAGTTGCTTCGTGTCGATCAATTGTATAGTCCCGAAGACATGCATTGTTTTGTTCAACAATGTTAAAAGGTTGCTATAATGGTTGGCGCCCTTTAAATGACATCGGAAACCACTGCTTACTTACATCCAGATATGAAATTGAGTGGTACTGAATGTATCTAAATATGTCTATCTGAAACAGTTTTCCATAAATAACTTACAAAGAAACTAATAATGCATAGATTGACTCCCAGAGACTAAATTTCACATTCACTTTCTATGAGTGTTGAACACATACTTGATTCCTTAGCCCTCCCATGTTTTATGCTAAACATATTATAATGATAAGCAACGATTCACGTAAATTTCTAGTATCTGGAAAAATACGTGATGTATCTGTAACCCGTCTGAACCTTAGCTTTAAATAATGATGCAGCACAATTCAGTTTATTGAAGTAAACACGTTACCGTGCAGAATACTCTGATATTATTCACAATTCGCACTACATTGTATATGGAATTTTGTTAAAAGATATGAAAAAATGGAAGGAGGACGTTAAAGCTTGTTTCGTTGGTTTTCATAAACAGCTTCGACAGGTTAAATAATAGTGTTTTATAAATTCATGTAAAAACTAATGAAAAGGTGATTTTTAACTGGAAGGACTACTATATATATGAAAAAGGGAATGAGACATTTCTAAGATATAAATTAGTGATTGTGATTGAATATTGTTTGTCTTATCACATGAAAAAATAAGAAACAGAGTTATTATAAATTTCGTGTGCGTCTGTACATAATATGCTTCGGTTTCCTGTGCTATTTTACTTCGCACTCGTAGCAGTCCACATTGAAATGCAAAGAGGAGGACTGAAGGAAAGCAACCAGCCACCACCATAGTAGCAAGAAGGAAAAATGTTTAACTCCTCATAAAGCAGATTAATAGTTCGGTGGTTGTCTATTAACAATACTGAAAAGATTGTCCTATGTTTACTCTTTTCATAGTGGCTTCCGATGAATGTAGAGTTAAAAATGAATTGTACACTTTTGTATCCAGAGATATCCTTAATCTTAAATTGTTGATAAGGGACTTTTACTGCACATCTTTGCATATTGTTCGGAAATTGATCTTTGAATGACGGAAAGGTTTTATGAGATAACGCGACATTTTTCTGATAAGAAGTCCTTATATATAATAAAAAATTTCAGAGGTATATTTTGCAGTTGATATTCAAATAAGCTCATCCACAGTGATATGGTAAGGTAGTAGTTTCATGGTTTTGTTTCTAGTTCACAACTAAATAGTATGTTCCTTAGCCACTATTTAACACATTTAAATTAATTACTGTATGAAAGTAGAAAAGTCAAATTATTTTTCATACGATCTCTTGTTCTTTGTCACTAGATTTTGTCTTAGATAAACTGTTGAGCTAAACATTAATCTTTATTTTAAGTTGTGACGTAAAGATAAGTTTCATTTCGTGTATTGTGTGTATTTATTTGAAGAGACTACAAAGCGATGTTGATAACCGATATTTTAGAATAATACAGATATCAATGGCGTTCTGACGTTATGTTGAGTATTCAAACTGAGTACAACCCTGATCAAATCTTAGCATAAGCCAATTCATGTAGAATTTTGTCTACATATTTTAGACTTCATGTTGGGAATATTTGGGACGCCGTTTCCAAAAATATGTCGCTTTACTGACTTTAATTTTAGATGTACAATGTACATGTTCATTGGTTGCCATAATACTGTCTTTCAACGTTCAATCTCCAAGCGTTCGTGAAGGAATGAAATACCACCCTAATCCTTTACTCTCAGTTGTCAGTGTGTCCTTTCATGATTCTAAAATGAAATGTAATATACGGGGTGAAGCGAAATTCGCGCACTCGGGCGTCGCAGCGCGACTCCTCACATGCCAGCAATAAAAAAATGTCTCTCACAAAAGTTCGTCCTGCGAGTATATCCGGGAGAAACAGGTCGTTGAAGAGTGGCAATCTGGCAACAATGTAACCATATATAACATATTAGTCGTGCTGTACAGTTGGTGCAGTGGATAGAGTTTGGGGTTAGCATGCAGGAGGTCGAGGGATCGATCCTGGGTTGAGGCGTATGTTTTTTATTCCCTAAATGTAGTCCAGGTGGTATCTGACATCTTAGTCGTCAACAGCGATTGCAGCGAGTCCTCTAGAAACCATTTGCACTTACATACTACGATCCTAGAAATGGACAAACATTCGTTTTCATTGGTCAGCTTTGAAAGACGCCCTTCCAACGTCGTGGGCGTGAATTTATTCGCACCACTTCATCTACTAGATGCGTTACCACCTGTTCAGCGTTACTAAATTTTGTAAATGTAGGATACATGTGACCTAAGAAACGGTGTCTTACTGTATTACAGTATGTAATGTCCGATGGAAATTAGCAAATTAAAAAAGCGCCTCAACCCAAGATCGAACCCTCGACCTCCTGCATGCTAAACCGAAACTCTATCCACTGCACCAACTTTACAGTACGACTAATAAGTGCTGACAGAGCTAGTTACCTTACATATGGTTACAGTGTTGCCAGATTGCCACTCTTCAACGTTCTTTTTCTGCCGGATATACTCGCAGGACGATGTTTTGTGAGAGACATTTTTTCATTGCTGGCGTGTGAGGAGTCGCGCTGCGACGGCCGAGTGCGCGAATTTCGCTTCACCCTGTATATTTAAGAAACTGTAAATTAACGAATATGAAATCACCATAGATGACAATCTCAAACGCATGGATTTATAAAAATATATTATTTTTTCTCCAAATTATTATTTTCATTAACTTGAAAATTATGCAGCAGTTAACAAAACTCAACATGGTACTTTAATTGCTAGACACCTGAGTTCAGAAATTAAATGGCAAAATTTAGTTTTCTTGTGAAACCAGTCTGTCGTTGAAAATTTCGTCTGGCCACAAAATACAGAATCCATTCTTTCTAGATGTGTTGACAGAAATGTAAACGAACATTTTAATTTTGCTTGGAAGCAAGACTTGTATGCGTGAGTCCGAATTTGAAGACAGTCCTTGTTTTTACAATTATTTTTCGTTCATTGTCCATTTCGCTATTTCAGAAATTCTTTTGGAAAATGTAATATGTTTTAGCTCATTTAGTAGAAATATATCATGTATCGAGCTGCGAACAATATTGGAGTGGTACTGT